>NC_068430.1:13918461-14268461 GCF_023373465.1 Oncorhynchus keta | reverse complement strand
GAGGAAGGAATAAAATTCCACAAATTAACTATAACCAAGGAACACCTATTAATTGAAATGCATTCCAGGTGACCACCTCATGAAGCTGGTTGAGAGATTGCCAAGATTGTGAAACACTGTCAAAAAGGCAAAGGGTGGCTACTTTGAAGAATCTCAAATAGAAAATATATTTGGTTTGTTTAACATTTTTTTGGAAACTGCATGATTCCATATGTGTAATTTCATAGTTTTGATGTCTTCACTATTATTAATCTGGAGTACTTCTTATATCCTATCCGGTGTCCTGTGTGAATTTAAGTATGCTCTCTCTAATTCTATCTTTCTCTCTTTCTTTCTCTCTCTCGGAGGACCTGAGCCCCAGGACCATGCCTCAAGACTACCTGACATGATGACTCCTTGCAGTCCCCAGTCCACCTGGCCGTGCTGCTGCTCCAGTTTCAACTGCTCTGCCTGTGATTATTATTATTTGACCATGCTGGTCATTTATGAACATTTGAACATCTTGGCCATGTTCTGTTACAATCTCCACCCGGCACAGCCAGAAGAGGACTGGCCACCCCACATAGCCTGGTTCCTCTCTAGGTTTCTTCCTAGGTTTTGGCCTTTCTAGGGAGTTTTTCCTAGCCACCGTGCTTCTACACCTGCATTGCTTGCTGTTTGAGGTTTTAGGCTGGGTTTCTGTCCAGCACTTTGAGATATCAGCTGATGTACGAAGGGCTATATAAATACATTTGATTTGATTTGATTTGAAATTTGATTATTTGACAATGTAGAAGATAGTAAAATAAAGAAAACCCTGGAATGACTAGGTGGGTCCAAACTTTTGACCTGTACTGTATATAAACTTTTTAAAATCTAAAATGGCGTAGCAGTAGGATATGTGTATTTGTCTTTGTCTTATCCCGTGTCTTATCCCGTGTAAATAACCTGTCTATTTCATATATGTCTTAATCTCACATTCTATCTATGAACTAAATATACTTTCCTGCAATCCGCATCGCCCAATGTGGTACGGATATGCTATTTTTATTCCTTATAACTGGAACTTCCATCAGGAACGAGCCAGCTAAATAGTTACTAGTCTTTGTTAGCCACGGTTAGCGGTCTTCACCTTTTTCTCAGTTACCAGCCAGCCTTAGTCCAGACAACACCTGCCAGTCTGCACAGTGCGATATCAACCCAGAGCATATTGGACTGCTTCACTCTACCATATCAACGGATTCCTGCCGTTCTGGATAATTACACCAGATCATCGCAGCTAGCTAGCTGCAAACGAGTGGCCACTGTTAGCTAACGCCTCTGTCCCGAAGCAAGCACCAAATAGCCTTGAACTAGCCCCGAGCTAGGCCCATATACCAGCTAATTCAAGGGCTACAATACCTCCTTTGTCAATTGGTCTGGACCCTTTATTGTAGACACGGAGCCCCGATAACCAATCACTACTGGACTGCCGACGTGATCGCCCGATGTGGTCTCAACAAGCTATTCTGTTATGATGTCGCCAAAGAACCAACTACCAGCCCCGGCCCGCTAGCTTTTCTGAACACTGTGTCCCCTGCTCACCTATCATAGTAGTGGCTACCGAACGGCACCCTGACTCACCTATTGCTGCTCTTTTGACCCTATGATTACTCGGCTACACAGCTGATGCCCGTTGTTTTAATAACACGGTTTTAATAACACGGTACCTAATTTTGTTTACCTGTCGGTCCCAGCCTCGAACTCAGGTCCTGTATGACCCTAACTGACCCGCTCTGTAATTCATCGCCATTTACCCGTTGTTGTCTTAGCTCTCCTGATCAACACCTCTGATTGCTTTATGCCTCTCTCTAATGCCAATATGCCTTGTCTACTGCTGCCGTGGCTAGTTCTTATTTTTTTATTTCACTGTAGAGCCCTCAGTTCTGCTCAAAATGCCTTGAATAGCTCTTTTGTCCAACCCCACACACATGCGGAGACCTCACCTGGCTTAACTGGTGCCTCCAGAGACAAAACCTCTCTCATCGTCACTCATCGCCTAGATTTACCTCCACTGTACTCACATCTTACCATACCATTGTCTGTACATTATGCCCTGTATCTATTCTTCCAATCCCAGAAATCTGCTCATTTTATTCTCTGTCCCCAATGCACTCAAGGTTCTAAATGACATCATAACTGCCATCGATAAGAGACATTACTGTGCAGCCGTATTCATCGACCTGGCCAAGGCTTTTGACTCTGTCAATCACAACATTCTTATTGGCAGACTCGACAGCCTTGGTTTCTCAAATGATTTTCTCGTCTGGTTTACCAACTACTTCTCTGATAGAGTTCAGTGTGTCAAATCGTAGGGACTGTTGTCCGGTCCTCTGACAGTCTCTATGGGTGTGCCGCAGGGTTAAATTCTCGGGCCGACTCTCTTTTCTGTATACATCAATGATGTTGCTCTCGCTGCCTGTGCTTCTCTGATCCACCTCTACGCAGACGACACCATTCTGTATACTTCTGGCCCCTCCTTGGACACTGTGTTAACTAACCTCCAGATGAGCTTCAATGGCATACAACTCTCCTTCTGTGGCCTCCAACTGCTCTTAAATGCAAATAAAACTAAATGCATGCTATTCAATCGATCACTGCCCGCACCTACCCGCCCGTCTAGAATCACTACTCTGGACGGCTCTGACTTAGAATAGCCCTGCCTTATCTGAGCACACTGGTCACCCGAGCAGCACCCACTCGTAGCGCGCTCCAGCAGATATATCTCACTGGTCACCCCCAAAGCCAGTTCCTCCTTTGGTCGTCTTTCCTTTCAGTTCTCTGCTGCCCATGACTGGAACGAATTGCAAAAATCTCTGAAGCTGGGGAGACTCACATCTCCCTCACTAGCTTTAAACACCAGCTGTCAGAACAGCTCACAGATCACTGCACCTGTACATAGCCCATCTGTAAACAGCCCATCTATCTACCTACCTCATCCCCATACTGGTATTTATTTATTTTGCTCTTTTGCAACCCAGTATCTCTACCTGCACATTCATCTTCTGCCAATCTACCATTCCAGTGTTTATTTGCTATATTGTAATTACTTCGTCACCATGGCCTATTTATTTCCTTAACTTACCTCATTTGCATATAGACTTTATAGACTTTTAGTTTTCTTTTGTTCTACTGTATTATTGACTGTATGTTTTGTTTATTCCATGTGTAACTCTGTGTTGTTGTATGTGTCGAATTGCTACGCTTTATCTTGGCCAGGTCGCAGTTGCAAATGAGAACTTGTTTTCAACTGGTTAAATAAAGGTGAAAAAAACGATGAAAAAATCAACAACAACAACCAGTTCTTATAGCCTTTAGCCGTACCCTTATCCTACTCCTCCTCTGTTCCTCTGGTGATGTAGAGGTTAACCCAGGCCCTGTAGCCCCCAGTTCCACTCCTATTCCCCAGGCGCTACCTTTTGTTGACTTTTGTAACTGTAAAAGCCTTGGTTTCATGCATGTTAACATCAGAAGCCTCCTCCCTAAGTTTGTTTTATTCACTGCTTTAGCACACTCCTCCAACTCTGATGTCCTAGCCATGTCTGAATCCTGGCTTAGGAAGGCTACCAAAAATTCTGACTACAACATTTTCCGCCAAGAAAGAACTGCCAAAGGGGGTGGAGTTGCAAGCTACTGCAGAGGATAGCCTGCAGAGTTCTATCATGCTATCCAGGTCTGTGCCCAAACAGTTCGGGCTTCTAATTTAAAAAAGGATGCCTGGTAATACTTTAAAAGTGCTTTCCTCACCATCTTAAATAAGCATTCCCCATTCAAATGTAGAACTAAGAAAAGATATAGCGCAAGGTTCACTCCAGACTTGACTGCCCTTGACCAGCACAAAAATTCTGTGGCGTACTGCATTTGCAACGAGACCCCGCGATAGGCTACTTTCAGGGAAGTTAGGAACCAATATACGCAGGCAGTTAGGAAAGCAAAGGCTAGCTTTTTCAAATAGAAATGTGCATCCTGTAGTACAAATTCCCCAAATTTCTGGGACACTGTAAAATCCATTGAGAATAGGAGCACCTACTGCCAGCTGCCCTCTGTACTGAGGCTAGGAAACACTGATAAATCTACGATAATCGAGAATTTCAATAAACATTTTTCTACAGCTGGCCATGCTTGGCTACCCCTACACCGGTCAACAGCTCTGCACCCTCCACAGCAACTTGCCCAAGCCTCCCCTATTTCTCCTTCACCCAAATCCAGATAGCTGATGTTCTGAAAGAGCTGCAAAATCTGGACCCTACAAATCAGCTGGGCTAGACAATCTGGAACCTCTCTTTGTAAAATTATCCGCCACAATTTTTGCAAACCCTATTACAAGCCTGTTCAACCTCTCTTTCGTATCATCTGAGATACCCAAAGATTGGAAAACTGCCACGGGCATCCCCCCCTTCAAAGGGGGAGACACTATAGACCCAAACTGTTACAGACCTATATCTATCCTACCCAGCCTTTCTAAAGTCTTCGAAAGCCAAGTTAACAAACAGATCACTGACCATTCGAATCCCATCGTACCTTCTCAGCTATGCAATCTGGTTTCCGAGCTGGTCATGGGTGCACCTCAGCAACGCTCAAGTTCCTAAACAATATCATAACCGCCATCAATAAAAGACAATACTGTGCAGCCATCTTCATCGACCTGGCCAAGGCTTTGACTCTGTCAATCACCACATTCTTATCGGCAGACTCAACAGCCTTGGTTTCTCAAATGACTGCATCGCCTGGTTCACCAACTACTTCTCAGATAGAGTTCAGTGTGTCAAATCAGAGGGCCTGTTGTCCGGACCTCTATCAATCTCTGAGGGTGTGCCACAGGGTTCAATTCTCGGGCTGACTCTTTTCTCTGTATACATCAATGATGTCGCTCTTGCTGCTGGTGATTATCTGGTCCAACTCTACCATTCTGTATACTTCTGGCCCTTCTTTGGACACTGTGCTAACAAACCTCCAGACGAGCTTCAATGCCACACAACACTCCTTCCGTGGCCTCCAACTGCTCTTAAATGCAAGTAAAACTAAATGCATGCTCTTCAACCCATTGCTGCCCGCACCTGCCCGCCCGTCGACCTTTACTACTCTGGACAGGTATGCGGACAACTACAAATGCCTAGGTGTCTGGTTAGACTGTAAACACTCCTTCCAGACTCAGATTAAACATCTCCAATCCAAAATTACATCTGGCTTCCTATTTGGCTTCCTATTTGGCAACAAAGCATCCTTCACTCATGCTAGCGAACATACCCTCGTAAAACTGACTATCCTACCGACCCTTGACTTCGGCGATGTCATTTAAAAAATAGCCTCCAACACTCTACTCATCAAACTGGATGCAGTCTATCACAGTGCCATCCATTTTGTCACCAAAGCCCCATATACCACCCACCACTGCGACCTGTATGCTTTCGTCGGCTGTCCCTCGCTACATATTCGTCGCCAAACCAACTGGCTCCAGGTCATCTATAAGTCTCTGATAAGGTAAAGCCCCGCCTTATCTCAGCTCACTGGTAGCAGCACCCATCCGTAGCACGCGCTCCAGCAGGTATATTTCACTGGTCATCCCCAAAGCAAACTCCTCCTTTGGCAGCATTTCCTTCCAGTTCTCTGCTGCCAATGACTGAAACGAATTGCAAAAATCACTGAAGCTGGAGACTCATATATCCCTCACTAACTTTAAGCATCAGCTGTCAGAGCAGCTTACCGATCATTGCACCTGTACGTTGCTCATCTGTAAATAGCCGACCCAACTACCATATTGTTATTTATTTTTCTGCTCCTTTGCACTCAAAAATCTATACTTGCACATTCATCATCTGCACATCTATCACTCCAGTGTTTAATTGCTATATTGTAATTATTTTGCCACTATGGCCTATTTATTGCTTTACCTCTCTAATCTTATTACATTTGCACACACTGAATATAGATATTTCTATTCTGTTATTGACTGTACATTTGTTTATCCCATGTGTTGTTGTTTGTGTCACACTGCTTTGCTTTATCTTGGCCAGGTCACAGTTGTAAATGAGAACTTGTTCTCAACTGGCCTACCTGGTTAAATAAAGGTGAAATAAAAAAATATGCCCCACCTGGATTTTCTGAGATGAGCCACCTGGACAGCTGATGACATTGGGTTTGCACCACCGAAGAATTTCTCACAAACTGTCAGAAACTGTCTCATCTGCATGCTCCTCACCAGGGTCTTAACCTGATTGCAGTTCGACGTCGTAACCGACTTCAGTGGGCAAATGTTCACCTTCAATGGCCACTGGGAAGCTGGAGAAGTGTGTCCTTCACAGATGAATTCCGGTTTCAACTGTACCGGGCAGATGGCAGACAGCGTGTATATTGTCGTGTGGGCGAGCAGATGTCAACGTTCTGAACAGAGTGCCCCATGGTGGCGGCGGGGTTATGGTATGGGCAGGCATAAACTATGGACACTGAACACAATTGCATTTTTGTGATGGCAATTTGAATGCACAGAGATACCGTGACAAGATCCTGAGGCCCATTGTTGTGCCATTCATCTGCCTCCATCACCTCATCTTTCAGCATATTAATGCACAGCGCCATGTCGCAAGGATCTGTACACAATTCCTGGAAGTTGAAAATGACCCAGTTCTTCCATGGCCTGCATACTCATTAGACATGTCACCCATTGAGCCCGTTTGGGATGCTCTGGATCGACGTGTACAACAGCGTGTTCCAGTTCCTGCCAATATCTCACAACTTCACACAGCCATTGAAGATGAGTAGGATAACATTCCGGAGGCCATAATCAACAGCCTGATCAACTCTATGCAAAGGAGATGTGTCGCTCTGCATGAGGCAAGTGGTGGTCACCCCAGATACTGACTGGTTTTCTGATCCACACCCCTACTTTTTTAAAGGTATCTATAACCAACAGATGAATATCTGTATTCCCAGTTGTGAAATCCATAGATTAAGGCCTAATCAATTTACTTCAATTGACTGATTTCCTTATATGAACTGTAACTCAGTAAAAGCTTTGAAATTGTTGCATGTTGTGCTTTGATTTTTGTTCTGTGTAGAGGTTAACCTTATGTCTGGCCAGTTGCTCTCTTTAGCTACAATCATTGCCTCTTAAAATGTCTCTATGAACATATGAAAATACAGTACAAGCATGAAAAGAAAGGTATGAATTAAAGCACTCATACAGTATAAGAGCCTATGATCGGGCTGGAGATATTGCAATTATATAAACTATTGACTTTTGTTTGCCAAGGTATGATCAATTGCAGCAAAAACAAAATTACATATCTGTTTTGTTTTGACCCATTTAGAGTCAAGGAAATGTATTCAATGTGATTGGGGGAACCTGGAGAAGGTCATTGTATTATATACAATGTAAATATGAAAAGCATAGATAATAGAACAGTTGGGAGAAGTATAGATCCACTTTCAAGTGTGTTGAAAGTATTTATCAGTTGACCAAATGTCATTTTTCTGAATTTGTTCAGTTTTGGCCAAAGTTATTGTTTGATATGACCCAGGAGCAGTATAAACCTCTTTGAACGTCTTTGGTTGGAATTGGATAACAGGATGAATTGATGATTGCCGAGTTGTTCTTTCCCAATAAAGTCCTCTTTTTAAAATAACTCCTCTCCTCCACGCCCAGATTCACACATCTGTGTTAAGCTGCTCTGTGACACAGATAAATGGGACGATTGGGGACAGCAGAAAAAGTACTCCAAGTCCTCTCTCCCCTTCACAGAAAACAATCCATCACTAACCCCCCAACCCTGGGCCTCTCTCTGTCCTGTCTGCAAATCACTTGATTCCCAATCTTGATTCCACATTCCCATTTTCTTGTGGACTGCTTGATCATCCGCCCCCATGACTGCTGGTTACTTTTTGACACACAAACTCAACCTGTGTGTAATTCTTCTCTGAGTGTCCCGCTCCTGCTGGATCTAAATTTTGGCTGGTGTTTGATCACACTACGATGCCATCTTCTACTGGGATAGAACCATGTCACTGGAAATGAAGTAAAGGAACAGGTATATTATACCATCTGCTATCTATTGAACCATACTTTCTAATATAGAGTCTGGCTTGATTAAACACCAGTGTCCTCTTTTCATACCTTTCATAGATATTTTGGTTATAACGGAACAATCCTGAGGAGAAAAGTGTGAAGTGCATATTTCATGGTGCAGTTTTTTAATTAGATATAAGCTGAGGAAGATCTTGTGAAAACAAGAGAGGAGGGGAGGATTGAAGGCTCTTGTTAATTCCATTGCTGTCCGCCTGCATTTAACTGCTCATTAATCTGAGACAGAACACACCCTGTTGTCTTACTGAGCATCTTTTGTGAAAACCAGCCGTAGCATTCTCTGCAGGCAGAGTTTAGAAATTTGGAAGCAAAGCTGTGAGGAGAGAGAGAGAGAACACTAACAGCATACTGAAGCCCCGCTCTCACTCCACACAACATGCCCAAACCTAAAAGAAATCCATACAATTTTTGAGTTCTTGTTTTTGGACTGTGACCTTCAATGTGTCCTACAGTATATGAATACCAATGAGGTTGTGCCTGTTCATCATTACAACTCATATAGTTTGAGGTCATATAACTTTCTTTAAAAATCCAAAGCTAAAGAATGGGCCAATTTCTGGGAAGACAATCAGAGAACATATATATACAGTGCTTTCAGAAAGTATTCATACCCCTTGACAATACCCCATAATGACAAAGCAAAAACACGTTTTTAGAAGAAAAAAAAAATGTATACAAAAACAGAAATATTACATTTACATAAGTATTCAGACCCTTTACCCAGTACTTTGTTGAATCACATTTGGCAGCGAATACAGCATTGAGTCTGCTTGGGTATGACGCTACAAACATGTGTCTGTTTTTATTTTATTTTAATTCATCCATTTTAGTATAAGGGAGTAATGTAACAAAACGTGGAAAAGTCAAGGATTTGAATACTTTCTGAATGCACTGTTAACACATTATTATACATTATATATATTCTTAAGTACAATTCATGTTTCACACACATGTAACACAGTCTCCTGTATTACTTCCATCTAGGGTTGCAAAGCTAATGGTAATTTACCAAAGTTACCAGAATCTTCAGTATTTTTGGTAATTTATACTTAAATAACTTTTTTAACTGTATATTATTTCTGTGCCCATATTGTCCAGTTTCTTGTAGATAGACCAAATGGTTCAAGATAAAATAGCCTAATAATTGAAAAAAGCATCTAATCAACTGTGGCATTATTTTAAATGAACGTTGCACCTCTTCGAATTATTCAGTTTTTTTTATACAACTGCCACCAGTTTGACGCCAAAACGCTGACAACAAATACATCTTGACATAGTAAAATATATAAATGATATTTCATGCTGAAACCCTCATATTTATTAAACACCAACGGTATTCACTAAATTCATGGTTTATATTTAGGATAATGTTTTACAGCTTTGGCATTCTATTTTTTAGTAATTAAATAATCTTAAATAATCTTATTCATTGATTTCATGTTTTAGATGTGACAAGGCCACACTTAGCACCAGAGATTATGACAGACACCTGTGTTAATCTGAAGTACTTTAAAGGGCCACTATGTCTTGTGATAGATTACATAAAATCCTTGAAGATACAAACATTCTGTTAGTTCACTGGTAAACTTCAAAAGTTTCCAGTAAAATACCCTCCCTTTGCAACCTTACTTCTGTCTCTTCTCCTTGCCCCAACCTGGGTTCAAAGCAAGGACCCTCTGCACACATCAACAACAGTCACCCATGAAGCAACGTTACCTATCTCTCCACAAAAACAACAGCCCTTTCAGAGCAAGTGAAACAACTAACTTCGAGGTCTCAGAGCGAGTGACATCACCGATTGAAACGCTACTAGCACGCATTGCTAACTAGCGAGCCATTTCACGTTGTTTATACACACACACACGATTATACTATTTCAGTACTATTGATTCTTTCTGTATCGATGATTTGTGTGTCCGTCCCTCGCTAGATAACATGTTCATCGCACCATCATTTGAAACATCATTCTGTCTTGCGAAGGGGTTGGGTTGATTTTGAAATAGATGCAGCATGTTTTTTTCCCCATCTCAATTACACTAATGGAATGCTTACTGAATACATCACCATGCATGCACAGACAACATTCATTGTAATTTCATGACACACATTTATTTTGGAGCACAGTAACTATGTCACTGGCAATTGCACGAGAGGTTGTGTTTTGGCACATTCATTACAGAACGTCCGGCCAACGCAAAGAATCCGAAGGAAGGTGGATGAGAGAGAGAGGCCAAGCCCTCTAACAATCAGTCTGTCTGTCTGGCTAGAAGTGGTGGCCCTAGTCTGGAGAGCCAGGCCATGCTCCCCCCGTCCCTCCATCCTTGCTCTCTCCTGCAGGGTGTGGAGGTTGGGAAGTTGGGCGGGGGATATTAGGAAGTCTCCAATCTCCTGGTGCCTTGAGCCCCTGTCAATACCTCTCCAACTCTGCCGAGAGGAGCCTACCTCTCAGCTGGCTGAGTTAGGGGTGAGGGATGGTGGGGTGGGGACCCGTCTCAGTATCAGACAGCCATTAATCCACTGCCCGAGCAGACAGCATCCATCTCCCCTCGGCACATGTTTGACAGTGGGTAAAAACACTGCAGATACCGGGGCCTCGGATCAATCCCTTCGCTCCCCCTTCCCATGCCAGAAGTCATCCATCAGCCCCTGGTGCTTGTTGTTGTTGTGCTTTCTTCAGTTGCCATCGGACCCTCCCGAACTGGCGCAGCGGTCTAAGGCACTGCATCTCAATGCTAGAGGTGTCACTACAGAATCTGGTTCAATCCCGGGCTGTATCACAACCGGCTGTGATCAGGAGTCCCATAGGGCAGTGTAAAATTGGCCCAGCTTCGTCTGCGTTAGGGGAGGGTTTGGCCGGGGTAGACCGTCGTTGTAAGATAAGAATTTGTTCTTAACTGACTTGCCTAGTCAAATAAAGGTCTAATAAAATATTAAAAAACAGTGTTTGTCCAGTCCTGGTCTGTGTCCCACCCAGGGAAAGGGCCACGTTCACCTTCACAGGGAGGGTGAAGGTACAGTAAAACCATTAGTAGGAATAACCTGTGTGCCCTACTGTTCTCTGCACTCTCCACTGTATGTCCCTGGAATTCAAATGATACCTGCCTGGCTAAGGAGAGGAAGCAGTGTCCCTGTTGCTGACATGTTGGTGGCAGGCAGCAGTGAGTTTTGTCCTCTGAGTGTTTCCACCAGCACACTGCATTCTCAGGAGTGATTGGTGCTGGGAGGGACAGGGCTTCTCTCCTTCAAATGGCCTACAAGGAGGATGGTGATGATGTTTGGAATTGGTTATTTAGCCAGCTGAGCTGAGGTACATTACTACATACCTCTCTTTCTGGGAGACCCTTTTAGTCTTCAGTCTTAGTTATCCTGTATTGGGGATGGACTACTGGGCCTGGGTCTACTGCAAACCAAGCCAGGAAAACAAGCAGCACCTCTAATGATGTAAATTAACTCACTTAACTTTCTTGTAGTCTCAGCTACAGTGCTGCAGGGGCTGCAGCAGGGGGCGTGAGTATCACTCAACACCAAATAAACCCACTGTGCTGTTCTCCTCCTCCAGTCTTCTAATCATTATTTCATTAGAGGAAAAATGCTACCAGGCTTTAATGACTCTGGCTTGTTTAAAATGTGACGGACTGGTCTGTGCCAGTGATAAAACGTCTGATTACTTCAATAAATATTGCTACACACTAAACCCTAAAGAATGGAGCTAAATAAATGGACCAATAACTTCTGCTGAAGTTTCCTATTTTCCTATCCATTTGTATGCTAAGCATGTGCCGCAGGGTCCCTCCCCTCCTCTTTAATTTCTGCTATCCTTTTTTTAATCCATTTTCTTTTTATCTCAGATAAGTTATTTGAATGCCTCTACATCTTATTTCAATCTTAGACCAAAGAGTGTGTGCGACATCAATTATTCAATAGAAACCAAGCAGTAAAATATACCAATATTGATTAAACAGTCACTGCACCTGCAAGATTATGTTTTAATATAGTAAACACATAGTGTGGATAGGAAGCACTACCATGCAGGGGAGAGGACGCACAGGGAGAGGAGGTAGAGGGCAGGTAAACAGGTCTTCTATAAATTGCAATATGATGAGGGATGGGGAAGTGAGAAGGACTAGTTCGGCTAAACCAGTCAATAGGCCAACTGCAACACTGGGCCATATCTAAAAGCCTCTTATGGAGAATATCTTTTTTGATGACAGGTTATTTAGAGGTTAGTGGGCACCCAAGGCAGAGTCATAAACAGTCTAAATCACACTATGTAGTCCAGCCTAATAGTGTCAGCGGGGAGTTTACACTATCATATCCTCCACTGTTCCTGCCTGCCTGCCTGCTAAACCAGACCTGGGTTCAAATAGCATTTGTCTGGTGCAGTGGAACCAATGGGCTCAAGCAAACACTTAATATACAGCATTTAACCCTTGTGTGGTGTTCATGTTTTTGTTATTCACGTCTGATGGGCCCACAACATTATCAGGTTTTTAAAACAATACAACCATTACCATGTATGTTAAAATACTTTATACTTACATGTTGACTTCAATTTCAAGGAATATAGTCAGCATACATGGTTAATATTCGCTATCTCTGCTAGATCACATTTATCAATAAAAGTGCTATTAGTTTTTTAAAAATAAAATGTGCATTTATAATCAAGACATGGGTGGAATAAATCATGTTTCTCTTGAACAAATATAACGGTTATCACTATTGATGTTTATTGCTTTGAACTGAACTAATTGGAAGGACAAATTTTACATACAGTATGTTATGGAAATGATAATTGAGCCCCATTGAACACAAATTAAGGCCGGTCTACACACCACATGAGGGACAGAGTGTTACTGTGTGTGAGTTGCAATTGTATTTCTTGCACTTGATGCATGTGTACTGTGTCTTTCTATCCTTTTTGGGGCCACACACACGGCAGTGCTTCTTTTTGTTGCTAAAGGCTGCAATCTAGAATGATAAAAACACTTAGTTCAGGAATTGTATTACTAACATCTCAATCACTCACGCACTCACATATATAGTTACTGCAGGCCAAGATAAGAGAGTGTTTTTTTTAACCTTTATTTAACCAGGTAGGCCAGTTGAGAACAAGTACTCTTTTACAACTGCGACCTGGCCAAGATAAAGCAAAGCAGTACGACAATAAACAACAACACAGAGTTAAACGTGGAATAAACAAAAGTACAGTCAATAACACACTAGAAAAATCAACAGTTGAAGTCAGAAGTTTACATACACTTAGGTTGGAGTCATTAAAACTCATTTTTCAACAAACTGTAGTTTTGGCAAATCAGTTAGGACATCTACTTTGTGCAAGACACAAGTAATTTTTCCAACAATTGTTTACAGACAGATTATTTGATTTATAATTCACTGTATCACAATTCCAGTGGGTCAGAAGTTTACATACACTAAGTTGACTGTGCCTTTAAACAGCTTGGAAAATTTCAGAAAATGATGTCATGGCTTTAGAAGCTTATGATAGGCCAATTGGCATCATTTGAGTCAATTGGAGGTGTACCTATGGATGTATTTCAAGACCTACCTTCAAACTCAATGCCTCTTTGCTTGACATTATGGGAAAATCAAAAGAAATCAGCCAAACCTACAGAAAAACAATTGTAGACCTCCACAAGTCTGGCTCATCCTTGGGAGCAATTTCCAAATGCCTGAAGGTACCATGTACATCTGTACCAACAATAGTGCGCAATTATAAACACCATGGGACCATGCAGCCATCATACCGCTCAGGACGGAGACGTGTTCTGTCTCCTAGAGATGAACGTACTATGGTACGAAAAGTGCATATCAATCCCAGAACAACAGCAAAGGACCTTGTGAAGATGCTGGAGGAAACAGGTACAAATGTATATATATCCACAGTAAAACAAGTCCTACATCGACATAACCTTAAAGGCCTCTCAGCAAGGAAGAAGCCACTGTTCCAAAACCGCCATAAAAAAGCCAGACTATGGTTTGCAACTGCACATGGAGACAAAGATTGTACTTTTTGGAGACATGTCCTCTGGTCTGATGAAACAAAAATAGAACTGTTATGCCATAGTGACCATCGCTATGTCGCAAATGGGTCTTCCAAATCGACAATGACCCCAAGCATACTTCCAAAGTTGTGGCAAAATGGCTTAAGGGCGACAAAGTCAAGGTATTGGAGTGGCCATCACAAAGCCCTGACCTCAATAACATTGAACATTTATGGGCAGAACTGAAAAACCTTGTGTGAGCAAGGAGGCCTACAAACCTGACTCAGTTACACCAGCTCTGTAAGGAGGAATGGGCCAAAATTCACTCAACTTATTGTGGAAGCTTGTGGAAGGCTGGCTACCCAAAATGTTTGACCCAAGTTTAACAATTTAAAGGCAATGCTACCAAATACTAATTGAGTGTATGTAAACTTCTGACCCACTGGGAATGTGATGAAATAATTAAAAGTTTAAATAAATCATTCTCCAATATTATTCTGACATTTCACATTCTTAAAATAAAGTGGTGATCCTAACTGACCTAAGGCAGGGAATTTTTACTAGAATTAAATGTCAGGAATTGTGAAAAACAGAGTTTAAATGTATTTGGCTAAGGTGTATGTAAACTTCCGACTTCAAATGTATGTTGCACAAACCTGTGTTTCCAAATCATCATTTTCTCTGACGCCAGGAATATAAGGTCTGTTGGTTCACAAACATTGCATCTGGAACAAAGTCACTGTATTAATCAGTGTCAAATGTTTATTTATTATTTAGGGTCAGGTAAAATGTGAAATGTTGAGATGTGAAATGTCACGTTATGTCAATTGTGTGTCTCAAGTATGTCTACCTAAAGAAAAATATACAATCAACTGTTACAAGGCATTCTATTCCTGGAAAGTAATTTGCAGTGTTACTATGACAATCGCTCATTTCTAGTAATCTGCAGCTAGATAATTATCTTACGTACATGCTGTGCAACCAACCACTATCGCTTAGCATGCATTTTTTAAGAGCCTTATTTATAATTCAGTCTCTGAAACTATTATTTTCAGGTAAGTGGAGTAAGGAGGTACGGCAATAAATAGACCATAGTAGCGAAGTAATTACAATTTAGCAAATTAACACTGAAGTGATAGATGTGCAGATGATGATGTGCAAGTAGAAATACTGGTGCAAAAAAGCAACAAAAAAAAGTAAATAAAAACAATATGGGGATGAGGTAGGTAATTGGATGGGCTATTTACAGATGGGCTGTGTACAACTGCAGCGACCGGTAAGCTGCTCAGATAGCTGATGCTTAAAGTTAGTGAGGGAGACAGTCTCCAACTTCAGTGATTTTTGCAATTCGTTCCAGTCATTGGTAGCAGATAACTGGAAGGAAAGTCGGCCAAAGGAGGTGTTGGCTTTGGGGATGACCAGTGAGATGTACCTGCTAGAGCACGTGCTACGGGTGGGTGTTGTTATGGTTACCAGAGAGCTGAGATAAGGTGGAGTTTTACCTAGCAAAAAAAGATGACCTGGAGCCAGTGGTTCTGGCGACAAATATGTAGCGAGGGCCAGCCGACGAGTGCAGTGGTGGGTGGTATATGGTGCTTTGGTGACAAAATGGATGGCACTGTGATAGACTGCATCCAGTTTGATGAGTAGAGTATTGGAGGCTATTTTGTAAATGACCCGAACACCACATATGTCATGTAAATGTGTAGAAGGGTGCACCGTGTACACTCAATGAAAATGTGCTCTTTTACATGTTCTTCACATAAAAATGAGCCAAGGCCATTGAGTCTCAGATTGAAACAATTAATTATTATATAATTTGTATTTTGGTAAACATTGAAAATTGTTTCCACGAACCCGAACACCACACACAGGTAAAAATATTTTCCCTTATAGTGGTTTTAACCCCCGACTAGATTCTACTTATTCAGACCCCATTTTGATCCATTTAGCATGACATTTGTATCACGTTTCAGGTAGGACCCAGATTCAGACAGTGTCAAAGTATCAAAAGTTTAATACTAGTACAGGGGCTGACAAAACGACAGGTCAGAGCAGGCAGAGGGACAATAATCCAGTGTGGTGTGGCAGACCACAGAATGGACAGAATGGCAGACAGGGTCAGGGTAGGTAGAATGGTCAAAACCGGGAAAACAGGAACTAGACTGGTAGGTTACACGAAAAACAAAACAATCTGGGAACAGACAAACATAGAACACAGGTATACATACACTGGGGATAATGGGGAAGACTGGTGACACCTGGAGGGGGGTGGAGACAAGCACAAAGACAGGTTAAACAGATCAGGGTGTGACAATATGCCTACCCTGCAGAGATCAATTCAGCCTCATGCATTCTCAATTCTATACCACTGACCCCTGTCCCTATAGTGCAATAGAGCGCTACTCAGCTAACCATACTGAAGGTGCAGGAGAAGAGATATGCAATAATAGTTCAACTCTCCTTTTGGCCTCTCTCTCTCTTTCTGAGAAGAGAACAGTGCGTAATTTCCCTCTTTTGCTATGCAGAACCCAGCCTGTTATCCATGTGACCCCCAGAGCAGAGCAGGGTCCTGGGGCCAGAGGTCTGGCTGTCTGAGGAGAATACAAAATCAACTGATCGCGTGCCCTTTGACTCATTACTGTATCTCTCTCACACCTACCTGGGGAAGATTTTACAGTATTGTACTGTAAATGGTGAATACATTGAAATGCACGTTAATTTGCATCCAATGTCTGAATGGGAGGTTTGAGGGTTGCCGTCACAAAGTTCTAGTGTCGCTAGGAAGCATGTTGCAAGTTCTGTTCCTGTCTCTATTTTCATGTTGAGTAAATGTGGGTAAAGATAGAGGACCTGGCAACCTGGTTAATAGAAGATCAACTAAAGTAGGTTGTACTAGGCCTATTTATTTACCAGTCCCGGTGATGATACAATCCAGATGTTATTTACAAAATATAGCCTACAGATGATTAAAAAGAATCAGCAAAAGTGCTTGATTGAAAAACTCTAAAGTTACTGGGCCAATACTGTATTAACTCGACCATGCCCGGCTCCAGGAAGACTTGCCCGAGGGGGCATTTTAAATCAATGGGGAACACAACTAGTATTGCTTTAGAGCCCTAATAAAAGGCAGATTGGTCCTACTACTGAAATGTAGCCGTACACATCAATAACCGTTGTTTTATAGAATAACATAACAAAGATATGCTCCCCACTACTACATACAAGTGTATCTGAAATGCAGCCGTAGCTGCTGTAGGCCTTCACATAATTTACTCCTAGCAACACGCACAGGTCAGATGTTCAGGATGAGCACCACTGTGCTGGCAAAGATTCTTACAGCCTTCAATAATTACAACTATAGGCTACATCGATGTAAAATGTGTGACACTACACAATAAGACTAACCTACAGTAAAAACCTACAGTAAGCCAAGGCGTGCAATATTTTCCATGTGGGAGAGTTTCCTACACAAATGCTATAGCAAGAGAGCAGGGAAGATGCGAAAAATGTGTATGTCATTGAAGAGAAGCCCCACGAAGACTGGTATCCCTAGATGCTCTCATTAAACCAGCATACACCGTAACAATCGATTCAGGACCATGGACAGAAGGCTATCGCCAGTCAACAAGATGAAAGGATAACTTTAGATGAGCTGCCAATTTCAGCACCATCGGAGTGGACAGCCAGGACAACAGGGGCACTGAGCCAGGGCTCACCTCAGAGCACAACCAATTAGACTGCATTGGTAATTGTCCCTATTCCCATCAAATAATGCAAAGCTGTATATCTATCAATAGCAATTAGACCCACAAATGCAAGCAATGACATTAAGAATCACAGCTAATCTAAAATATGCATTATTAGTAAAAAGCAAAGGACAAAACTATAGCCTACACTACATTCAAAAAGGAACCAAACAAACAGTAGGCTTAGGCCTACATGAATGAAAACCAATAAATAAATCATTCTGACATGGTGGCCAGGGCTATAAAGGTTGTAGCTTACCATTTAGAAGACCTGCAGCCTCCTTGATGCTTTGTTGAAACTCATGAGAAGTGTTTGATTCCATTCTCCTTCCTGGCTAATTGTACTTGTCAGGTCCCTCTCAAATCCCAGCTGGACAAGCTGGGCTTTTCTTTGATGTATCATGCACTGTTTTCAGAATCTGGTTTCACTGAATATGTTATTCAGAGTGGAGAACACTTTTTCACACATTGCTGAGTAACCCCAAAATGTTTAATCGTGTTTCAATGCCAACCGGACAGTCGGGAAAAGGTGACAAAGCCCTGCCGTATCTTTGAAGAACACTGAGTGGGGTCCCTTTGTTGTTGCTGGCTGCGGTTGTGATTTGACTTTGTAAGAATGTACCAGCCACAATAAACTCTTCCTCCACCGGTTCAGTTTTTGATAGATTCAACAGGTCGTCAGGTGCTAGTGGCTGGAGTAACGGAGGTGCAGGCGCTTGTTGTGATGTTACCCTGGTGCTCCTGTGTCTTCTCAATCTTATTGGTCAGCTGGTGGTGTGGGTGGGTGTGCAGGTATTACATTTGATGCTAAGCTCCTCAGCCTCAGTGGTCAGGCCTGCAGGCTGGTCGGTGAACTTGGCGTCGCTCTCGACATGGTGGTCCTCAGTTTTTTGCTCTTGGCAGTGCCCATCCATTTTGGATATCCATGTTGATCAAAGCTTAACCAACAAGCTATAATTATTCACCTTGCCGCTACCAAAACTTCATGAAACAAGTAGCTGCTACTTAGCCTGGGGTGGCAGGGTAGCCTAGTGGTTAGAGCGTTGGACTAGTTACCGGAAGCTTGCAAGTTCAAACCCCCGAGCTGACAAGGTACTAATCTGTCGTTCTGCCCCTGAACAGGCAGTTAACCCACTGTTCCCAGGCCGTCATTGAAAATAATAAATTGTTCTTAACTGATCTTGCCTAGTTAAATAAAGCTAAAATATATTTTTTTAAAGCCTAAGCCTATTATTAGCTGTAGCTGTACGCTACCAAAACTTCATGAAACAAGTAGCTGCTACCTAGCCTAAGCCTATTATTAGCTGTAGCTGTACGCTACCAAAACTTCATGAAACAAGTAGCTGCTACCTAGCCTAAGCCTATTATTAGCTGTACGCAAAAGTGAACAACTTTCCCCCATCTGTTAGAAACAAATCCCCGCAATGAGCTTCCTAAACAAGGTAATGAATTCCGGTACCTTATGACATTGCATGGCTTGGTGCCTAATCAGAATGCATTTGGGGATTTTGAACTACTGGCTGACTCATTAAACACATGCTTCACGTGTAAATTATGTCTGAGTGTTGGTTAGTGCCCCTGGCTATCCGTAAAATAATATAACAAGAAAACGGTGCCGTCTGGTTGGCTTAATATAAGGAATGTGAAATTATTTATACTTTTACTTTTGATACTTAAGTATTTTTTTTAGCAATTTCATTTACTATTGATATGTACAGTACCAGTCAAAAGTTTGGACAGACCTATTCATTCAAGTGTTTTTCTTTATTCTATTTCCTACATTGTAGAATAATAGTGAAGTATGAAGTAACACATATGGAACCAAGTAGGAAGCAAAAAAGTGTTAAACAAATCAAAATATATTTAAAATTCTTCAAAGTAGCGACCCTTTGTCTTGATCAAATCCAATTTATTTATATAGCCCTTCGTGCATCAGCTGATATCTCAAAGTGCTGTACAGAAACCCAGCCTAAAACCCCAAACAGCAAGCAATGCAGGTGTAGAAGGCCGGTGGCTAGGAAAAACTCCCTAGAAATGTCAAAACCTAGGAAGAAACCTAGAGAGGAACCAGTCTATGAGGTGTGACTAGTCCTCTTCTGGCTGTGCCGGGTAGAGATTATAACAAAACATGGCCAAGATGTTCAAATGTTCATAAATGACCAGCATGGTCAAATAATAATAATCACAGTAGTTGCAGCAAGTCAGCACCTCAGGTGTAAATGTCAGTTGGCTTTTCATAGCCGATCATTATGAGTATCTCTACCACTCCTGCTGTCTCTAGAGAGTTGAAAACAGCATGTGTGGGACAGGTAGCACGTCCGGTGAACAGGTCAGGATTCCATAGCCGCAGGCAGAACAGTTGAAACTGGAGCAGCAGCACGGCCAGGTGGACTGGGGACAGCAAGGAGTCCTCATGCCAGGTAGTCCTGAGGCATGGTCCTAGGGCTCAGGTCCGCCGAGAGAGAGAAAGAAAGAGAATTAGAGAGAGCATACTTAAAATTCAGGACACCGGATAAGAAAGGAGAAGTACTCCAGATATAACAATTGAACCTAGCCCCCCGACAAACTACTGCAGCATAAATACTGGAGGATGAAACAGGAGGGGTCTGGAGACACTGTGGCCCCACCCGACGATACCCCGGATAGGGCCAAACAGGAAGGATACAACCCCACCCACTTTGCCAAAGCACAGCCCCCACACCACTAGAGGGATATCTTCAACCATCAACTTACCATCCTCCGCCATGGCACAACCCAAGGGGGGCAACCCAGACAGGAAGCTTACATCAGTGAAGCACCCACTCAAGTGAAGCACCCCTCCTAGGGACGGCATGAAAGAGCACCAGTAAGCCAGCGACTCAGAGCCTGTAATAGGGTTAGAGGCAGAGAATCCCAGTGGAAAGAGGGGAACCGGCCAGGCAGAGACAGCAAGGGCGGTTCGTTGCTCCAGAGCCTTTCCGTTCACCTTCACACTCCTGGGCCAGACTACACTCAATCATATGATCCACTGAAGAGATTAGTCTTCAGTAAAGCCTTAAAGGTCTCTCACATGGGTAGGCAGACTATTCCATAAAAATGGAGAAAGCCCTGCTTCCAGCTGTTTGCTTAGAAATTCTAGGGACAATTAGCAGGCCAGCGTCTTGTGACCATATCAGAGAGATAGGTAGGAGCAAGCCCATGTAATGCTTTGTAGGTTAGCAGTAAAACCTTGAAATCAGCCCTTGCCTTAACAGAAAGCCAGTGTAGGGAGGCTAGCACTGGAGTAATATGATCACATTTTTGCGTTCTTGTCAGGATTCTAGCAGCCGTATTTAGCACTAACTGAAGTTTATTTAGTGCTTTATCTGGGTAGCCGGAAAGTAGAGCATTGCAGTAGTCTAACCTAGAAGAAACAAAAGCATGTATACATTTTTCCGCATCATTTTTGGACAGAAAGTTTCTGATTTTTGCAATGTTACGTAGATGGGGTATAAAATCTGTCCTCGAAACAGTTTTGATATGTTCGTCAAAAGAGAGATCAGGGTCCAGAGTAAGTCCTTCACAGTTTTATTTGAGACGACTGTACAACCATTAAGATTAATTGTCAGATTCAACAGAAGATCTCTTTGTTTCTTTTGACCTAGAACAAGCATTTCTGTTTTGTCCAAGTTTAAAAGTAGAACGTTTGCAGCAATCCACTTCCTTATGTCTGAAACACAGGCTTCTAGCGAGGTCAATTTTGGGGCTTCACCATGTTTCATTGAAATGCACAGCTGTGTGTCATCCGCATAGAAGTGCAAGTTAACATTATGTTTTTGAATGACATCCCCAAGAGGTAAAATATATAGTGAAAACAATAGTGGTCCTAAAACGGAACCTTGAGGAACACCAAAATTTACAGTTGATTTGTCCAAGGACAAACCATTCTCAGAGACAAACTGATATCTTTCCAGGCCAGAACTTGTCTGTGTAGACCAATTTGGGTTTCCAATCTCTCCAAAAGAATGTAGCGATCAATGGTATCAAAAGCAGCACTAAGGTCTAGGAGCACAAGGACAGATGCAGAGCCTCGGTCTGATGCCATTAAAAGGTAATTTACCACCTTCTCAAGTTCAGTCTCAGTGCTATGATGGGGTCTAAAACCAGACTGAAGCATTTTATATAAATTATTTGTCTTCAGGAAGGCAAACAATGAGAGGAATGGAAGATTCGATATAGGCCAATAGTTTTTTATATTTTCTGGATCAAGGTTTGGCCTTTTCAAGAGAGGCTTTATTACTGTCACTTTTAGTGAGTTTGGTACACATCCGGTGGATAGAGAGCTGTTTAGTATGTTCAACATAGGAGGGCCATGCACAGGAAGCAGCTCTTTCAGTAGTTTAGTTGGAATAGTGTCCAGTATGCAGCTTGAAGGTTTAGAGGCCATGATTATTTTCATCGTTGTGTCAAGAGGTATAGTACTAAAACACTTGAGTGTCTCTCTTGATCCTAGGTCCTGGCAGAGTTGTCGAGACTCAGGACAACTGAGCTTTGAAGGAATACGCAGATTTAAAGAGGAGTCCATAATTTGCATTCTAATAATCATGATCTTTTCCTCAAAGAAGTTCATGAATGTATTACTGCTGAAGTGAAAGCCATCCTCACTTGGGGAATGCTGCTTTTTAGTTAGCTTTGCGACAGTACCAAAAAGACATTTCAGATTGTTCTTATTTTCCTCAATTAAGTTGGAAAAATAGGATGATCAAGCAGCAGTGAGGGCTCTTTGATACTGCACGGTACTGTCTTTCCAAGCTAGTCGGAAGACTTCCAGTTTGGTGTGGCGCCATTTCCGTTCCAATTTTCTGGAAGCTTGCTTCAGAGCTCGGGTATTTTCTGTATACCAGGGAACTAGTTTCTTATGACAAATGTTTTTAGTTTTTAGGGGTGCAACTGCGTCTAGGGTATTGCGCAAGGTTAAATTGAGTTCCTCAGTTAGGTGGTTAACTGATTTTTTTCTTCTGATGTCCTTGGGTAGGCAGAGGGAGTCTGGAAGGACATCAAGGAACCTTTGTGTTGTCTGTGAATTTATAGTACGACTTTTGATGCTCCTTGGTTGGGGTCTGAGCAGATTATTTGTTGCAATTGAAAACGCAATAAAATGGTGGTCTGATAGTCCAGGATTATGAGGAAAAACATTAAGATCCACAACATTTATTCCATGGGATAAAACTAGGTCCAGAGTATGACTGTGACAGTGAGACATGTTGGACAAAACTCACTGAGTCGATGATGGCTCCGAAAGCCTTTTGGAGTGGGTCTGTGGACTTTTCCATGTGAATATTAAAGTCACCAAAAATTAGAATATTATCTGCTATGATATGGTCACTAGTGTAACCAGGAGGTGAGGCCTCATTTAACACAGTAAATTCATCAGGCTTCAGCCATGTTTCAGTCAGGCCAATCACATCAAGATTATGATCAGTGATTAGTTCATTGACTTTAACTCGCTTTGAAGTAAGGGATCTAACATTAAGTAGCCGTATTTTGAGATGTGAGGTATCACGATTTCTTTCAATAATGGAAGGAATGGAGGAGGTCTTTCTCCTAGTGAGATTGCTAAGGCGAACACTGCCATTTTTAGTTTTGCCCAACCTAGGTAGAGGCACAGACACAGTCTCAATGGGGATAGCTGAGCTGACTACACTGACTGTGCTAGTGGCATACTCCACTAAGCTGGCAGGCTGGTTAACTTCTTGCGTCGAGCAATCCCGTATCCGGGAGCGTAATCATAGCCTCAAGCTTATTACCATAACGCAACATTAACTATTCATGAAAATCGCAAATGAAATGAAAGAAATATATTCACTCACAAGCTTAGCCTTTTGTTAACAACACTGTCATCTCAGATTTTCAAAATATGCTTTTCAACCATAGCTACACAAGCATTTGTGTAAGAGTATTGATAGCTAGCATAGCATTAAGCCTAGCATTCAGCAGGCAACATTTTCTCACAAAAACAAGAAAAGCATTAAAAAAAATCATTTACCTTTGAAGAACTTCGGATGTTTTCAATGAGGAGACTCTCAGTTAGATAGCAAATGTTCATTTTTTCCAAAAAGATTATTTGTGTAGGAGAAATCGCTCCGTTTTGTTCATCACGTTTGGCTAAGAAAACCCCCCGAAAATTCAGTCATTACAACGCCAAACTTTTTTCCAAATTAACTCCATAATATCGACAGAAACATGGCAAACATTGTTTAGAATCAATCTTCAATGTGTTTTTCACATTTCTATTCGATGATAAATAATTTGTGGCAGTTGGGTTTCTCCTCGGAAGCAAATGGAAAAATACACGCAGCTGGAGATTACGCAATAATTGCGACGGAGGACACCAAGCGAGCACCTGGTAGATGTAGTGTAAAATGGTCAATCTTCCAATGATATGCCTACAAATACGTCACAATGCTGCAGACACCTTGGGGAAACGACAGAAAGTGTAAGCTCATTCCTGGCCCATTCACAGCCATATAAGGAGACATTGGAACACAAAATCTGGGGCACTTCCTGTTTGAAATTTAATCTTGGTTTCGCCTGTAGCATCAGTTCTGTGGCACTCACAGACAATATCTTTGCAGTTTTGGAAACGCCAGAGTGTTTTCTTTCCAAAGCCTTCAATTATATGCATAGTCGAGCATCTTTTCGTGACAAAATATATTGTTTAAAACGGGCACGTTTTTTTATCCAAAAATTAAAAGAGCGCCCCCTATATCCAAGAAGCTAACAGCCTGCTGCCTTGCCTGCACCCTATTTCATTTTGGAGCTAGAGGAGTTAGAGCCCTGTCTATGTTGGTAGATAAGATGAGAGCACCCCTCCAGCTAGGATGGAGTCGGTCACTCCTCAGCAGGCCAGGCTTGGTCCTGTTTGTGGGTGATTCCCAGAAAGAGGGCCAATTATCTACAAATTCTATCTTTTGGGAGGGGCAGAAAATAGTTTTCAACCAGCGATTGAGTTGTGAGACTCTGCTGTAGAGCTCATCACTCCCCCTAACTGGGAGGTGGCCAGAGACAATTTCTCGATGCCGACACATCTTTCTAGCTGATTTACACGCTGAAGCTATGTTGCGCTTGGTGACCTATGACTGTTTCATCCTAACATTGTTGGTGCCGACGTGGATAACAATATCTCTATACACTCTACACTCGCCAGTTTTAGCTTTAGCCAGCACCATCTTCAGATGGTATAGGGGGCAGCATTTTCACTTTTGGATATATAGCGTGCCCAATTTCAACTTCCTGCTAATCATGCCAAGAATATAAGATATGCATATTATTAGTAGATTTGGGTGGAAAACACTGAAGTTTCTAAAACTGTTTGAATCATGTCTGTGAGTATAACAGAACTTATGTAGCAGGCAAAACCCCGAGGACTAACCGTTCAGATTCTTCTATTTTTTAGATCTCTGTTCACTGAATCTCATTGGCAAAAAATATTTCTTAGGAACTTGTTTTCAGTTCCTACCGCTTACACTGGATGTCACCAGTCTTTGGAATTTGCTTGAGGTTATTAATTTGTGCAATGAAGAAGTAGGGCCAACTAAGAACTGCGTAACACTGTTGAGAGTTGCGCAAGACTTGAAAAGTAGCTTGGTTGGTTGTCTTCCTGTATTGAACACAGACCATCTACAATTTGATCGATTATTAACGTTTAAAAATACCTAAAGTTGTATTACAAAAGTAGTTTGAAATACTTTGGCAAAGTTTTTAGGCAACTTTTGAAATATTTTGTAGTGACTTTGCGCATTTTGGAAGCTGTTTTTTTCTGGATCAAACGCGCCAAATAAATGTACATTTCAAATCAAATCAAATTTTATTTGTCACATACACATGGTTAGCAGACGTTAATGCGAGTGTAGCGAAATGCTTGTGCTTCTAGATCCGACAATGCAGTAATAACCAACGAGTAATCTAGCTAACAATTCCAAAACTACTACCTTATACACACAAGTGTAAAGGGATAAAGAATATGTACATAAATATATATGAATGAGTGATGGTACAGAGCGACATAGGCAAGATGCAGTAGATGGTATGGAGTACAGTATATACATATGAGATGAGTATGTAAACAAAGTGGCATAGTTTAAAGTGGCTAGTGATACATGTATTACATAAAGATGCAGTAGATGATATAGAGTACAGTATATACGTATACATATGAGATAAATAATGTAGGGTATGTAAACATTATATTAAGTAGCACTGTTTAAAGTGGCTAGTGATATATTTTACATCAATTCCCATCAATTCCCATTATAAAAGTGGCTGGAGTTGAGTCAGTGTGTTGGCAGCAGCCACTCAATGTTAGTGGTGGCTGTTTAATAGTCTGATGGCCTTGAGATAGAAGCTGTTTTTCAGTCTCTCGGTCCCAGCTTTGATGCACCTGTACTGACCTAGCCTTCTGGATGATAGCGGGGTGAACAGGCAGTGGCTCGGGTGGTTGTTGTCCTTGATGATCTTTATGGCCTTCCTGTGACATCGGGTGGTGTAGGTGTTCTGGAGGGCAGGTCGTTTGGCCCCGGTGATGTATTGTGCAGACCTCACGACCCTCTGGAGAGCCTTACGGTTGTGGGCGGAGCAGTTTCCGTACCAGGCGGTGATACAGCCCGACAGGATGCTCTCGATTGTGCATCTGTAGAAGTTTGTGAGTGCTTTTGGTGACAAGCCAAATTTCTTCAGCCTCCTGAGGTTGAAGAGGCGCTGCTGCGCCTTCTTCACGATGCTGTCTGTGTGGGTGGGCCAATTCAGTTTGTCTGTGATGTGTACGCCGAGGAACTTAAAACTTACTACCCTCTCCACTACTGTTCCATCGATGTGGATAGGGAGGGTGTTCCCTCTGCTGTTTCCTGAAGTCCACAATCATCTCCTTAGTTTTGTTGACGTTGAGTGTGAGGTTATTCTCCTGACACCACACTCCGAGGGCCCTCACCTCCTCCCTATAGGCCGTCTCGTCGTTGTTGGTAATCAAGCCTACCACTGTTGTGTCGTCCGCAAACTTGATGATTGAGTTGGAGGCGTAGGGAGTACAGGAGACGTACAGGAGTACAGGAGACGCACCCTCAGAACACACCCTTGTGGGGCCCCAGTGTTGAGGATCAGCGGGGTGGAGATGTTGTTACCTACCCTCACCACCTGGGGGCGGCCCGTCAGGAAGTCCAGTACCCAGTTGCACAGGGCGGGGTCGAGACCCAGGGTCTTGAGCTTGATGACGAGTTTGGAGGGTACTATGGTGTTAAATGCTGAGCTGTAGTCAATGAACAGCATTCTCACATAGGGATTCCTCTTGTCCAGATGGGTTAGGGCAGTGTGCAGTGTGGTTGAGATTGCATCGTCTGTGGACCTATTTGGGCGGTAAGCAAATTGGAGTGGGTCTACGGTGTCAGGTTGGGTGGAGGTGATATGGTCCTTGACTAGTCTCTCAAAGCACATCATGATGACGGAAGTTACGAGTTACATTTTGGATATATATGGACATAATTCATCGAACAAAATGACCAATTGTGATGTTTATGGGACATATTGGAGTGCCAACAAAAGAAGCTTGTGTTTTATATTTTATTTCTGCGTTTTGTGTAGCGCCTGCAGGGTTGAAATATGCTACCCTCTTTGCTTACTGTTGTGCTATCATCAGATAATAGCTTCTTATGCTTTCGCCGAAAAGCCTTTTTAAAATCTGACATGTTGGCTGGATTCACAAAGAGTGTAGCTTTAATTGAGTATCTTACATGTGTGATTTAATGAAGGGTTGATTTTTATATCAATTTATTTGAATTTGCCGCGCTGCATTTCCCTGGTTTTTGGCCAAGTGGGACGCAAGCATCCCCTATACCATAAGAAGTTAACGTCGATAGCCCTGCCCCCTGGTAAACAGTGTATGGTCGCTGGATGATTCGTTTTAAGTCTAATACTGCGGGTAATGGAGTCGCCAATGACTAGGGTTTTCAATTTGTCAGAGCAAATGGTGGGAAGCTTCGGCATCTCAGACCTCGTAACGGGAGGAGTAGAGGCAAGAGAAGGCTTGGCCTCAGACTTCGACGAGCTGCTTAATGAGGAAAACCAGTTGAAAGTTTCTGTCGGCTGAATGAGCAACACCGATTGAGCATTCCTACAGCATTTCCCTCCAGAAGCCATGAGAAAGTTGTCCGGCTGCGGGGACCGTGCGAGGGGATTTGCACTAACGTTACTATCTGTACTTACTGGTGGCACAGACGCTGTTTCATCCTTTCCTACACTGAAATTACCCTGATGACTGATGACAGCTTTGCATACTCTTGGCATTCTCTCAACCAGCTTCATGAGGTATTCACCTGGAATGCATTTCAATTAACAGGTGTGCCTTGTTAAAAGTTAATTTGTGGAATTTCTTTCTCTCTTAATGTCACACTTTTGCCTTGGACAAGCTCCCCTACCCTGTCTCCCTACAGGGAACCACCAATGTGAGATATCAGGAGTTGCTACAGGGCCTTTTGGAAGGGCTCAGTTCCTTGACGGAACACCACGACCATGGGTTAAAGGCTATTATGAAGCAAATCAGGGAGTCTCTGAGCTGTCTGCTACCTCTGAAAAACCCCAATCACCCAGTAATTATTTCCCTATCTGTGGTGAGTTTGTACAGCCTATCCCTACTCCGTCAATCCCGCTTACCTCCTCCAGAGCGATAGTCGGGCAATCATTGTACCTACCGGGGCTTTCTTTCTCACTGCTCGCTTATTTTTGAGCTACAGCCATCTTCGTTTTCTTCAGCCCGATCGAAGGTACATGCTAATGTCGGGAAGGGCGCTCTCCTGGGCTACGGCAGTTTGGGAACAGCAATCTGCCATTTGCGGTCATTTGGAGGAATTCATAGCAGAGGTGAGACAAGTTTGAGTCTCCGGTATCCGGGAGAAAGGCAACCAGCAAACTGCTTGACTTACGTCAAAACTCCCGTATTGTGGCAGAATACAAGGTGGGATTTGTTGTGTTGGGATTTTCCTGGCTCCAAAAGCACATTCCTGTGATTGACTGGACCACAAGCTCCATCCTGGGTTGGTGACTATTTTGCCTTTTCCAATGCCTTCAAGCAGCACAAACCTTTCTCAAGTCACCCTCTTCAGAATGTTAGCAAGACTGTGGATGTTTGAACCTCCTCGGTGTTTGAACCTCTCCATATTCTCCAAGTTGGACCTTCAAAATGTCTACAACCTGGTTAGGATACGCGAGAGGGATGAGTGGAAGAAAGCCTTCAACACAGCCAGTGGAAATTATGAGTACCAGGTCATGCCATTTGGACTTGCCGTTTTCCAGGCTTTGGTCAATGATGTGCTTCGGGACATGCTAAACCAGTTTGTGTTTGTGTACCTTGACGACATCCTGTTTTTTTCCTGATCTGCACAAGAACATGTTCTTCATGTCAGACGGGTTCTTCAGCTCGAATAACCGGCTGTTTGTCTCTAATCCAGTCTGGTCCCAGGTCCTGGAATGGGCTCATTCCTCCAGGCTGACCTGTCATCCAGGGTCCCGTCATCCAGGGTCCCGTCGTACACTAACCTTCCAATGTTTCTGGTGGCCCACAATGGTCCCTGACGTCTCTGCCTTCATCACCGCATGCACTGTGTGTGCTCAAAAGAAGACTCCACGGCAAGCTCCTTCTGGTCTCCTGCAGCCACTACCTGTTCCTCATTGTCCATGGTCTCATATATCTCTGGACTTTGTCACTGGGCTCCCTTCATATGATGGCAACAGTGTCATTCTGACAGTTGTCGACCGGTTCTCCAAGGTCGCCCATCCCTCTCCCCAAACTATCTTCTGCAAGACATGGTCTCCGATCGGGGTCCTCAGTTCTCGTTTCTGTTCTGGAAGGCATTCTACACCCTTATTGGGTCGTAGGCCAGACTGTCATCTGGATTCCATCCCCAAACTAACGGTCAGTCGGAGCGAGTCAACCAAGACTTGGAGACCACCCTAAGGTGCTTGGTCTCAACCAACCCCACTACCTGAAGCCATCAACTGGTCTGGGTGGAGTATGCCCAGAACACCTGGATTTCTTTTAGCTAAATATGCTAAGTTAACTGTAAGGTTTCAAGATTGAATCCCTGAGCTGACAAGGTAAAAATCTATCATTCTGCCCCGAACAAGGCAGTTAACCCACCGTTCCTAGGCCGTCATTGAAAGTAAGAATGTGTTCTTAACTGACTTGCCTAGTTAAATATAGATTCAATAAAAGGTGTAAAAAACGAAATAATAAAAAACGGAAATTACCGATTTCCGATTGTTATGAAAACTTGAAATCGGCCCTAATTAAATCGGCCATTCCGATTAGTCGGTCGACCTCTAGTCTAGAATTAAACTTGTGTCACACAGTTCTTTGTCTTCTGTCCCCAGGCCCATCCCCCCCTCCCCGTTTCATTGATGGCCATCCGGGCATCGATGTCTCCTGGGTGTTGGACCACAGGGCAGGGGTTTCCAGTACCTGGTTGACTGGGAGGGTTATGTACCGGAGGAGAGGTGCTGGGTTCCCGCTAGAGACATCCTGGATCCAGCCCTCATCGCCGACTTCCATTGCTGACACCCCAGTCAACCAGGTTTGCGCCCAGGTAGGATGCCAAGGTGGCGCCCCTAGGGAGGGAGGTACTGTCACACCATGATCTGTTTCACCTGTCATCGTTATTGTCTTCCAGGTGTTGCTTGTTTCTCCCAGTGTATTTATCCCTGTGTTTCCTGTCTGTCTCTGTCAGTTCATCTTGTACAGTATGTCCAAGCCTACCAGCGTTTTTTCCCGTTTCCCTGCTTTGCCTTTTCTCCTTTTTCTAGTCCTTATGATTTTGACCGTTGCCTGTTCTGAACTCTTTACCCTCCTGCTTGACCATTCTGCATGCCCTGACCTCGAGCCTGCCTGCCGCTCTGTACCTCCTGGACTCTGGTCTGGTTATGACCTTTTGCCTGTCTACGACCATTCTCTTGCCAATTCCCTTTGGATTTATTAAACATCTTAAACTCCAACCATCTGCTTACTTTGTCTGCATTTGGGTCTCACCTAGTGACATTATACTTAAAGTGTGTGAGCCAGTCAGTTGTGTTGTGACAGGGTAGGGGTGGTATACAGAAGACATCCCTATTTGGTAAAAGACCAAGTCCATATTATGGCAAGAACAGCTAAAAAAAGCAAAGATAAATGAAAGTCCATCATTACGTTAGACATGAAGGTCAGTCAATCCAGAAAATGTCAAGAACTATGAAAGTTTCTTCAAGTGCAGTCGCAAAAACCATCAAGCGCTATGATGGAACTGGCTATCATGAGGACCGCCACAGGAAATGAAGACCCAGAGTTACCTCTGCTGCAGAGGATACATTCATTAGAGTTATCTGCACCTCAGATTGCAGCCCAAATAAATGCTTCAGAGTTACAAGTAACACACACATCTCAACATCAGAGGAGATTGCGTGAATCAGGCTTACATGGTGGAATTGCTGCAAAGAAACCACTACTACAGGACACCAATAAGAAGAAGAGACCTGCTCACGCCAAGAAACACAAGCAATGGACATTAGACCGATGAAAATCTGTCCTTTGGTCTGATGAGTCCAAATTTGAGATTTTTGGTTCAAACCGCCATGCCTTTGTGATGCGCAGAGTAGGTGAATGGATGATCTCTGCATGTGTGGATCCCACCGGGAAGCATGGAGGAATAGGTGTGATGGTGCTTGGAACACCTTCAAGACTGTTGGAAAAAGCATTATTCATGAAGCTGGTTGAGAGAATGCTAAGAGTGTGCAAAGCTGTCATCAAGGCAAAGGGTGGCTTCCTTGAAGAATCTAAAGTCAAAAATATTTTGATTTGTTTGACACTTTTATGGTTACTACATGTGTGTGTGTGTATGTGTTGTTTCATAGTTTTGATGTCTTAATTATTACTTTACAGCGTAGAAAATAGTAAAAATATAGAAAACCCCTACCGTTGAAGTTGAAAGTTTACATACACCTTAGCCAAATACATTTAAACTCAGTTTCACAATTCCTGACATTTCATTCTCGTAAAAAAGCCCTGTCTTAGGTCAGTTAGGATCACCACTTTATTTTAATAACGTGGAATATATATCAGAATAATAGTCGAGATAATTATTTATTTTAGCTTTTATTTATTTCATCACATTCCCAGTGGGTCAGAAGTTTACATACACCAAATTAGTATTTGGTAGCATTGCCTTTGAATTGTTTAACTTGTGTCAAACGTTTCGTGTAGCCTTCAACAAGCTTCCCACAATAAGTTGGGTGAATTTTGGCCCATTCCTCCTGACAGAGCTGGTGGAACTGAGTCAGGTTTGTAGGCCTCGTTACTCTCACACACTTTTTCAGTTCTGCTCACAAATGTTGATTGAGGTCAGGGCTTTGTGATGGCCACTCCAAAACCTTGACTTTGTTGTCTTAAGCCATTTTGCCACAACTTTGGAAGTATGCTTGGGGTCATTGTCCATTTGGAAGACCCATTTGCGACCAAGCTTTAACTTCCTGACTGATGTCTTGAGATGGTGCTTCAATATATTCACGTAATTTTCCTTTCTCATTTTGCCATCTATTTTGTGAAGTGCACCAGTCCCTCCTGCAGCAAAGTACCCCTACAATATGATGGTGCCACCCTTGTGCTTCACAGTTGGGATGATGTTCTTAATCTTGCAAGCCTCCCCCTTTTTAGCGAGGATCATTATCGCCAAACAGTTCTATTTTTGTTTCATCAGACCAGAGGACATTTTGCCAAAAAGTACGATCTTTGTCCCCATGTGCAATTGCAAACCGTAGTCTGGCTTTTTTATGCCGGTTTTGGAGCAGTTGCTTCTTCCTTGCTGATCGGCCTTCCAGGTTATGTCAAGATAGGACTTGTTTTACTGTGGATATAGATACTGTTGTACCTGTTTCCTCCAGCATCTTCACAAGGACCTTTGCTGTTGTTCTGGGTATGATTTGCACTTTTCGCACCATAGTACGTTCATCTCTAAGATACAGAACTCCTTCCTGAGTGGTATGACGGCTGCATGGTCCCATGGTGTTTATAATTGCATACAATTGTTTGTACAGATGAATGTGGTACCTTCAGGCATTTGGAAATTGCTCCCAAGAATGAACCAGACTTGTGGAGGTCTACATTTTATTTCTGAGGTCTTGGCTGATTTCTTCTGATTTTCCCATGATGTCAAGCAAAGAGACACTGAGTTTGAAGGTAGGCCTTGAAATACATCCACAGGTACACCTACAATTGACTCAAATGATGTCAATTAGCCTGTCAGAAGCTTCTAAAGCCATGACATCATTTTCTGGAATTTTCCAATGTGTTTAAAGGCACAGTCAACTCAGTGTATGTAGACTTCTGGACCCACTGAAATTGTGATACAGTGAATTATAAGTGAAATAATCTGTCCGTAAACAATTGTTGGAAAAATTACTAGTAGATGTCCTAACCGACTTGCCAAAACTACCGTTTGTTAACAAGACATTTGTGGTTGAAAAACGAGTTTTAATGACTCCAATCTAAGTGTATGTAAACTTCTGACTTCAACTGTAGGTGTGTCCCAACGTTTGACTGGTACTGTAAGTATATTTAAAACCAAACCAAAAACCTTTTAGACTTTTATTCAAGTATTATTTTACTGGGTGACTCACTTTTACTCGAGTCATTTTCTATTAAGGCGTCTTTACTTTTACTCATGCATGATAATTACGTACGTTTCCCACCACTGTAGCTAGCCATATAGAAATCGGTGGTGGTATTTGAAAACATTTTTTAAATTTTTTTATGTAATGCTGTTCATTGGTGACTACGACATGATTTGGGGTTGTCATCCATACAGACATGTACCCCAACATATTGTGAAATACACATATAAACAATAGCATTAATCAGAGTACGAATTATACTGTTACGTTCGGGGGTCTGTAGTTTTTTCAATGGACATTTCGCAAATGTCTTTTCGGCCCATATATACATGTGTTTTATTGGTAAACATGTATTACCTTTTAATGTGGCGTGAACACAAGCAGTCATGTTTTCATCTGATTGTTAAACAAAGCACTTAAAAAAGTAGGCTACCTGTGCACATTCATCCACTTCAAAATATAATTCCAGCCTCCAAACAGTTGGATGAATGGAAATAGACATCTGTTATAAAACACCAACATGTGCCCTCAATTCATTTTTGTATCTTATTGACGCATTACATTTTTTTTTTAAAGTCAGGACACCTGAAACGGCACAGGAAACTGTGAGGGCCCAGTTGAAATATCATTGCATATTTGCTAGCAGGCTGGACCCAGTCGATAATGTTGCAGGTTCACTAGCGGGCTGAACCCAGTTGAAACACTGAGTGTGGTTACGTGCACAAAATAATGTGAATATTGTGCATAATTAGATTAATATATTAGTTTGATTAAACCGTTTCCATACTTTGCAAGAAGAACGATTTCCATATTCATTCTGAAAATGCAGAAAATCGCTTTTAACCTTACACCGGTTAAGATAAGCAGAGTGTTTACATGACTATTACATGATCAGCCTACTGCCATAACCCGTTAAATATCGAGTTATTAGTGTGCATGTAAACATACTCAATGTTGCAAGTTCTCTAGCGGGCTGAACCCGGTCGATACAAGGTTGCAAGATCACTAGCAAAACTGAAGACAGACAGATGAGTGGCAGATAGGCGGAGTAGAGATGACTGCTATTTGAAAGAACCTGAACCAACTGTCACTGGTTTAAACCATGATAGAGAGGTGGGGGTGTTCATTTAATTTGGAATAAATGATAGTGTAATGAAACCATGAAAAGTAGTCCACCTAACCTGAGATCTGGCGTTTTTTTATATAAACCCTATGTAAGCATTATGGTACACTGAAAGTGTTTCAAAACCAAATAGAAGTACTCTGAAACACCCAAAGTAGTTCCTCAATCTGAATGTTGGAGTTTTTAAGAGAGTGTTGTGAAAACACTTTTTGGGGTTAGAGTGCATGTAAAACGCGGCAGGGTATCCTAGTGGTTAGAGCGTTGGACTAGCAACCGAAAGGTTGCAAGTTCAAATCCCCGAGCTGACAAGGTACAAATCTGTCGTTCTGCCCCTGAAAAGGCAGTTAACCCACTGTTCCTAGGCCATTATTGAAAATAATAATTTTTCTTAAATGACTTGCCTAGTTAAATAAAGGTAAAATAAAAAATAAAAACAGACTGTTTTTGAAGACTGTTTCTCTCAGATAATCGAATGGTTGAGAAATACAAATGGTTTCTAGCCTAAATATTTATTCATGCAAGGGCCTAAGGAGAATATTTTTTGTGTAATTTCGCCTTAATTTTTTCTATGTTTTATTTAGAAAGATTAGAAACAGGAGGAGACAGAGAAGGAGTAAATGTGGGACATACGGAAGTGGGAATTGAACTCCTGACTTCTGGGGCACCCAGATGGTAAATTTAATTGAAATTCAATTAGAATTTTACACACTCAACCACACAGCCACACTGTGAAGAAATTATTGTGGGGTTAATTTAAATTGACAAAAAAAAACGTATTATTCATAAAAATTAATGAAAGCCGTTTCAATGATTTGTTAATTTATATTTTATGAGAATTATCAAAGATTAAGAGGTTGACAAGTTGACAGGTTTAAATCATTGGAAGTCTTGTTTTAATATCATTTAATATCCTTGTACTTCCTATCTTGGGTAATTCAACACTTCTAGACTTCTTTTACAGGATGTTTACAGAACTCAAAACAACTCAATTGTGATTTCAACCTTTTCCGGTAGTGCTCCCACTCCAGCAAAGTGAACGTTTCATCTCCTTTGAGTTTTTAAATAAAAAAAAAATGTCACCTTTATTTGAACAGGTAGGCTAGTTTAGAACAAGTTCTCATTTACAACTGCGACCTGGCCAAGATAAAGCAAAGCAGTGCTTCAAAAGCAACAACACAGAGTTACACATGGAATAAAAAAACAAAATATTACCTGTTTAAATCATTGGAAGTCTGGTTTTAATTTCATTGTACTTCCTATCTTGCCACGTGGCTCTGTTTTTAGAGGATTGTGGGTAATTCAACACTTCTAAACTTCTTTTACAGGATGTTGTATGCATGTGTGTTGCTACTAGTGTTGGTGTTACAAAGCACATAATATCAACGGTGTAGGATAATGGTTAAATTAGAGACGCCCCCAAGGTTTGACTTTTGTTGCATTTAGGGGAGCTCATGTCTCACTCGGGGGTCTCTTCCCTCTGCCCCCTGTAATTCGCACACTGGCCTAAATGTAGTATCATTTTGATAGGCAGCAATGAGGAGATTCTTAATCTTTCTCCTATGGAGGGATGCTCCGAGTCGATTTTCACACAATAATTAGGAATTCCCCTCAAACACACCCACAAATTGGGGAAAACAAACATTATTTCCAGGCCATCAGACTGCTAAACAGCCATCACTAACTCAGAGAAGCCGCTGCCTACATTGAGACCCAATCACTGGACACTTTTAGAAAAGGATCACTTGTCACTTTAAACAATGCAACTTTAAATAATGCCACTTTAATCATGTTTACATATCTTACATTACTCATATCAAAACTGTATTTTATACCATCTACTGCACCCTGCCTATGCCGCTTGGCCGTCACTCATCCACTTACTTATATGTACATATTCTCATTCACCTCTTTAGATGTGTGTATTAGGTAGTTGTTGGGGAATTCTTAGATTACTTGTTAGATATTACTGCACTGTCGGAACTAAAAGCACAAGCATTACGCTCCACTCGCATTAACATCGGTTAAACATGTGTATGTGACTAATAACATTTGATTTGATTTATTTCCCATTGACCCCCATTGTAAAAGAGCCTACTTCGTAGTCGGTATGTTGTTATACAGAAACAACAAAACATGCCAAAAAGCTGCTGTGTTGTTCAATGTACATGTCACCAGGTCAAAATCCCGACCTGCGGTTCACAATGCTCCTACATAGGGAAATAGGCCCTGCGGTTCACAATGCTCCTACATAGGGAAATAGGGCCTGCGGTTCACAATGCTCCTACATAGGGAAATAGGGCCTGCGGTTCACAATGCTCCTACATAGGGAAATAGGGCCTGCGGTTCACAATGCTCCTACATAGGGAAATAGGGCCTGCGGTTCACAATGCTCCTACATAGGGAAATAGGGCCTGCGGTTCACAATGCTCCTACATAGGGAAATAGGGCCTGCGGTTCACAATGCTCCTACATAGGGAAATAGGGCCTGCGGTTCACAATGCTCCTACATAGGGAAATAGGGCCTGCGGTTCACAATGCTCCTACATAGGGAAATAGGCCCTGCGGTTCACAATGCTCCTACATAGGGAAATAGGGCCTGCGGTTCACAATGCTCCTACATAGGGAAATAGGACCTGCGGTTCACAATGCTCCTACATAGGGAAATAGGACCTGCGGTTCACTATGCTCCTACAGGGAAATAGGGCCTGCAGTTCACAATGCTCCTACAGGGAAATAGGGCCTGCGGTTCACAATGCTCCTACAGGGAAATAGGGCCTGCGGTTCACAATGCTCCTACAGGGAAATAGGGCCTGCGGTTCACAATGCTCCTACAGGGAAATAGGGCCTGCGGTTCACAATGCTCCTACAGGGAAATAGGGCCTGCGGTTCACAATGCTCCTACATAGGGAAATAGGGCCTGCGGTTCACAATGCTCCTACATAGGGAAATAGGGCCTGCGGTTCACAATGCTCCTACATAGGGAAATAGGGCCTGCGGTTCACAATGCTCCTACATAGGGAAATAGGGCCTGCGGTTCACAATGCTCCTACATAGGGAAATAGGGCCTGCGGTTCACAATGCTCCTACAGGGAAATAGGGCCTGCGGTTCACAATGCTCCTACATAGGGAAATAGGGCCTGCGGTTCACAATGCTCCTACAGGGAAATAGGACCTGCGGTTCACAATGCTCCTACATAGGGAAATAGGGCCTGCGGTTCACAATGCTCCTACATAGGGAAATAGGGCCTGCGGTTCACAATGCTCCTACATAGGGAAATAGGCCCTGCGGTTCACAATGCTCCTACATAGGGAAATAGGGCCTGCGGTTCACAATGCTCCTACATAGGGAAATAGGGCCTGCGGTTCACAATGCTCCTACATAGGGAAATAGGGCCTGCGGTTCACAATGCTCCTACATAGGGAAATAGGGCCTGCGGTTCACAATGCTCCTACATAGGGAAATAGGGCCTGCGGTTCACAATGCTCCTACATAGGGAAATAGGGCCTGCGGTTCACAATGCTCCTACATAGGGAAATAGGGCCTGCGGTTCACAATGCTCCTACATAGGGAAATAGGGCCTGCGGTTCACAATGCTCCTACATAGGGAAATAGGGCCTGCGGTTCACAATGCTCCTACATAGGGAAATAGGGCCTGCGGTTCACAATGCTCCTACATAGGGAAATAGGACCTGCGGTTCACAATGCTCCTACATAGGGAAATAGGGCCTGCGGTTCACAATGCTCCTACATAGGGAAATAGGCCCTGCGGTTCACAATGCTCCTACATAGGGAAATAGGGCCTGCGGTTCACAATGCTCCTACATAGGGAAATAGGGCCTGCGGTTCACAATGCTCCTACATAGGGAAATAGGGCCTGCGGTTCACAATGCTCCTACATAGGGAAATAGGGCCTGCGGTTCACAATGCTCCTACATAGGGAAATAGGGCCTGCGGTTCACAATGCTCCTACATAGGGAAATAGGGCCTGCGGTTCACAATGCTCCTACATAGGGAAATAGGCCCTGCGGTTCACAATGCTCCTACATAGGGAAATAGGGCCTGCGGTTCACAATGCTCCTACATAGGGAAATAGGGCCTGCGGTTCACAATGCTCCTACATAGGGAAATAGGACCTGCGGTTCACAATGCTCCTACATAGGGAAATAGGGCCTGCGGTTCACAATGCTCCTACATAGGGAAATAGGGCCTGCGGTTCACAATGCTCCTACATAGGGAAATAGGACCTGCGGTTCACAATGCTCCTACATAGGGAAATAGGACCTGCGGTTCACTATGCTCCTACAGGGAAATAGGGCCTGCGGTTCACAATGCTCCTACAGGGAAATAGGGCCTGCGGTTCACAATGCTCCTACAGGGAAATAGGGCCTGCGGTTCACAATGCTCCTACAGGGAAATAGGGCCTGCGGTTCACAATGCTCCTACAGGGAAATAGGGCCTGCGGTTCACAATGCTCCTACAGGGAAATAGGGCCTGCGGTTCACAATGCTCCTACATAGGGAAATAGGACCTGCGGTTCACTATGCTCCTACAGGGAAATAGGGCCTGCGGTTCACAATGCTCCTACATAGGGAAATAGGACCTGCGGTTCACAATGCTCCTACATAGGGAAATAGGACCTGCGGTTCACTATGCTCCTACAGGGAAATAGGGCCTGCGGTTCACAATGCTCCTACATAGGGAAATAGGGCCTGCGGTTCACAATGCTCCTACAGGGAAATAGGGCCTGCGGTTCACAATGCTCCTACATAGGGAAATAGGACCTGCGGTTCACAATGCTCCTACATAGGGAAATAGGGCTTGCGGTTCACAATGCTCCTACATAGGGAAATAGGGCCTGCGGTTCACAATGCTCCTACAGGGAAATAGGACCTGCTGTTCACAATGCTCCTACATAGGGAAATAGGGCCTGCGGTTCACAATGCTCCTACATAGGGAAATAGGGCCTGCGGTTCACAATGCTCCTACATAGGGAAATAGGGCTTGCGGTTCACAATGCTCCTACATAGAGAGAAATAGGACCTGCGGTTCACAATGCTCCTACATAGGGAAATAGGGCCTGCGGTTCACAATGCTCCTACATAGGGAAATAGGGCCTGCGGTTCACAATGCTCCTACAGGGAAATAGGACCTGCGGTTCACAATGCTCCTACATAGGGAAATAGGGCCTGCGGTTCACAATGCTCCTACAGGGAAATAGGACCTGCGGTTCACAATGCTCCTACATAGGGAAATAGGGCCTGCGGTTCACAATGCTCCTACAGGGAAATAGGGCCTGCGGTTCACAATGCTCCTACATAGGGAAATAGGGCCTGCGAGTAGAGCCCTGTGGCTTCAGGCTATTCAGAGTGGGATAGTGGGTAATGTGGTGACCCGGAGTCCAAGTAGGAAAAGTGTGGGGGAAAAAAAGTGTGGAAAACATTTAATCACAGGTAAGACATTTAACTTGTTTGTATTGTCCATTTGTAAATACACTCACTACTTGTAGCTGTATAGTCCGTTTGCTGGTCTTGGCTAGCTTAATGTTCCGGTCGGTAGCTAGGTACCACTCACTAACTCACGTTGCGTCTAGTATGGCATTGAAAATGGGCATGACGGAAGCCCTACTATAGTAAGTTTTCTAAGTAGTGAGAAAGCTCGGGAGCAGACAATGTTGAAAATTTATATTTAGACGTTGTACTTTTCTTAAATGTGGTTTTGTAATTGACAAAAAGAAGGCATTTGAAAAAAGTGATTGTTTTGCTGTGAGGCAATGGGGTAACCTAGGTAACCACAGGTTGTTTGTCACACAGGCGTGCAGGGCCGCAATGTTCTATCTAATACCGTTTCCATGGCGTTTCCATTGTTTTGGACCCTGTTTGTATTCAGTCATTGTGTTTCGAGATGATTTAATAATAACTGCACTCCAAATGCAGTGTGTGTCAAATGCAGAAATGTACAATATAGATTAATTACTAAGTAGGTAATTACATTCACTCAATTGGATTGCCTATTTTCATCATGAGCAGCTCAATAAATGATATTAACAAATTACGCAGTGTGCGAGTGTGCATATTTTAAAATATACACTGAAAATAAACATTTCTTAATGGACTCTGTTAATGGATTTTGAATTATTTTAATTTGAATGTCTCTCAAGAGAGTCCATGGGATGTGGTTGGTTGTGCAGGGAAGTATTGTGGCCAAACTGGTAACCGTCATATCAGACCTGTTTGCTCAGTGACATGGTAGATTTATGAGTGAGTGAAGTGATGCTGTATCACACATGTACTGCACGGTGAGTCACTAAGTATTCAGCTGGCCTAGCTGCACGTGAGAGGCAGGATAAACAAAACCCACTCCATCATAATGAACACTGTCACTGTGGATGGTACAGGCCTTCGTAATGAATAATCATAGCATGCAGAAACCCACTGGAATGTAGGAAGAGGAAACATTTGAGAAAAGGCAGGTGTTTGTCATGAATTATACATCTGGAAACATGCCAGTGTGTTCTTCAAATGAAAAGCCTCTCTGTGAATCCATCCATAGTTGCCTGACTGGCAGATGCATGTGTGTGTGTTAAAGGAAAGATTGCTGAATTAGGTTGCTGTTAGACATTCTGATTGGTTTCATCCTTCCAACTAAAAGTCCCAATATTACAGACCACTTTACATTTGTATTTTGGGAGACATTTTTTTTCTCCTTCAGAATTGGACCGATGTCCTGTCAGACAAGCTTTGGCAAAGGTGATGTCAAGAAAGCACACAAGTGGATACACAGCAGGAGTGAAGCCACTGTCCACATAAGAGGGAAAAGACACACTGTCCACATAAGAGGGAAAAGACACACTGTCCACATAAGAGGGAAAAGACACACTGTCCACATAAGAGGGAAAAGACACACTGTCCACATAAGAGGGAAAAGACACACTGTCCACATAAGAGGGAAAAGACACACTGTCCACATAAGAGGGAAAAGACACACTGTCCACATAAGAGGGAAAAGACACACTGTCCACATAAGAGGGAAAAGACACACTGTCCACATAAGAGGGAAAAGACACACATCATACTGAGTCCTCAATGTTTTTGGAAAAAATATTTTGGCACTATGAATAAAGCACATTGATCATTTGACCATATCCTGCGACTTCTTTGTTCTGTATCAGCTAAAATATGTTTCAGCACTTAATACAGTACACAAGCTTTAACCCTTCCACCCCTGACTTACCCCGACTAGCTAACCACTAGCAGCCTTGTAACACATAACTTATTAGCAGTTCAGCACATCAGCATTTCTCGTACTATTACACACACTCAAGATAAACCTTTACCTTCATAGTAGACATTAGATGTCGATAACCAAACTGGCTAAAACTCTATTGTTGGCCTATGGTAGCTATAGCTAATCACATGCTAACCTGAGTACTAACATTACTAGCAGCAGTAACAGTACATCCAGGTATAATGGCCTATAAAGATCAGGCAATTAAGCATTAATTCATTTCTGCAAAACGTGCAATGTTGATGGAGTTGTTCTAGCTTGCTAACTAGCTGGCTTATATCATCCCCAAACACCATGCTAGATCCGAGTGGGCCAGTTCGTCGTTTTGCATGCCCCAGTGCACTTAAATAGCTGGCTATCTTAGTTTTTTTTTAAACATCTACTAGCATCAAAACATGACAAAACTCTTTGGGCCCTTTAGTACTTACTTATCCGTTTCGCCTCCATGGCATCACTGAAGCCACCTGCAGGCTGTTACGCTCTTGAAGTCAAAACTGCAATGTATTGTTGGTATAGGAGTTTTTGCTAAATGTAATTCAAATTGCGAAAATAGAAGTGTATAATTTTTTTTAAATATATGGACTTTGTATAAATACCTTTGAAATGGAATATAATCAAACTACATTGCTAGATTTGTGGAATATATATGAATATATATAGCTAATTGATGTTTGTTTTATGTGGACTCCCATTTTACTACTCATTTGTTTTACTAGGCCTACTTTCATTAGAATGATGGTTTTATGTGGACTCCCATTTTACTACTCATTTGTTTTACTAGGCCTACTTTCATTAGAATGATGGTTTTATGTGGACTCCCATTTTACTACTCATTTGTTTTACTAGGCCTACTTTCATTAGAATGATGGTTTTATGTGGACTCCCATTTTACTACTCATTTGTTTTACTAGGCCTACTTTCATTAGAATGATGGTTTTATGTGGACTCCCATTTTACTACTCATTTGTTTTACTAGGCCTACTTTCATTAGAATGATGGTTTTGGAACACTGGCCTTCCTCTACCATTTGTTTAAAGATAAATCCGGTATTGAAATGAAGGAATATACAGTTTCTAGGAACATACAGTGCATTTGGAAAGTATTGAGACTCCTTCACTTATTCCAGACTTTGTTACATTAAGGCATTGTTTTATCCCCTCATCAATCTACACATAATAACCTACAATGACAAAGCAAAAACAGGTTTTTAGAAATGTTTGCCAATGTATTAAAAATATAAAACTGAAAGATCACATTTACACATTTAATTATTCAGACTTTTTACTCAGTACGTTGTTGAAGCACTTTGGCAGCTATTACAGCATTGAGTTCAAGTCCAGGCTCTGGCTGTGCCGCTCAAGGACATTGAGACTTGCCCTGAAATCACTCCTGTGTTGTCTTGGCTGTGTGCTTTCCTCTCTGCCTCCTTCTTTCCACTCCTCTCCTCTTTTGACCTCACCCTCTCACCTTCCCCCCCTACTCACAAGGCAGGCAATACGCTCGACCTCATCTTTACTAGATGCTGTTCTTCCACTAACCTCATTGCAACTCCCCTCCAAGTCTCCGACCACTACCTTGTATCCTTTTCCCTCTCGCTCTCATCCAACACTTCCCACACTGCCCCTACTCGGATGGTATCGCGCCGTCCCAACCTTCGCTCTCTCTCCCCCGCTACTCTCTCCTCTTCCATCCTATCATCTCTTCCCTCTGCTCAAACCTTCTCCAACCTATCTCCTGATTTTGCCTCCTCAACCCTCCTCTCCTCCCTTTCTGCATCCTTTGACTCTCTATGTCCCCTATCTTCCAGGCCGGCTCGGTCCTCCCCTCCCGCTCCGTGGCTCGACGACTCATTGCGAGCTCACAGAACAGGGCTCCGGGCAGCCGAGCGGAAATGGAGGAAAACTCGCCTCCCTGCGGACCTGGCATCCTTTCACTCCCTCCTCTCTACATTTTACTCCTCTGTCTCTGCTGCTAAAGCCACTTTCTACCACTCTAAATTCCAAGCATCTGCCTCTAACCCTAGGAAGCTCTTTGCCACCTTCTCCTCCCTCCTGAATCCTCCTCCCCCCCCCCTCCTCCCTCTCTGCAGATGACTTCGTCAACCATTTTGAAAAGAAGGTCGACGACATCCGATCCTCGTTTGCTAAGTCAAACGACACCGCTGGTTCTGCTCACACTGCCCTACCCTGTGCTCTGACCTCTTTCTCCCCTCTCTCTCCAGATGAAATCTCGCGTCTTGTGACGGCCGGCCGCCCAACAACCTGCCCGCTCGACCCTATCCCCTCCTCTCTTCTCCAGACCATTTCCGGAGACCTTCTCCCTTACCTCACCTCGCTCATCAACTCATCCCTGACCGCTGGCTACGTCCCTTCCGTCTTCAAGAGAGCGAGAGTTGCACCCCCTTCTGAAAAAACCTACACTCGATCCCTCCGATGTCAACAACTACAGACCAGTATCCCTTCTTTCTTTTCTCTCCAAAACTCTTGAACGTGCCGTCCTTGGCCAGCTCTCCCGCTAATCTCTCTCAGAATGACCTTCTTGATCCAAATCAGTCAGGTTTCAAGACTAGTCATTCAACTGAGACTGCTCTTCTCTGTATCACGGAGGCGCTCCGGACTGCTAAAGCTAACTCTCTCTCCTCTGCTCTCATCCTTCTAGACCTATCGGCTGCCTTCGATACTGTGAACCATCAGATCCTCCTCTCCACCCTCTCCGAGTTGGGCATCTCCGGCGCGGCCCACGCTTGGATTGCGTCCTACCTGACAGGTCGCTCCCACCAGGTGGCGTGGCGAGAATCTGTCTCCTCACCACGCGCTCTCACCACTGGTGTCCCCCAGGGCTCTGTTCTAGGCCCTCTCCTATTCTCGCTATACACCAAGTCACTTGGCTCTGTCATAACCTCACATGGTCTCTCCTATCATTGCTATGCAGACGACACACAATTGATCTTCTCCTTTCCCCCTTCTGATGACCAGGTGGCGAATCGCATCTCTGCATGTCTGGCAGACATAGCCCGTTCCTGTAGGTTCATGCTCTACAACATCCGCAGAGTACGACCCTGCCTCACACAGGAAGCGGCGCAGGTCCTAATCTAGGCACTTGTCATCTCCCGTCTGGATTACTGCAACTCGCTGTTGGCTGGGCTACCTGCCTGTGCATCCAGAACGCCGCAGCCCGTCTGGTGTTCAACCTTCCCAAGTTCTCTCACGTCACCCCGCTCCTCCGCTCTCTCCACTGGCTTCCAGTTGAAGCTCGCATCCGCTACAAGACCATGGTGCTTGCCTACGGAGCTGTGAGGGGAACGGCACCTCAGTACCTCCAGGCTCTGATCAGGCCCTACACCCAAACAAGGGCACTGCGTTCATCCACCTCTGGCCTGCTCGCCTCCCTACCACTGAGGAAGTACAGTTCCCGCTCAGCCCAGTCAAAACTGTTCGCTGCTCTGGCTCCCCAATGGTGGAACACACTCCCTCACGACGCTAGGACAGCGGAGTCAATCACCACCTTCCGGAGACACCTGAAACCCCACCTCTTTAAGGAATACCTAGGATAGGATAAAGTAATCCTTCTCACCCCCCCGCCCCCCGCCCCTTAAAAGATTTAGATGCACTATTGTAAAGTGGCTGTTCCACTGGATGTCATAAGGTGAATGCACCAATTTGTAAGTCGCTCTGGATAAGAGCGTCTGCTAAATTACTTAAATGTAAAAATGTAAAAAATGCTTAGGGTCGTTGTCCTGTTTGAAGGGGAACCTTCACCCCAGTCTGAGATTCTGAGGGCTTAGGAGCGGTTTTCATCAAGGATCTCTCTTTACTTTGCTCTTTCCCTCAATCCTGACCAGTCTTCCAGTCCCTGCTGCTGAAAAACATCCCCACAGTATGACGCTACCACCACCATGCTTCACCGTAGGGATGGTGCCAGGTTTCCTCCAGATGTGATGCTTGACATTCAGGCCAAAGAGTTCAATCTTGGTTTCATCAAGCCAGAAAATCTTGTTTCGGATGTTCTGGGAGTCCTTTAGGTGCCTGTTGGCAAACTCCATGGCTGTCTTGTGCATTTTACTGAGGAGTGGCTTCCGTCTGGCCACTCTACCATGAAGGCCTGATTGGTGGAGGTCTGCAGAGATGTGTGTCCTTCTGGAAGGTTATCCCATCTCCACAGAGGAACTCTGGATCTCTGTCAGAGTGACCATCAAGTTCTTGGTCACCACCCTGACCAAGGCCCTTCTCCCCCAATTTCTCAGTTTGGCTAGGCGGCCAGCTCTAGGAAGAGTCTTGGTGGATCCAAACTTCTTCCATTTAAGATTGATGGAGGCCACTGTGTTCTAAGGGACCTTCAATGCTGTAGAAATGTTTTTGTACCCTTCCCCAGATCTGTGCCTCGACACAATCCTATCTCAGAGCTCGACGGTCAATTCCTTCACCTCATGGTCGCATAGCAAAGAGTCTGAATACTTATGTTAATAAGTTTTAATATACAGTATGTGGAGCATTTTTATCTATGAATTAGATTGGAGGATAAACACACACACATAGCCGATGTGAAATGGCTAGCTATTTAGCTATGTGCGCTAGTAGCGTTCAATCGGTGACATCACTTGAAGTAGTTGTTTCCCTTGTTCTGTAAGGGCCGCGGCTTTTGTGGAGTAATAGGTAATGATGCTTTGTGGATTGTAGAGGTGGGAGCAGACCATCAGGCTGTGAAACCAGGCCTTCTAACTTCCCTAGTTAAATAACGGTTCAATAAAAAAGACAGAAATCTGTCTCAGCATCTCTGCCTTCTAACATCCCTTCTTGGCTCTGGCCCTGGCACTGGTAGTAAACCACCCATACAAGGCTTCAGTACTGGAGCTGTGAGGATGCTTCCATTGAAAAGCACGACTGGCTAGATAGTCCATCCCCAATGTTTTTCAAGCTGCATGTTGTCATACAAAAGAGAAAGGTCATTGCTGCCTGCAAACAACCTGCTAACAGGGGCATTTTGTGCTATCCTTGGCTTTGTGGATGTAATTTGATAAAGACATTCCTATAGCACTCAATCCCCATTTGTTAGTGCTAGGCTACCTTAATAATACAAACACATACAACTGTTTTACTAGGTTTTCTCAATAGATATTTACTCTGTCGTTAAGTTGAGAAAATATGGTAGCCCTGAGGTTTTTATGTAGCTTTTATATTCCAAAATATGATTCAGCATGTCCAAGGTCATCTGACATTTAATAGTATTGGTTATTTCATCTAGTTTGTAACTGCCTGATGCAATGAAAGAATTACTGGGTATAGGCTACTGTGGATCAGTGAATCATGATGAACATAAAAATGGATGCAATTGGCAAATTACTTTGACCTTAAATGAATGAAATAGATTATTTGAACTGTTGTGAATTATAGTTACTGCGGGACAGGGAGTGATTAACACCTCACTATCACTACCTTGGGGTATTATATACTCTGGTTTGTGTACCTCCAACAATGGTATAGGGTTATTTGTGTGTTTGAGCTGTTTGCGCTGTGATGGTGTGTGTACTGTATACATTTGACTAAGGCTAACACAAGGGAGTGGAGCTGAGGAGAGGCTACAGAGGTCTGTCTGTCTGTCTGTCTGTCTGTCTGTCTGTCTGTCTGTCTGTCTGTCTGTCTGTCTGTCTGTCTGTCTGTCTGTCTGTCTCACCTTCGTTCTCCTCAGCCCGCCCTTGACAGATTGCATGGATATTGGCTGACTGCTTGAAAAATAACATTGAACACCTCCCACCAGATTGATAAAAGAGGTCTGGTGGAAAGGTGTCTCTCTTCTCCTCTGCTGGCTGTTTACATCTCAGACGCAGTCTCAGGGATGATCATGTATTCACTGGGGATTTGGGGAGATGTGGGATGTAAGTGCTCCCACAGGAAATAAGGGTCACCTCTTTAATCTTTGGTGCAGGGGAGCTCTCTCTCTCTCTCTTGTTCTTTCACTCTGATGCAGGGGAGCTCTCTCTCTCTCTCTCTCTCTCTCTCTCTCTCTCTCTCTCTCCCTCTTTTTCTCTCACTCTGATGCAGGGGAGCTCTCTCTCTCTCTCTCTCTCTCTCTCTCTCTCTCTCTCTCTCTCTCTCTCTCTCTCTCTCTCTCTCCCTCTTTTTCTCTCACTCTGATGCAGGGGAGCTCTCTCTCTCTTTCTATCTCCCTGTATTCTCTCTATTATCTCTCTCTCTCTCAAATGGCCTCTGTTATGTGTAGATGGGATATTGAGTGTGACGGTGTTATGTGGTAGATTATGGCGGCTTTGAATCCCTGTATACCTGATTGTTAGTAATCTTGGTTGTATTATTCCTGGTGGAATGCTAGGTGAGGGTAGGGGAATATAGGCTTAGCTGATTTCATAAAGCTTTTCTGTTGGGGTTATCTGCTGTGACGTAATGTAGTGAATAATGAGTGGTTGGAAACAAACACATTCACATGCGCACATAGACACACTGGTCAATCAACACACACCATATAGTACCTACAGTATTACTGTAGGCTTGTTGCACTGAAATATGACAGTGCTTATACCATGACTTCAGAAAGTATTTATACCCCTTGACTTTTTCCACAATTTGTTGTGTTACAGCCTAAATTCAAAATTAATTTAAAAAAAAATGTCTTACCCATGTACACACAATACCCCCACAAAGACAAAGTGAAAACATGTTTTCAGAAATGTTGGCAAATTTATTGAAAACTAAATACAGAAATATCTCATTTACATAAGTATTCACACTCCTGAATTTGTTAGAATCATCTTTTTGGCAGAGATTACAGCTGTGAGTCTTTCTGATTTTCAAGCCGATTTAAATCAAAACGGTAAGTCTGCCACTCAGGAACATTCAGTGTTGTCTTGGTATGCAAATACAGTGTGTATTTGGCCTTGCGTTTTAGGTTTCTTGTCCGGCTGAAAGGTACATTTGTGTTGGAAAGCAGACTGAAGCAGACTGAACCAGGTTTTCCTCTAGGATTTTGCTTGTGCTTAGCTCTGTGTTGTGTTGGATTTGGACCAAGCATAACACTTTGAATTCAGGACATAAAGTTAATTTCTTGCAGTTTTTTCTTTAGTGCCTTATTGCAAACAGGATGCATGTTTTGGAATATTTTGATTCTGTACAGTCTTCCTTCTTTACACACTATTATTTAGGTTCATATGTTTGAGTAACTACAATGTTGTTGATCCATCCTCAGTTTTCTCCCATCACAGCCATTAAACTCTGTAACTGTTTGAAAGTCACCATTGGTCTCATGGTGAAATCCCTGACCGGTTTCCTTCCTCTCTGGCAACTGAGTTAGAAAGGATGCCTGTATCTTTGAAGTGACTGGGTGTATTACACCATCCAAAGCATAATTAATAACTTCACCATGCTCAAAGGGATATTCCATGTCTGCTTTTTTTATTTGTACCCATCTACCAATAGGTGCCCGTTGCGAGGCATTGGAAAACCTCCCTGGTCTTTGTGGTTGAATCTGTGTTTGAAATCCACTGCTAAACTAAGGGGCCTTACAGATAATTGCATGTGTCACAACACAGCTGATTGGCTCAAATGCATTAAGAAGGAAAGAAATTCCACAAATGAACTTTTAACAAGGCACACCTGTTAATTGAAATGCATTCCAGGTGACTAACTCATGAAGCTGGTTGAGAGAATGCCAAGAGTGTGCAAAGCTTTTATCAAGACAAATGGTGGCTACCTTGAAATATCTAAAATATAAAATAAAATATATTTAGATTTTTTGGTGACTACATGATTCCATATGTGTTATTTCATAGTTTTGATGTCTTCACTATTATTCTACAACGTAGAAAATAGTAAAATAAAGAAAAATCCTTGAATGAGTAGGTGTGTCCAAACTTTTGACTGGTACTGTATAGTGTTGTATATATACTGTATATACTGTAAATAGAATCCAGTATATACACAGGGATGGGCAAGAATGACAAAATACAATAACAAAATACCATGAAGATCACTGTACTTGTATTTTGTATTTTGAAATTTATTTTATTCAAATATGTGTATTTTCTATTTTAAAATACAGAAATACATTTGCAAGTAGCCAGTCCAAACAGCAACAACATTCTCAGTAACAGTTACAGAAACGTTTAACCTGCTATAATTATGATATGTTGTTGTTAATCTACCTTAGTTGAATGCGCTGACTGTAAATCACTCTGGATAAGAGTCTGCTAAATTACCTAAATATAAATGTACAGTATATGTGAAAGTGAACACACCAAAATAAACTGCAAAGCACACTGGGTATTATTATTGCCATTGTTTCAGGGTGGAGTTCAATAGAATTATTTTTGCTTTGGAATTGTCAATTTTTACATATACAGTACATTTAGATTTAGTTCATTTAGCAGATGCTCTTATCACACCACAGTGCCATCAGACTTCTGATACCAATGCAGTGTGAAAGGGGGCCACAAAATAGTGAACTGCTATAAAAAAACATGTTATAGAAAAGTAATTTGTATTTTGAAAGTACAAATTACAGTTCTCGAAAGTATCTTGTTACAAAATACATCAGAGTGAAGTGTAATACAAATGACTAAATACTCAGACGTAATTGAAATACATAAATACTGACCATCTCTGTAAATAAATATGAAGTGGGTAAAGCAGTATGTAAACATTATTAAAGTGACCAGTGTTAAATTACTCTATGTACGTAGGGCAGCAGTCTAAGGTGCAGGGTAGAGAACCGGGTGGTAGTTGGTTAATAACATTGACTAAGGTTCAGGGCAGGGCACTGGGCAGAGGCTAGCTAGTAGTGACTGTTTAACAGTCTGATGGCCTGGAGATAGAGAATGTTTATCAGTCTCTCGGTCCCAGCTTTGATAAACCTGTACTCCGCCATCTAGATGATAACGGGGGGAACAGGCTGTGGCTCGGGTGGCCGATGTTTTTGATGATCTTCTTGGCTTTCCTGTGACACCGGGTGCTGTAGATGTCCTCGAGGGCAGGCAGTGTGCCCCCAGTGATGTACTTGGCTGACCGCACCACTTTCTGGAGAGCCTTCTGGTTGCGGGCACTAGACTTGCCCTACCAGGCAGTGATACAGCCGAACAGGACGCTCTCGGTATGTGAATTGTAGTGGGTCTAGGGTGTAGGGTAAGGTGGAGGTGATATGATCCTTATTTTCTTGATGACAGAAGTGATGACAGCAGTGAATGCTACCTTCTCTTTCTTGGGTACATGAATCATGGTGGACATCTTGAAGCAAGTGAGGACAACAGACTGGGTTATGGAGAGATTGAACATGTCTGTAGACACTCCAGCCAGCTTGTCTGCACATGCTCTGAGGACGCGGCATCACAACCTTGTTGCATGTATTTACATTATATGGAATCACATTATATGAAATCACATTTGAAATATATTAAGCTGCTTTCTGCATTGTATACAGTATAACAAAGAGACTGTATTTTATAAACTGCAGCCCCCTCTGGCCTCACATGTCTGTTGAATTTACCCACACACTGAGCATAACATAATTCCATTAAGTAGCTTGAAAGAGAGGCAGAGTCACCCAGGCTGGATGTTTGTGATGTTCTTTTTTCAAATTACAGTACTTCTCAGTTGCTTTGCCAGCTTCAGTGTGAAATCCGCTGGGAGTTGTCTACAAGAGAGGCACCAGCTTTCTCAGGGTCGAACACTCTTAATTATGCTCAGTGTAAATGAAGGAGCTTGGGAGCTGGTTGGCTGGCTGGCTGACTGACTGGCTGGTTGGTGTGGAGCACAGGCAGACAGACTCCATGTGCGGGTGACAAAGCTTACAGCGGCGCTGCTGCACTTACAGCCTTGGGCCTGGCAGAGATGGATAAATAGACATAACATAAGGCCTGTATGCTAATTTGTCAATTCAGTAAAGCTGGCAGGAGTATAGAGAAAGAAGCCATGCTCTGACGATGCGGCACACAACTGAGAAATGGTTGTGGGTGACAGATATTCAATACTGTACTCTTTTTTTTCTTCTTATGACATTTAGATTATCAATGACTAATACTGACAGACCATTCGTATTGCCACGGCTCAGTGCTTTGCTGATGAATATTGAATACTATGTTTAGACATTGACACCCACATCAAGATGCTATGGGATGAGGAGGAAAATGGGTGATGATACTGAGATTAACTTCTAAAAACTGAGGCAGATTAAACACTAGCCTTTTACTTATTAATATTACATTTGCTGTATGTAATCTGCCTCAGGAACAGACAACATTTACAGGTACAGTATATTCTGAAAATCTACTCAACCATATACAACTAGATACTGAATTAAATCCCCAAGACAACCTTTTGAGTGAAAGTTATAGGTTGTCAACAGCTACTATTTGCGTCTCAATGCCTTTCTGATGTGTGTCAAGGTGAACACTAGAGTAATAGTTGGTTGTAGTTACAGAGCTGAGATGTGACCTGAGATAAATGAATAGCTGAAGGAAGTGAGAACAAAATGATACAGCTGCAGTATGTTCAGGCTGCTTCTCATGAACACTATAACCCACTTTTCACCTGTCCTATGGTGCACACCTTACATCAGCTGAAAACAATCAAGTCATGGCGTTCATATCTCTGTGTAAACACAAAGTATGGTCATTAAAACTCTGGGATTTTCTACAGACTAGTACAACTTGTACTGTGTAATGCACTTTTAATGAATTAGCAGTGGAAGGTAATTCATGGGCAGGTAAATTCTATAAATATTCTGTTAACGAATACTAACTTGAATACATCAAATCAAATTGTATTTGTCACATACACATGGTTAGTAGATGTTAATGTGAGTGTAATGAAATGCTTGTGCTTCTGGTTCTGACAGTGCAGTAATATCTAATCCATTTATTAAAGTGGTCAGTGATTGGGTCTCCATGTAGGCAGCAGTCTCTCTGAGTTAGTGATTGCTCTTTAGCAGTCTGATGGCCTTGAGATAGAAGCTGTTCTTCAGTCAGTCTCTCGGTTCCAGCTTTGATGCACCTGTACTGACCTCGCCTTCTGGATGGTAAAGGTGTGAACAGGCAGTGGCTCGTGTGGTTGTTGTCTTTGATGATCTTTTTTTCCTTCCTGTGACATTGGGTGCTGTAGGTGTCCTGGAGGGAAGGTAGTTTTCCGCCGATGATGTGTTGTGCAGACCGTACCACCCTCTGGAGAGCGCTGCGGTTCATGGCGGTGCAGTTGCCGTATCAGGCTGTGATGCTCTCGATTGTGGATGTGTAAAAGTTAGTCAGCGTTTAGGGTGACAAGCCAAATTTCTTCAGCCTCCTGAGGTTGACGAGGTGATGTGTACGCCGAGGAACTTAAAACTTTCCACTTTCTCCACTGCTGTCCCTTCGAAGTGGATAAGGGGGTCCTTTGTTTTGTTGATGTTGAGTGAGAGTTTGTTTTCCTGACACCAGACTCCAAGTTCCCGCACTGCGTCGTTGTTGGTAATCCCACTAATGTTGTGTCGTCTGTAACTTGATGTTTGAGTTGGAGGCGTGCATGGCCAGGCAGTCATGGGTGAACAGGGAGTAAAGGAGGGGGCTGAGCATGCACCCTTGTGGGGCCCCAGTGTTGAGGGTCAGCGAGGTGGAGATGTTGTTTCCTACCCTCACCACCTGGGGACGACCCGTCAGAAAGTCCAGGACCCAATTGCACAGGGCGGGGTTGAGGCCCAGGGCCTCCAGCTTGATGATGAGCTTGGAGTGTACTATGGTGTTGAATGCTGAGCTGTAGTCAATAAACAACATTCTTACAAAGGTATTCCTCTTGTCCAGATGGATAGGGCTGTGTACAGTGTGATGGCGATTGCATCGTCTGTGGACCTGTTAGGGCAGTACGCAAATTGAAGTGGGTCTAGGGTGGGTCTAGGGTGGCCAATACAGTAGCAAACATCCTGTGATAATTGGTACCTTGACAACTTTTCATATCACCTTACCCCCAACATGGAACTACCCTGTGACCACAAAGATGGAAAAGATAAAACGTTATGGACTGAAACAATTACCATAAATCATGGATAAACATGACTAAATAAGAATAATTCAAATGAAGCAAGTGGGTGGGTGTTGATGTGTCTTTATCAACTGGGTTGGTTGGCTTCCAGACGTGTTGACAGCAATCTGTTCATGACAACAAATAGACACACTCTGCTACAGCTGTCTGGACCTTGTTGATTTCTTCAGATCAGTAGCGAATTCAAAGGCTTCATTTTTCGAAGGGGAGCACTGGAGAGAGCGGAGAGAGGGAGGAGGCGAGAGAACTTGAGAGAAAATGTGATTTGGTCTGGGTGTTTTCAGCTGCATGCTCCATTTGCCCTCTCTGACAGAAAAAGAGAATGACGTGCATTCGCAGGAATTGAATCACTAGATTAAACACCCCCTCCTCCCCCTTCTCCCCTGAGTCGTATAGAGGGGGAGATGTGGGGAGATTGCAGGGAGAGATGTTCTTGCAGAAAGGGACGCTAAGGAGCCTTTGTCAAAGGCAAGATTGATTGGGTGATTAAATATCCAGGAGTAGAGTATCAATGTTCAATCCTGACCATTAGTGCCAGAAGAGTTGCAATAAGAAACTGTCTGTGCACTGTCCAACTTCTCTCAGTAGCTCCAGCATATGTTGTTTCTATGGAATTTCTTTCCCTCCTGTGCGGATATTTCCCCTCAAAGGAATGTTTTTCTTGGTTTACCCCCAATGGAGGGAAGAGAACCAGAGGGTGCCTGGGTTATCAGTGGGAATATTTTGCAACTACTGGTGATTTCGCAGAGTACAGCGAATAATGGTTAAGAGAATACAGTACATGCTCAATGCTGATAAACCCAAAACACTTTACGCAACTTGATGCATGCAGACATGCAGTTTCTGTCATTTATGGTTAAGGTCAATCGTTTGTATCAGTTGTATCAATCTAAGGTTGATTGACATGAATAATAAATACAAAAAAAATGCATGTGGTTCTCGAATTGAATTATGCAAATGTCAGCACAGGAATTGTCAGAGTGGAAGAAGGTGTTCCTGTCACCCTTCTTGATAACACTTTACATTAAGTTGTCCCTATTGCTATGTAACTAACACAGTAATAACTGTTATCAGCAGTTATTAAACAATTGGAACAAGGAATGTTTCATTACAAATTCACTTGCTTAAGGTTATTATATAGTGTGATTGCACATTCTCTTGTTCCACTATGTAACTGATGTTCTGTAATTACAAGTTTATAAGACACTTGTGAATTGCCATGTTATTAACTAATACCAAAATATGACCTTGTTACAAGTACTGTATATTCAAGGAGACACTACCATTGAATCTACATTTAATGCCAGGGTTGATAAATAGGCTAGGACATGGTAACAACAATTGTAACAAGGCACACCCTGTGATTAACGACCAGCCATTTTCAATTACAGTAAAACTTCAATTAAATGTAGAGTCTCAAATATCTGACTGCCCCTTTTTATAGCCGGGCAATGGCACAAATTTCAGCAAATAAACACCTGTTTCAAATAAACGCCAGGTCTAACTGAATTGTTTATGAGGTTTAATATGCTACATTAAATCAAATCAAATCAAATCTTATTTGTGACATACACATGGTTAGCAGATGTTAATGTGAGTGTAGCGAAATACTTAAGTAAATTAGTAGTGATGCATTTTTATTGCCAGTAAGAAATCGCTAGCCATTGGCTGCTAATTGGCAAGCACAAAAACAGTCAACAACTTCAGGAGTACAGACCCTCAGAAATCATCAGGTCGCCCTCTAGTGGCGAAAGTAAGAACCACCTAAAATGCACAGTCAAAGAGGAGAATACAAATTCTGTAAAGGAAGTTTTTTATACATATTTTTTTATGGAGTCATACTAAGACAAAAGTAACATGACACAGTGTGTTAGTGATAACACATTAGTGCATGTAGATACCCATAGACTCCCAGTCATTGCGCTAACGCTAGTTGATTGGCTCGCAAAACTACCCCTAACTCTGGACACAAAGACATAACATTGGCATGCACGAGTTCATCTGATTCTGGGTAAGTAGATAAAGGGCTTCATTGCATTAGTGAATGATGGGGAAACGCTAGCTAGCTAGCTTTACCACTCAGTGTTTTTAATAAGTATGAAATGGGGAATTGAATTTGAATGGTTTAAATATGAATCTTGTCAAATCCACTGAAAACTATTTTGTCTCCTTATTTATCCTGGTTAGCCTATTGTTTACAAAGGTTGTTGCGTTGTAACTAAACCATTCTTAAAATGTCACTTCACTTTACACTAAGTTGCTTTCCCATGGGTAAGAACATTGTAAATACATGTATATCCCATGTAACATTGTAATTACAGAGTTCATTGTTAAAAATTGTTACATTGTAAGTACAATGTAACTAAGAGGGTTATACCTAATGTTGTCCTGTCTCCTAATTTCTCCTGGTGATCACATTGTCTGCAAAGGTTGTTACATTGTAACTAAATAGTAATTATAGAAGTTATACCCTCCTAGGTTTCACTTTACATTAAGTTGCTTGAACCTGGGTAGGTACATTACAAGTATAACATATGTAACTAAATTGCTTTTGCATTACACTTGATTCAGTCATAGCATTTATTTTATTTTATTTAACCTTTATTTAACTAGGCAAGTCATTTAAGAACAAATTCTTATTTACAATGACAGCCTACCAAAAGGCAAAAGGCCTCCTGCAGGGACAGGGGACTAAAAATAAAACATCAAATATATAAATATAGGACAAAACACACACCATGACAAGAGAGACAACACAACACTACATAAAGAGAGACCTTAAGACAACAACACAGCAAGGCAGCAACGCATGACAACACAGCATGGTAGCAACACAACACGGTAGCAACACAAAACATGGTACAAACATTATTGGGAACAGACAACAGCACAAAGGGCAAGAAGGTAGAGACAACAATACATCACGCAAAAGCAGCCACAACTGTCAGTAAGAGTGTACAGTAGATGTAACATCCAGTAGATGTAACGTCCAGTAAATGTAACATCCAGTAGATGTAACATCCAGTAGATTTAACATCCAGTAGATGTAACATCCAGTAGATGTAACATCCAGTAGATGTAACATCCAGTAGATGTAACATCCAGTAAATGTAACATCCAGTAGATGTAACATCCAGTAGATGTAACATCCAGTAGATGTAACATCCAGTAGATGTAACATCCAGTAGATGTAACATCCAGTAAATGTAACATCCAGTAAATTTAACATCCAGTAAATTTAACATCCAGTAAATGTAACATCCAGTAGATGTAACATCCAGTAGATGTAACATCCAGTAGATTTAACATCCAGTAGATTTAACATCCAGTAGATGTAACATCCAGTAAATGTAACATCCAGTAGATGTAACATCCAGTAAATTTAACATACAGTAAATTTAACATCCAGTAAATGTAACATCCAGTAGATGTAACATCCAGTAAATTTAACATACAGTAAATTTAACATCCAGTAAATGTAACATCCAGTAGATGTAACATCCAGTAAATGTAACATCCAGTAAATGTAACATCCAGTAGATGTAACAAGGTCAGATTATTAACATGGTAATTCACTTTCAAATGTGTGATTACAGAACATTAGTTACAGAGTGGAACAAGACAATGTGTAACAACATCAGCAGTTACACATGTGGAATAACCTTCAGCAAGTGAATGCATAATTACACAGTCCTTATTCCATCTGTGTAATAACTTGTTCCACAATCACCCTATTACCATGTAATTACATAGCAAAACCTACGGGACTACTATGTTGATAATACAGTTATTACATTGTTAGTTACATTGTAATAGGGGCAACTTGATGTAAAGCATTACCTTCTTCTGTCTGTTGATTAGGAAGTAATTATACAAAGATAATGTAACCTTGATTTCTGTATCCCGACGGCAAAATAAGAAACGTCATTCATTTGAGCATTTGACCTTGGACAACATTCTGCAGTTTTGTTTATGTGTAAACAGTAATGCCTTTTCAATCTTTTAATACTCACTGAGCTAAGGTAGTCTACCTCAAACAATATGTCACTAAGACACAAGACAGGCTTGAGCAGAAATTTAAGAGGGAAGAATATCTGTTGCTAATATTGTAGCAGCTTTTTATTGTTGTTGAAAAACCATTGAAATCTTATAGTGGCTTAGTTCATCTTGAATAGCAGCGACTGTAGAGACCAGACCGTGAATAAAACATTCCTGGTTCTTGGACGGTTCTATTGCAGGTGTTTGTAAAATGCTATTTGATGTGCAATATCTGCAATATCACTCATTTTCATCTATTTCTGCACTTCAGATTTGATTGAAATCCAGCCTTTAATCTGTATTTCCATCTACTAAACTTTCTGGTTCAACTGTGTGTATAATATAGCAGGCATTTCACTTATTATTGCTTCTTCTCCTTGTGACACCCTCATGGACAACAGAGCTATTTCCATCACACTCTCTTGCATACAACCTCTATCTCAGTTGGTCTCTTCTTTTCCTTGTTAGTATTTCTCATACTTAACATGAAGATTATGAGTGTAACGGCGTTCGTTTGTTGAAGGAGAGTCGGACCAAAATGCGACGTGGTGGTTACTCATGTTCTTTAATGGAAAAAAAACAACGATACATGAAATAACTGTATATATACAAAACAACAAACGGAACGTGAAAACCTATACAGCCTGTCTGGTGAACACTAACACAGAGACAGGAACAATCACCCACGAAATACACAGTGAAACCCCGGCTACCTAAATGGTTCCCAATCAGAGACAACGAGAATCACCTGACTCTGATTGAGAACCGCCTCAGGCAGCCAAACCTATGCAACACCCCTACTCAGCCGCAATCCCAATGCCTACAAAACCCCAATACGAAACACAACACTTTAAACCCATGTCACACCCTGGCCTGACCAAATAAATAACGAAAACACAAAATACTATGACCAAGGCGTGACAAGGAGAAGTCAAAGGTCAGTCTTCCTTTCTATCATGAAATGAATGATCTGGTTTGTAGCACATTGTGGTTGTTTTCTAAAGCAGACTATATTGTTGACAGAGCTTATCGGGGACTTTACAGCACTTAGCGAGGAGTAGTCTAACTGGAGGTGGTTCCTGTGGATAAAATTAACAACATTGTGGACATTGGCCCTGGTCCCATCTCTCTATCACACCTCGGTGATAAAACAGCTGAGATCTGAATCCCTGCGAGGCTGTGGGTGGTGGAGGTTGAGGTGGAAGATGGAGTGCTGGCTGGAAATCGATGAAGCCAGGCTGAGGGAGGTTGTACCTCCTCCTCCTACCCCCCTCCTCCTCCACCTGCACCTCCCTCCTCCTTCGCCTCATTCAGCCGACCCCTCCTCAATGTCACTGGGAGATATATTTTGCTTTTAGCCATCAGAGAGCCCACATCAGACCTCTTCTGTCTCTCACCCCCTCCCCCATCCCTTCCCACCCCTCTACCCACGGGTTCCCTAGGCAGGGCGCCATTGACTGGGTTCACTCTGCATTGATTCTGAGAGGTGGGTTGCATTTGATAAATAGCGTCAGTAGGTTATCCCCACTGGGATGCGAAACTGAAGTCTGATCGGGAGTTATTCATATTTTCACCTCATTAAATCATCTGTTTTTGATTGAATAAGTTATCAAATTGATCTATGAATTATTTGAGAATGGTGTCATCACATTATCTATGCAGCGTTACAGTATGTCTTCTTTGTAGAAATCCATGACATATTCATGTCTTGAAAGATATGTACTTTTCAATATATTAAACTCGGGTTGAATAACTTCCCAAGTATTTCGCAGCACTAGTCGCATCATGAGTCGGAGTCTGTTCCCAGCAATGTCTCATCAACACGTTGTGAATTGAGTTAAGGGGCCAGCCTTTCTGTGAACCGGAACATCTCTGTGAAGAAAGGCCAGACATTTTGTGAGTCGCAGTCCTGAAGGCTGATTGAACCAGACCCAGACCAAGATGAGATAAGGCATCTTATTTTACTGCTAGATAAGTCCTCCTCCACCTCCTACAGCTTCAGGAGGCAAGCCACCCCTGGATGCTTCCCTGCTGACCTTTACTTTTAGGTGGTGATGCTGACCTGAAAATTCCCCCATCCTGATTGGTTTGGGGACTGGAGATGCAATCTTGTGATGAATAGTGAAAAGGTCAACCCGGCCTCTCCAAAGAAGCGTCACTCCATTGTACAGCATGCTGCGTGAACTGCATCTGATAGGCGCTTTCCCTTTTTCCCACTGGAACATCGTGTTCCTGGAGCAGTCTTCTGCTTCTTTCTCTCCTCCCGACTCTCAGTCTTTCCCTTGATATGGAAATAGGGTAGTGATAACACATGCTCTGTGAAAGGATCACATTTTTAACGGGATAGAAAAACTATTATAGGATTGCTGAAGAACAGGGTAGACTTGAGTCTTCTAAACCTGTAGAGGTGGTAGTCATAAGAAGTTAATTAACATATCCCGACTGAGCAATGACTTTCTTGAAGTATTGGATTTAAATGATGAGGATTAGGATACGCAGGGACAAATGTAGGACACACTGTGATTTAAATGATCATAATCGAGAAGACAGTGACTCTGGGTGAAGTTGAAGTATCACCGGGAATTGCACATGGATCATTTTAGCCGTTGGGACTCTCCAAACTGTCTTTCTAAAAGTGAATATGCCCAATGGTGGCAAAAAAAAAATAATGCTATGATCACCGTGACACTGCCTCATTAGTGGGCTTAAACGGGCTGTTGAATGAATTTGCCCCTGAGAGAGGGAAGGGATAAATCACTGGCTGTTCCAATTTTAATGAATACATAAAGCTATTCTCTATATTATTGAGATCCCATCCCACCTGTTGTTTCAGTCCTAACATTTCCCTGAAGGCAGAGAAGGTATCGGTCCCTGTTCTGTTCGGCCTATGTAATGTTGATATATCTCACTCGGGGCCTAAATGTCAGTCTGGAAGAGTCGAGCCCTTTTTGGTAATGGCCAAGCAATTGCAAATGTCAGACAGAGCGTTGCGTTGATGAGTGGCTGTGCCCGAGTGTCCCACACAGCTCCCGCAATGCAGCTCAGACAGTCACCTAGGACTAGGAATCTCCATCTGTGCCATGCCAGTTCTTTAATATGGGGGCAGAATTCTTCAGTGTGCATGAAGCATATTGAAGGAAAATCAAAACCCAGGCTATGTTTGAAATAATGTTATATTGACTTTCTACATGAAAGCTAGAAAACAGGTTCTTCATATGGTGCTCAAACATTCTGCTCATTTCCCGCCAGGATCTTCCTCCATCATCTAGATTTGAGGGATATAATGCCGAGGTTGAACGCTAACTTGAATTGAAGAATAATTGCCCCAGTTCCAGTTCCAGTTGTGCATACATCACATGTTACTGTCCAGTTGTGCATACATCACATGTTACTGTCCAGTTGTGCATACATCACATGTTACTGTCCAGTTGTGCATACATCACATGTTACTGTCCAGTTGTGCATACATCACATGTTACTGTCCAGTTGTGCATACATCACATGTTACTGTCCAGTTGTGCATACATCACATGTTACTGTCCAGTTGTGCATACATCACATGTTACTGTCCAGTTGTGCATACATCACATGTTACTGTTCAGTTGTGCATACATCACATGTTACTGTCCAGTTGTGCATACATCACATGTTACTGTCCAGTTGTGCATACATCACATGTTACTGTTCAGTTGTGTGACATTAGATCACAACCAAACCAATTCATGATGTTTCAACTGTCTTCCATGAACTGTGAATCTCATACAGTAGGTTTGTAACTTTCAGAATACAACACTTCTACGTTGTGTCAGAGTTTTACATTGTTTTTGTGATTGTTACCTGCCAAGTAAAAAATGTAAGCTCCATGAAGCTGTTCCTATCAGTAACTCCTACTGTATCAGTCGCTGGTATTGTTGAGCATCTAAAACACCAGCAGCTGTACCAGGAAGGTGACTCATCACGCTACAGCTTCTCCTCAGAGGGTTTTCACACCTCTTCTTTTCACTGTCAGATCTTAAGCCCTGACACCGTGTCTCCTAGATGGGATGGGATGGGATGGTGTAACACTACACAACACACTGTCACACTGGCTGCCACTTCACTTCTCACAAAGTCGCAGTTTTCCATTGATGAGAGAAAAAAATGCTCCACACATACCTCCATCTATCTATCTACACAGGAGAAGACGTCAAAGAAGAAACACAGCTAGCTAGTGAGTAATTCTTCTTGCATAAAAAAAATAAATCTGACTTCAGAGGGATAGATCCCCCACTTCCATCCATGGCTCGCTCTCAGTCAATGCAGAGTTAGCCTTTCCTTTTATGTGCTGCCCCTGGGATTATCATATCAATCTTCAATGTGACCTGATTACCAGCCTGCGGTTCACTTCGAAAGCAGTGGATCAAGTGATCCCTCTGTTTCTGAGGGCTAATTAACCCTGGTGTGTCGGTGTCCTACTGAAGCCTCCACAAGTTACTTCAGCTGTTGTGTTTTCACACGGCTCCACAGTCTGGCCTCTCTGTCCTCACAGTTGATGGGGGATGTGTTAAATAACTCTATTAGTAATAAGTTAGGCTTGTATAAAGGTCTGTATAACACTGGCTAAAGGTGTGCTCCTTGTGCTCTCTGTTCAAGCATGACCACGTGTCCACACACATTTCCAACTCAATCATCAAGTTTGCTGACGACACAACAGTGGTAGGCCTGATTACCAACAACATCGAGACAGCCTACGGGGAGGTGGTGCCAGGAAAATAACCTCTCCCTTAACATCGACAAAACAAGCTGATCGTGGACTACACGAGACAGCAGAGAGAGCACGGCCACATTAACCTGTTACTCCTACCCCCTACTTTTTCGAACATTCTGTTAAAAATCGCGCAACATTTCAGCGCCCTGCTACTCATGCCAGGAATATAGTATATGCATATGATTAGTATGTGTGGATAGAAAACACTCAGACGTTTATAAAACTGGTTAAATCACGGCTGTGACTATAACAGAACGTGCGTTTCATCGAAAAGTGCAGGAAAATCTGATCACTGAAAATGGGAAAATATATCCATGCGCCACTTCAACCCATTGCTAAACGTGAACCACATTAAATGGGGCCGAGGTTGCAATACCTACAGCTTCCACACTATGTCAACAGTCTTGTCATTTGCCTACGATTTGTTTCTTGGTCAAACAGACACAAGGCAGCGCAGTTCTTCCGGTCTCCGACCGGATATTTTGGTTGAGATTTACCCGGACATTATTTCCAGACGTACAGCTATAGAATATACATCGCCCCGTGATCAATTTGATCGCTTATTAACGTTTACTAATACCTAAAGTTGCATTACAAAAGGATTTCGAAGTGTTTTGTGAAAGTTTATCGTCAACTTTTTTAATTTAAAAAAATTACGTTACGTTATAAAACGCTATTTTTTCCGTTGATCACACAGTCTTCATAGATCGATATCTAGGCTATATATGGACCGATTTAATCGAAAATAAGACCCAATAGTGATGTTTATGGGACATCTAGGAGTGCCAACAAAGAAGATGGTCAAAGGTAATGAATGTTTTATATTTTATTTGTGCGTTTTGTGTAGCGACGACTATGCTAATTATTTTGTTTACGTCCCCTGCGGGTCTTTTGGGGTGTTAAATGCTATCAGATAATAGCTTCTCATGCTTTCGCCGAAAAGCATTTTAAAAATCTGACTTGTTGCCTGGATTCACAACGAGTGTAGCTTTAATTCAGTACCCTGCATGTGTATTTTAATGAACGTTTGAGTTTTAACGAGTGCTATTAGCAGTTAGCGTAGCGCATTTGCATTTCCAGTTGTCTAGATGGGATGCCTGAGTGTCAGGTAGGAGCAAGAGGTTAACGGAGCCACAATGGAAAGGGTGAAAAGCTTCAAGTTCCTCGGTGTGCACATCACTGACGACCTGAAATGGCGCCTTCACACAGACAGTGTGGTAAAGAAGGTGCAACTGTGCCTCTTCAACCTCAGGAGACTGAAGTAATTCGTCTTGGCCCCTACAACCCTCACAAACTTCTACAGATGAATCATTGAGAGCATCCTGTAAGTCTGTATCACCAACTATCACCATCCATCACTGATACACCAGAGGGTGGTCCGGTTGGCCCAACACATCCCAGCTGGCACACTTCCTGCACTCCAGGACATCTACAGCACCCGGTGTCACAGGAAGGCGAAGAAGATCATCATCAAGAACCTCAGACACCCGAGTCAAGGCCTGTTCACCTTGCTTCCATCTGGAAGGCGGAGAATGTACTGATGCATCAAAGCTGGGACCGAGAGACTGATAAACAGCTTCAAACTCTAGGCAAAGCTGTCAGCAAGGCGAAGGGTGGCTAATTTGAAGAATCTCAAATATAAAATATATTTTGATTTGTTTAACACTTTAGTGGTTACTACATGATTCCATATGTGTTATTTCATAGTGTTGATATCTTCACTATTATTCTACAAGGTACTGTAGAAAATAGTAAAAAATATAGAAAAACCCTTGAATGAGTAGGTGCATTCTAGTCAAGGCTCATTCTACAGTGCCTTGCGAAATTATTCGCCCCCCTTGAACTTTGCGACCTTTTGCCACATTTCAGGCTTCAAACATAAAGATATAAAACTGTATTTTTTTGTGAAGAATCAACAACAAGTGGGACACAATCATGAAGTGGAACGACATTTATTGGATATTTCAAACTTTTTTAACAAATCAAAAACGGAAAAATTGGGCATGCAAAATGATTCAGCCCCCTTAAGTTAATACTTTGTAGCGTCACCTTTTGCTGCGATTACAGCTGTAAGTCGCTTGGGGTATGTCTCTATCAGTTTTGCACATCGAGAGACTGAAATTTTTCCCATTCCTCCTTGCAAAACAGCTCGAGCTCAGTGAGGTTGGATGGAGAGCATTTGTGAACAGCAGTTTTCAGTTCTTTCCACAGATTCTCGATTGGATTCAGGTCTGGACTTTGACTTGGCCATTCTAACACCTGGATATGTTTATTTTTGAACCATTCCATTGTAGATTTTGCTTTATGTTTTGGATCATTGTCTTGTTGGAAGACAAATCTCCGTCCCAGTCTCAGGTCTTTTGCAGACTCCATCAGGTTTTCTTCCAGAATGGTCCTGTATTTGGCTCCATCCATCTTCCCATCAATTTTAACCATCTTCCCTGTCCCTGCTGAAGAAAAGCAGGCCCAAACCATGATGCTGCCACCACCATGTTTGACAGTGGGGATGGTGTGTTCAGGGTGATGAGCTGTGTTGCTTTTACGCCAAACATAACGTTTTGCATTATTGCCAAAAAGTTCAATTTTGGTTTCATCTGACCAGAGCACCTTCTTCCACATGTTTGGTGTGTCTCCCAGGTGGCTTGTGGCAAACTTTAAATTACACTTTTTATGGATATCTTTAAGAAATGGCTTTCTTCTTGCCACTCTTCCATAAAGGACAGATTTGTGCAATATACGACTGATTGTTGTCCTATGGACAGAGTCTCCCACCTCAGCTGTAGATCTCTGCAGTTCATCCAGAATGATCATGGGCCTCTTGGCTGCATCTAGTCTTCTCCTTGTATGAGTTGAAAGTTTAGAGGGACGGCCAGGTCTTGGTAGATTTGCAGTGGTCTGATACTCCTTCCATTTCAATATTATCGCTTGCACAGTGCTCCTTGGGATGTTTAAAGCTTGGGAAATATTTTTGTATCCAAATCCGGCTTTAAACTTCTTCACAACAGTATCTCGGACCTGCCTGGTGTGTTCCTTGTTCTTCATGATGCTCTCTGCGCTTTTAACGGACCTCTGAGACTATCACAGTGCAGGTGCATTTATCCGGAGACTTGATTACACACAGGTGGATTGTATTTATCATCATTAGTCATTTAGGTCAACATTGGATCATTCAGAGATCCTCACTGAACTTCTGGAGAGAGTTTGCTGCACTGAAAGTAAAGGGACTGGATAATTTTGCACGCCCAATTTTTCAGTTTTTCATTTGTTAAAAAAGTGTGAAATATCCAATAAATGTCGTTCCACTTCATGATTGTGTCCCACTTGTTGTTGATTCTTCACAAAAAAATACAGTTTTATATCTTTATGTTTGAAGCCTGAAATGTGGCAAAAGGTCGCAAAGTTCAAGGGGGCCGAATACTTTTCCAAGGCACTGTATATAACTACTCTTGAGTACTACACCTTAGCCCTCAGAACAGCCTCAATTAATTGGGGCATGGACTCTACAATCACTGTTGTGTCAAGTTGGCTGGATGTCCTTTGGGTGGTGACCCTTTCCTGATACACATGGGAAACTGTTGTGTGGACAATCCCAGCAGTGTTGCAGTTCTTGACACAAACCGGTGCGCCTGGCACCTACTACCATACCCTGTTCAAAGGCACTTAAATCTTTCATCTTGCTCATTCACCCTCTGAATGGCACACATACACAATCCATGTCTCAATTCTCTCGAGGCTTAACAATCCTTCTTTAACCTGTCTTCTTCCCTTCATCTACAATGAATGAAGTGGATTTAGAGACATAAATAAGTGATAATAGCTTTCACCTGGATTCACCTGGTCAGTCTGTCATGAAAAGAGCAGGTGTTCTTATTGTTTTCATACACTCAGTGCATATTTATATATATATTTTTTAAATATAAATTAGATTTATATTCCGGACTATGATATTGCCCGTTACATTTCTTTATTTTTATATATGTGTGCATTGTTTTGCTAAATATTACTGCACTATTAGAGCTAGTAACACAAGCATTTCACTGCGCCTGTGTGTAACGGCCGTTGTCGGTGAAAGAAGGCGAGGACCAATGCGCAGTGTGGTAAGTGTCCATATTTTTTATAAAGTAATAGAACACTGAACAACAACAACAAAGTGAACGAACGAACCCGAAACAGTTCTGTCTGGTGCAGAATACAAACACTCAACAGAAAATAATCACCCACACCACACAGGTGGGAAAAGGCTACCTAAGTATGGTTCTCAATCAGAGACAACGAACGACACCTGCCTCTTAACCATACCAGGCCAAACACAAAACCACAACTTAGAAAAAAGAACATAGACTACCCACCCAACTCATGCTCTGACCATCCTAAAACAAAGACATAACAAAAATAAATAAGGTCAGAATGTGACACTGTGATAACATCTGCAAATGCTACCAATAAACTTTGATTATTATTTTTCTATTACCTTTATTTAACTAGGCAAGTCAGTTAATTAAGAACAAATTGTTATTTTCAATGACAGCCTAGGAACAGTGGTTTAACTGCCTTGTTCAGGGGTAGAACAACAGATTTTTACCTTGTCAGTTCGGGGATTCGATCTTGCAACCTTTCGGTTACTAGTTCAACGCTAACCACTAGGCTACCTGCAGCCCCTTAATTTGATTTAGCGACGTGGAGTAACACTGCAAAAGGAGTGGCATTGACGTCTTCAACCCAGATGTTGTCCTTCGCTAGGTAGGCATTATAAGTGCCATGTCATTATTAACAGGGATGCAATTAATTCCCCATGATGGGATAGTGACAGTAATGAAGGTTGACTGTTTGGGGGCCTGTTCAATAGAACCACAGCGATGACAGCTGGCCAGACGTTTCTTTGTTATCTGCGTGTATGTGTGTGTGTCTCTCATCTTATCCTCCTCGACGCTGCTTAACGTTGAGCTGCCATGACGGTAGCATTTGCAGCCCTATATGTTGAACTATATTTAGTTTGATAGGCATGCACAGTGTGTAATGTTATGCATCCATTCAGTGGGTTGGTCCAGTGGTCTATTGTTCCTATCAAATGACAGCAAAGGGTAGAACAGGGACATTGATGTGTGGTTTATGAATAGAGACCATTCTTGATTGCAATTGGGCTGTGCCAGTCTGCTTTCACACCTCTGAGTAGACATGCACTGTAGGATCAAGCTAACTCACTCCTAGCCACCATGCACTTAGACACTGTGAAATTCTGTTAGTATTCATAGATCTTCACTTTGTGTTATCTACCACTGCCAATATGTTAGCAAATCCAAGTGATGAACAAACAAAACTGAAAAGGCAAAGACAATTTTAGTGTGTTGTTTTTATTTAAAACTCAGTGTGTGTGTGTGTGTGTGTGTGTGTGTGTTTGTGTGTTTCAGAGCAGTGGTGTAAAAAGTAAAGATATGTCACACCTTGGTCTTAGTATTTTGTGTTTTCTTTCTTTATTTGGTCAGGCCAGGGTGTGACATGGGTTTATTTTGTGGTGTGTTTTTGTATTGGGGTTTTAGTAGGTATTGGGATTGTGGCTGAGTAGGGTTGTCTAGGAAAGTCTATGGTTGCCTTGAGGCGGTTCTTAATCAGAGGCAGGTGATTTCGTTGTCTCTGTTTGGGGACCATATTTAGGCAGCCATATTCTTTGAGTGTTTCGTGGGTGATTGTTCCTGTCTTTGTGTTTGCACCAGATAGGGCTGTTTCGGTTTTCATTATTTAATTTCATTATTTTTGTAGTTTCTGCATGTTAGTTTTTCCTTCATTAAAATATACCATGAATCATCATCACGCTGCATTTTGGTCCGATCCTTGTTCCACCTCTTCGTCAGAGGAGGAGATAGAAGAGAGCCGTTACAAGATACCTTAATAGAAAATGACTCAAGTAAAAGTGAAAGTCAGTCAGTAAAATTCTACTTGAGTAAAAGTCTCAGTATTTGGTTTGAAATATGTGTAAGTATCAGAAGTAAATGCAATTGCTAAAATATATTTAAGTATCAAAAGTAAATCATTTCACATTCCTTATATTAAGCAAACCAGACGGCAGAATTTTCTTGTTCTGATTTTATTTATGGATAGCCAGGGGCACACTCCAACATCATTTGCAAACGAAGCATTTGTATCAAGGCACAAGGCGAAACCCAGATGCAAACACAAGAGGCAGATGGTTAGAGTCATACAATGTTTATTAATCCAAAAAGGGGTAGGCAAGAGAATGGTCGTGTACAGGCAAAATGTCAAAACCAGTTCAGAGTCCAATAGGTACCGAAGGGCAGGCAGATTCAAGGTCAGGGCAGGCAGGATGATCAGGCAGGCAGGATGATCAGGCAGGCAGGATGATCAGGCAGGCAGGATGATCAGGCAGGCAGGATGATCAGGCAGGCAGGATGATCAGGCAGGCAGGATGATCAGGCAGGCAGGATGATCAGGCAGGCAGGATGATCAGGCAGGCAGGAAAGTAGTCCAGAGTCAGGCAGTCATCAAAACCGGGAAGACTAGCAAACTAACTGGCACAGAGAGACAGGAAACACAGGAATAAATACACTGGGGAAAATAAGCGACACCTAGAGGGGGTGGAGACAATAACAGGAACAGGTGAAACAGATCAGGGCGTGACACATGTGTTTGTTGAGTCCGCCAGATCAAAGACCGTAGGGATGACCAGGGATGTTCTCTTGATAAGTGTGTGAATTAGATTTCCCATTTCCCTGTCATGCTAAGCATTCGTAATGTAATGAGTGCTTTTGTGGAATGTAAAGAGTAAAAAGTGCATTATTTTCTTTCGGGAATGTAGTGAAGTAAAAGTAAAAGTAGTAAAAAATATAGTAAAGTACAGATACCCCTCCCAAAATACTTACGTAGTACCAAAAAGTATTTTTTACCTCAGATACGGACAAAGATGATGATGTCATCAATCAGACATGGATAAAGATGATGATGCCATTGTGCACCGCTTGTTTACCCCATTACCCACTCACTTGAAATCAAAGTGATATTTTACATTTCATTTCACACTGCAAAATAATGTATCCAATCATTCATATTGGTGGATATCTAAATTGGATTGAGAGTCAATTTGGTTGAAAGCTGACACTTTTGGTACGTTTACAACACTGTGTGAGAGAGAGCGATAATATCAGACACCCTCTTACTACTGGGCGAACTGTAGGTCTGAGTGGTGTATTGTATCGCTGACACAGTCGTTGGAGCTGTCTCCTCCAGTCCTTACACAATAAACACAATAAACACATCCCCCGGTTCCTGCAGTTCTTTTTTCATTACCTATCTGCTCCCTTATGACATGCTGGTAATAGCCTTGGAGCCATGCTGGTAAACAGTTTTGACAAATTAAAATCACCCAGCTCAAGTGAAGGGCCTGTGCTGCAAACTGGAGAGGAGAGGAGGCTATTAGCTCTGCTTCCCTGTGACAAGGCCGCTGCAGCAATCCCTCCCCTCCCCTTGGCTTGCTGAGCCGCAACTACTGTTCTCTAGGTTATTTAATTGTAATACTATTGGATGATATGAAATGAGGATGATTCCTCTAAGTGAACGAATGCCAAGCTAGCACTTCATGTTCACATCCAAAACATACAGCTACAGTATTATCCTACTGTTTCATTATTGCCTTTGCAATTGTGCCAGTTCCCTCCTGCAGTCTAAGAGATTTCTCTAAAGGATGATTATCACTTTAGATTCACATGCCAGGACTGTGTACAGATGTATAATCTTAATTTGATCACCCTGTTGCAGGATAACTTTCCTGCAATGCAGTACAATTGAAACTTGCAGTGAATTTGAGATTTAAAACGTTTTTTTTTTTTAGTTTAGAATTTTCTGGATAATTTTCCTGCTGTAGCAAACTGGCTCAAATTAAGATCCGACATCTGTATGGCAGGGACATATGTGGAACACACAGTGAGTGACTGAGTAATCCTTTAATGACTGGAAACATTATTAATCCTGCATATATACACAAGCCGGTTTTATTTGACAGGCACACATAAGATAGATGGCAGATTAGTTAATCCGTCTAAAAATACTCCAAGGCAGTGTTTTAGGCTGTTGTTTCTGTGATACAGTACATTTCATCAAAGGTCAACATGAGCCTCAATGTTGTTGTTACGTGGAGGATGATGTAACATTTGCTGTTTTTTTCTTCTTTAAATAACCAATTGTAATGTACCGAACACGCCCCCATTTACATCAAGAGGGCTGTAGCGGACCGGGTCGAGAACTTCAAGTTCCTAAGTGTCCACATCGCTAAGGACCTATCATGGTTCAAACACACCAACACATTTGTGAAGAGGGCATGACAACGCCTCTTCCCCCTCAAGAGGCTGAACGATTTGGCAAGGGCCCTCAGATCCTCAAAGTTTTACAGGTGCACCATTGTGAACATCTTGAATGGCTGCATCACCGCTTGGTATGGCAACTGTTCAAAATCCAACCTCAAAGCACTACAGTGTACGGCCCAGTACATCACGGGGGTTGAACTCCCTGCCATCCAGGACCTCCATATCAGGCATTGTCAGAGGAAGCCCCTACAAATTGTCAAAGACTCCAGCCACCCAAGTAATTTACTGTTCTCTCTGCTACCGCACGGCAAACACTGCCGGAGTGCTAAGTCTGGAACGATAAGGCTCCTGACCAGCTTCTACCCCCAACCCATAAGACTGCAAAATACACTACATGACCAAAAGTATGTGGACACCTTCTCGTCGAACATCTCATTCCAATATCATGGGCATTCATTTGGAGTTGGTCCTCCCTTTGCTGCTATAACAGCCTCCATTCTTCTGGGAAGGCTTTCCACTAGATGTTGGAACATTGCTGCGGGGACTTGCTTCCATTCATCCTCAAGAGCATTAGTGAGGTCGGGCACTGATGTTTGGCAATTAGGCCTGTCGCCTTTCCTATTCATCCCAAAGTTGTTAGATTGGGGTTGAGGTCAGGGCTCTGTGCAGGCCAGTCAAGTGCTTCCACTCCGATCTCGACAAACCATTTCTGTATGGACTTTGCTTTGTACATGGGGGCCTTGTTGTGCAGAAAAGGCAAATGGCCTTCCCCAAACTGTTACCACAAAGTTGAAAGCACAGAATCATCTAGAATGTCATTGTAGGCTGCAGCGTTAAGATTACCCACTGGAACTAAGGGCTAGAGCCCAAAACCATGAAAAACAGCCCCAGACCATTATTCTGCCTCCACCAAACTTTACAGTTGGCACTAAGCATTGGGGCAGGGAGCATTCTTCTGGCATCCTCCAAACCCAAATTTGTCAGTCGGACTGCCAGATGATGAAGCTTGATTCATCACTCCAGAGAACACTGGAGCTTTACCTTGAGCTTTACGCCAATCCAGCCGATGCTTGGGATTGCACATTGGTGATCTTAGGCGTGGCTGCTCGGCCATGGAAACTCATTTCATGAAGCTCCGGACGAACAGTTCTTGTGCTGACATTGCTTCCAGAAACAGTTTGGAACTTAGTAGTTCCAACAGACTATTTCTACATCATACGTGCTTCAGGACTCGGCGGTTCTATTCTGTGAGCTTGTGTGGCCTACCACTTCGCGACTGAGTTGTTGTTGCTCCTCGACTTTCTATTTCACAAAACAGCACATACAGTTGGCCTGGGCAGCTCTAGCAGGGTAGAAATTTGACAAACTGACTTGTTGGCATCCTAGGATGGTGCCAAGTTGAAAGTCTCTTCAGTAAGGCCATTCTGCCATTGTTTGTCTATGGAGGTTGCCTGGCTGTGTGCTCGATTTTATACACCTGTCAGCAACAGATGTGGCCAAAATAGCTGAATCCAATCATTTGAAGTGATGTCCACATACTTTTGTATATATAGTGTAGTTAAACAAATAGCTCCCCGGACTATCTGCATTGACCCTTTTTGCACTCTTTTCTCTATGCACACACACTTGACTCTACCCACACACACACACATACGTACACTGACACTCCAACACATACACACACATACACACTTCCACACTCCCACACCCATCACATACACTGCTGCTACTGTCTATTATCTATCCTGCTGCCTAGTCACGTTGTCCCTACCTGTGTGTACATATCTACCTCAATTACCTCATACCCCTGCACATGGACTCAGTACTGGTACCCTGTGTATATAGCCAAGATATAATTATTTATTGTGTATTTATTATTAGTATTGTTGCTTATTGTATATTACAGATTTTTGTATTGTTGTTATTTTATTATTTTCTGCATTGTTGGAAAGGGCCCATAACTAATCATTTCACTGTTAGTCTACAGCTGTTGTTTACGAAGCATGTGATAGACAATTAAAACTTGATTTGATAGTCCTCCCTGCACAAGGATTGTACTGATGGGGCGGTGAGTCGGAAGCAGGTGCAGGTGAAACTTTTTAATAAAACAACAAAACCAAGAACACGACATTAACATAAGGCAGAACGCCGATACACAAGAACAATACCAACTGGTGAGTGAACCTGGGAGAGTGACATATAAAGGGGAGGAAATGATGAAGGTAATGGAGTCCAGGTGTAAATCATAATGATTAACAGGTGTGCGTAATGATGAGTGCCAGGTGTGCGTAATGATGAATCCTTGGACTGGAGGTGAGTTCTCTGGCGACGTCATATACCCTATGGGAGGAGCAGGAGCAGACGTGACAAGGATAGTCTGCTGTTTAAGTGAAGGCATTTGTGCAGCCCTGTAATACATCTTCATTTGAGGTAGTCCAAGACCTCCAGCTTTATTGGGTAAGTGTAAAATAGTCCATTTGACTCTTAAGGTTTTTCCATTCCAAATAAAGTTGGAGAGCAGGCCGTTTATTTTATTTTAAAAAGTTGGATGGAATTGAAATAGGCAGGGTCTGGAATAAATATATCAACCTTGGCACAGTGCCTTCAGAAAGTATTCCTACCCCTTGACCCTGTTACAGCCTGAATTCAAAATGGATTATTTATTTATTTTCTCCCCCATCTACACACAATACCCCATAATGAAAGTGAAAACCTGTTTTTAGATTATACTTGTTTTATTATTGAAAATGAAATACAGAAATATTTCATTTACATAAGTATTCATACCCCTGTAGAAGGACCTTTGGCAGCAATTACAGCTTTCTGGGTAAGTCTCTAAGAGCTTTTCACACCTGGATTGGGCAACCTTTGCCCATTATTATTTTCAAAATTATTCAAAATCTGTCAAATTGGTTGTTGATCATTGCTGGACAACAATTTTCAGGTCTTGCCGTAGATTTAAGTCAATACTGTAACTCAGCCACTCAGGAACACCAGTGTATATTTGGCCTTGTCTTTTAGGTTATTGACCTGCTGAAAGGTGAATTCATCTCCCAGTGTCTGGTGGAAAGCAGACTGAAGCAAGTTTTTCTCTTGGATTTTTCATGTGCTTAGCTCTAGTCTATTTCTTTAGTATCAGTCCTTATTTAATGATACCCATAACATGATGCAGCCACATCTATGCTTGAAAATATGGAGTGGTACTCGGTAATGTATTGGATTGGATTTGCCCCAAACACAACACTTCGTATTCTGAAAAAAAAGTTAATTGCTTTACCACATTTTTTTCAGTATTACTTTGCTGCAAACAGGATGCATGTTTTCTGTACAGGTGTCCTTCTGTACAGGTGTCCTTCACTCTGTCAATTAGGTTAGTATTGTGGAGTAACTACAATGTCGTTGATCCATCCTCAGTTTTCTCCTATCACAGCAATTGACCTCTGTAACTGTTTTAAAGTCACCATTGGCCTCGTTGTAAAATCCCTGAGGGGTTTCCTTTCCCTCCAGCTAATGAGTTAGGAAGGACGCCTGTATCTTTGTAGTGACTGGGTGTATTGATACAACATCTAAAGTGTAATTAATAACTTCACCATGCTCATAGGGATATTCAATGTGTGCCTTTTTCTTGTTTGCAACCATCTACCAATATATGCAGAGGCCCATTATCAGCAACCATCACTCCTGTGTTCTAACAGCATGTTGTGTTAGCTATAACTTTTTAAAAGCGAACTGGCCATTAGAAAACCCTTTTGCAAATATGTTAGCACAGCAGAAAACTGTTGTTCTGATCAAAGAAACAATAAATGTCACGAGTCCGACCGAGGGTGGCTCCCCGTCCCGTTCGGGTGGCGCTCAGAGGTCGTCGTCGCCGGCCTATTGGCTGCCACTGATTTTCTTTCCTCCCCCTCCTTGTATGTTTATTGTTAGCACCTGTTAGTTAGTAATTAGTTGGGCTTTATTAGACAGCCGGCCCGCCTGTTTCTTTGTGCGCGATTAATTATTGTGACCTTCGGGTATGTCGTAGAGGAACGTGTTTGTTCCTGGTTGTGTATTCTGCTGTACTGTTTTCGTCCCCCGTGTTTGGGGCATTTGGTTTTTGAGCACCCAGTGTTGCGTGAGTGCATTAAATAGCACAGTATTGCACTCTCTGTATCCTGCGTCTGACTCCACACCCACGACACCCGGAGCGTTACAATAAAACTGTCCTTCTTTAGACTAGTTGAGTATCTGGAGCATCAGCATTTGTGGGTTCGATTACAGACTCAAAATGGCCAGAAACTAAGGACTTTCTTCTGAAACGCATCAGTCTATTCTTGTTCTGATAAATGAAGGCTATTCCATGTGAGAAATTGCAGAGAAACTGAAGATCTTGTGCAATGCTGTGTACTACTCCCTTCACACAACAGCGCAAACTGGCACTAACCAGAATAGAATGAGGAATGAGAGGCCCCGATGCACAACTGAGCAAGAGGACAAGTACATTAGATAGACTAGTTTGAGAAACAGACGCTTCACAAGTCCTCAACTGGCAGCTTCATTAAATAATACCCGCAAAACACCAGTCTCAACTTTAACAGTGAAGAGACGACTCCGGGATGCTGGCCTTCTAGGCAGAGTTGCAAAGATAAAGCCTTATCTCAGACTGGCCAATAAAAATAAAATATTAAGATGGGCAAAAGAGCACAGACACTGGAAAGAGGAAGATTGGAAAACAGTGTTATGGAGAGACAAATCTAAGTTTGAAGTGTTCGGATCACAAAGAAGAACATTTGTGACACGCAGAAAAAATGAAAATATGCTGGAGGAATGCTTGACACCATCTGTCAAGCATGGTGGAGGCAATATGATGGTCTGGGGGTGCTTTGGTGGTGGTAAAGTGGGAGATTTGTACAGGGTGAAAGGGATCTTTAAGGAAGGCTATCACTTGCAACGCCATACCCTGTGGATGGTGCTTAATTGGAGCCAATATCCTCCTACAACATGACAATGACCCAAAGCACAGCTCCAAACTATGCAAGAACTATTTAGTGCCGAAGTAGTCAGCTGGTATTCTGTCTATAATGGAGTGGCCAGCACAGTCACCGGATCTCAACCCTATTGTGCTATTGTGGTAACAGCTTGACCGTATGGTACGTAAGAAGTGCCCATTATGCCAATCCAATTTGTGGGAGGTACTTCGGGAAGCATGGTGTGAAATCTCTTCAGATTGCCTCAACAAATTGACAACTAGAATGCCAAAGGTCTGCAAGGCTGTAATTGCTGCAAATGGAGGATTCTTTGACGATTGGACACAATGTTTAAATTAAACATCATTATTTATACCCTTGTCACCATCTTGACTATATTTACTATTCTTTTTGCAATTCATTTCATGTATGTTTTCATGGAAAACAAGGAGATTTCTAAGTGACCACAAACTTTTGAACGGTATTGTAATTGTATGTGTTGTGTACAGAGATGAGGTAGTCATTCAACAATAATGATAAACATTATTATTGCACACAGAGTGAATCCATGGAACTTATTACATGACTTGTTAAGCAAATTGTTACTCCTGAACTAATTTAGGCTTGCCTTAACAAATGGGCTAAATACTTTTTTTATAAAATGTTTTATTAATTTGTAACATTAACTTTTACATAAACATTTTTGATAGTATTGGGTATTGTGTGTAGGCCAGTGATAACAAATCTCAATTTAATCCATTTCATCCATTGAATACTTTTTGAAGGCACTGTAATGTGTTCATTTTGATAATGTTGACCCTACCTAACAAAGAAATAGGGTGAGATCTCCATCTGTGAATGTCTCATAACTGAAATAATGCCAATTCCGATTTTCTCCCAATTCACTTTGAATCCTGTCCAACAATAGTAAAATAAATGAGAGAATGTTCTGCTTCAGATAAATAAAGTAAAATGTGCATACAATGATATCACATGTTGATCTCCATCAATCTCTATGCCCCAGATTGAGCCATGAGTTGTAATTATTAATGCTAGGGGATCTGAGGCTAAAGAAAATAAATAACTGTCTTGTCCCTTTTGATGATTAAATTGTTCAGAGACTTGTCCGTTTGTTCCTATAAATGCTTTGGGGGATTTAGACAATAGCTCAATCCAGGAATATAAACTGGACCAAAAACCATGATTCAGATCTGTTTTTATTATGGATGGGTTTTCCGAATATCCCAACGGACATTAGTATTCGATTAATTGCGTGAAAACATTTTTAGGACTATTTTGACAATGAAAAAGCTACGCATGTAGCCATCCATTCTGCCCTGACATTGCAAATACACCTAATGCAAAACACTCACCAGAAAACCTTTTTGCAACACAATCAGTTCTATTTTGGCAAAAATCTGACTTCTCTTTCACTGTTGCGTTTAGCGAAAAACTACAGAGGAAGTGTTCTCCAATGTTTAGCTCTGTGCATTTGCATCATTTTGATTGGTCAGGAAAGTCTATCTTTGGACACTGTGTTAACTAACCTCCAAATGAGCTTCAATGCCATACAACACTCCTTCCGTGTCCTCCAACTGCTCTTAAACTCAAACGCTGCCCACACCCGCCCACCCGACTAGCATCACTACTCTGAATGTTTCTGACTTAGAATATGTGGATAACTACTCATATTAAACATCTCCAATCCAAAATTAAATCTGGAACCGGCTTCCTATTTCGCAACAAAGCCTCCTTCACTCACGTCGCCAAACATACCCTTGTAAAACTGACTATCCTACCGATCCTCAACTTAGGCAATGTAATTTACAAATAGCTTCCAATACTCTACTCAGCAACTGGATGCAGTCTATCACAGTGCCATCCGTTTTGTCACCAAAGCCGCTTACACCACCCACCACTGCAACCTGTATGCTCTAGTCGGCTGGCCCTCGCTACATATTCGTCGCCAGACCCACTTGCTCCAGGTCATCTATAAGTCAATGCTAGGTGAAGCTCCACCTTATCTCAGCTCACTGGTCACGATAACAACACCCACCCGTAGCACACGTAGTTCCAGCAGGTATATGGTCATCCCCAAAGCCAACAGCTCCTTTGGCCTCCTTTCCTTCCAGTTTTCTGCTGCCAATGACTGGAATGAATTTCGCAAATCACTGAAGCTGGAGACTTATTTCCCTCACTAACTTCAAACATCAGCTATCCGAGCAGCTAACCAACCGATTGCTGCAGCTGTACATAGCCCATCTGTAGATAGCCCACCCAATCTACTTACCTCATCCCCATATTGTTTTTATGTACTTTTCTGTTCTTTTGCACTCCAGTATTTCTACTTGCATATCACCATCTGCTCATCTATCACTCCAGTGTTAATTTGCAAAATTGTAATTACTTTGCTACTATGGCCTATTTATTGCCTTTACCTCCTCACACCATTTGCACACACTGTATATAGACTTTCTTTTTTTTCTAGTGTGTCATTGTTTATTCCATGTGTAACTCTGTGTTGTTGTTTGTCACACTGCTTTGCTTTATCTTGGCCAGGTCGCAGTTGTAAATGAGAACTTGTTCTCAACTAGCCTACCTGGTTAAATAAAGGTGAAATAAAATATTACAAAAATATTTATGATATTAGTCGAATAGTGAAATAATTTATGCAGTATTTATGCTGCAGTAATTTATGTGTCGGGGGCTAGGGTCAGTCTGGAGTACTTCTCCTGTCCTATCCGGTGTCTCTAATTCTCTCTTTCTCTCTTTCTTTCTCTCTCTCGGAGGACCTGAGCCCTAGGACCATGCCTCAGGACTACCTGACATGATGACTCCTTGCTGTCCCCAGTCCACCTCCAGTTTCAACTGTTCTGCCTGTGATTATTATTATTTGACCATGCTCATTTATGAATATTTGAACATCTTGGCCATGTTCTGTTTTAATCTCCACCCGGCAGAGCCAGAAGAGGACTGGCCACCCCACATAGCCTGGTTCCTCTCTAGGTTTCTTCCTAGGTTTTTGCCTTTCTAGGGAGTTTTTCCCAGCCACTGTGCTTCTACACCTGCATTGCTTGCTGTTTGGGGTTTTAGGCTGGGTTTCTGTCCAGCACTTTGAGATATCAGCTGATGTACGAAGGGCTATATAAATAAATTTGATTTGAAATAATGTAAAATGCCCATCCCTAGTCTTCTATGACAGGAGAGACCATACAATTGGACAGCCACTGATATCATGTAACCTGCACAGAAACAATGGTCTCCATTAGGTCTCCTGCAACACTGCAGCACAGCAGGCGGGAGGTTGCCTAATTGCGTGAGATTATCGCAACCAAAACGTTCCTTAACTTCCTGCCTCGACCAGATGAGCTTGCATCCTGGACACTATCCATCTTCATTCCCCATCTTGACGGCCTGACAGGGGTTTCCATCATGTGTCATTATTGGTGCATGAGGCAACTCAGCGGAACATTCCTCCACTCTGGGAAATTCATCAATCACACACTCCTTGTCCTACAATGACAGGCGTGCTACAGTAATAACAGCCCTGTGCATGCCACACGACCGTTAGGATGTATCTGAACCATGGTGGAAAGGAGAGAGCAGACTCAGTGAGTCTGGTAGGTAATTAAAATTGTGCATTGAATAGTGAATACATTCGTGCGATGGCAGTCTGAATGGCTGTCAGGCTGAAGTTGATAATTGTGTGATGATATTGGTATTGTTGTCAGACCACAGTTCGAATGAAGACAGGTGTGTTGCGACCTTAAACTGTGGAGATGGAAAAAAGTCAAGCAATGGATGGCTCAGTCCACCTCATAATACAATAACATAATGGGCCAAAGAGTAATTGTCGTACAATGTACTTTAAGAGAAAATAATGGGAACCTCCGCTTAATTGTATGCAGTACACAAATATACAGCAAGCATGAAACTAAATATTGAGAGGATTGCCCCAACTGATAACAAACCCAGGATAGAGGCTAGTCAAGGATACTCAAAGTCGCATTACATTCAGCCACATTTCATGGTCGTTGTCTATTTTAGATAAAGGATAGGAGGGGCCATGTTGATAAAAAAGCCTGAATGAAAAATGGACTGTTACTTAGGTCATCTTTTACATCTTAGATGATGTGACTTGGTTTGACTTCAATTAAATCCTGAGGGAGGCTTCCCAGTCAATCTGTGATCTTTATCGCAACCCTGGCCCTTAGATCTCTATCACTCTGCGACCCATTGGGAAATGGAGACGCCCCTCATGACAATGGGCTTGGAATCCAAGCTATTTCTGTCCAGCCTCCCCTTTCCTACCAATGCTGTGACTCTATTGATGGCTGTGACCTTGACTACAAGTGTTCCAGGGCCTGTCTCTTTTTAATAGTTTCTCACCCTCCTGTTTTTTTTTCTGAGAACATAGCAATGACACGAGGAGTGTTTTTCCTCATTCAGGGATAGGAGCACTATGATAGCGTAGTAGTGCTATCTAATCAGGAAGGTACATGTTTAATCATATTACTTGTGTAATATTTGCGCTGCTCTGAATCACAGAGAAACACATCAGATTAATCTGTCTCCACCTTCTCTGAGGTATCAATAGAAATAGTTAAATAGTTTTGAGCAACTGGCTGGGCTGGCAGCCACTGAAAAAGTTTGGTTGACAGACACATGGAAAAAGAAGGCCTGGGTTTGAGATGACTGGAGCTTTCCTCTCTGTCTCTGTTAGTTCTAGCCTAAGTGGAGTCACCAGAAAATGCTCACATCCAGTTTTTAGGGATACAGTATTTTCAACCTAGCTTCCGTTTCTTCTGAAAAACGCAAGTGGAAACTCTGCCCAGGCGCCATTCTACCCCTGCGAGGTTACTGTTAATCCCAACCTCTCCTTCCTCTCTGCCAACCCTTCTCTGATGGCTAATTACAGGCTTTGATCTGTGTTTGTTCCATCTGTATAATATTTAACATACTGTGATCACGCTGAATATTCACTAGCCACGGCACCTCCTGCAGACTTGCAGAGTGTGGGCAGATCAGGTAGGGCGGAACTGGGAGTGTGAGTGTGATTGAATGCTTTGGTTTCAAACCTCAGTGGTCTGTTACTGTCGTTTCGTCTGTTCCCGAACAATCCTTCACCATTTTGTACCTGACAGGAGGATCAGAACGTTCCATAGTCACACAGTCAATCAAATTTAATATGTCTGGCGATTCCAATGTTCCCCTCCAGAAATCTTCTATTGAGACCTCTCAAGGGGAACACTGGAGAAGAACCAGAGGCTCATGTAATTAACGTTAGAGAGCTCTCAGATATACAGTACTTCACTGAAGCCCAAGGACACATCTGCATCTCTGGAGTGGAGATGAGAGGGGATGGATTGAATCAAACCCTTACTGACTGCAGGAACACGGACCTGGGTGCCAGTCTTTCTGCTCCAGCCAACCACATCGTTGATGTCAGGCCAAACTGTCTGGAACTGGTCCCTATTGAAACGAGTGTCCATTGTATGAAGAATGAGGTTGGACAGTAGGAGTCACTTGAGGCTTAATGGTCTCCTTGGTGGTTATACTTGTGGCTGGACTGCTGAAGGTAGCAGATATCTGTTCTCTGCTGACAAGGGAGGAGGGCTGACATGAAAACGACAATGGAGAAAGAGTGTCAACAATCAGGCACGTATCCTGTTACCAACAGGGCCAGAGTACCAAAGAGGATGGTAGTTAGAGGGTGTGGATCATGCTGCCATAAATGGGAGTGTATTCTCAGTGTACCTACAGTACCTATGAGGATTATATAAACCGCAGGAGGTTGTTGTCACCTTAATTGGGGAGTACGGGCTCGTGGTACTGGCTGGAGCGGAATAAGTGGAATTGTATCAAATGCACCAAATACATGGTTTCTATGTGTTTGATGCCATTCCATTTGCTCTGTTCCAACCATTTGTATGAGCCGTCATCCCATACTGCAGCCTCCACTGGTATAAACAGCTGCTGAGTGCGTCTCAGACATGACAAAGTATGTTGAGGACTAAAGGCCACAGTCGTCTTTTTTCACACATTTTTGAGTAGCTGTTTTTGTTTTTTATTCATTATTTATGATAACCTGCGGAGTGCCGTCACATGCAGGTGAAAGGCCCAAATGCAAGAGTATCAAAATACAAAGCTTCAGAATGCAAGGAACGCTGTTTTGATGAAATAATGACGTAATCTCTCACTGGGGTCAGATACTCAGTAATAAGTATCTGTTTTCCCCTGCAGAGCATGTTAGTACATCAGTGGTGCGACTGGAAATAACTCTGCCGTGAGGAGCTGAGAAATGTGGATAATCATATCTTCGGTACATAGCTAAAGAAATATGCTCCAGAGGATTTGTAAAGAGATGGTAGAGAGACACCATATATATATATATATATATATATATATATATATATATATCCCTTCTAATAATCCTACTAGGTCCTGTGTGGATTAGTTGGTAGAGCTGGGTTCGATTCCCGCTGGGGTCACTCATATGTAAAATATATGCACGCATGACTAAGTCGCTTTGGATAAAAGCGTCTGCTAAATGGCATATATTATACATTATATACAGTATATTATAATATTCCTTGTCTTGCACAGTTTCGCAGCCCCCTGGTACCACCCTGGGATGTTGCTGACCGCTCGCTCAGATTCATAGCTGACACCGATTTAGTCAGTCCTCAAGTGTTTGTTTTAATGGACCAATCCTCCAAGGAGGAAGGACCAAAGCATGTCCATCCCTAGTACAAACAGTTGAGAAATACTGCTCTAGCATTTCCCTTTACCTTCTACTGTAACTCTATAGCACAGCAGCTATCACAGGTGATTGATATTTCATCTGTATTTTATGTAAACTACAATATCTACAGCAGGTTCAGCCACACAAGATTAGACATGCCATTGTTCTCGCAAAACACAACAAATAAATCCAACTAAACGCTATCTAATGTGAGCGACTATGGTGACAATTATTAAAATGTTCCTCCATGTAATTTCATTTGACTAGTTATTCAACGCAGACATTTATCAGCTCCATTTTTTTGTATGTTTTGTTTGGGGCGGGGGGGAGCAAGTCATTGGGCATTAGGAGGAAATGGGTGGCATTAGTTAATTATTCTTCCAGAAAATTGTGCCAGGAGCGCTGAAATCCCAAATCAGTCATGTAGTGTAACCCAAGGGACTGTGACGGTGGCTTCTCTCTATCAAACGACGCTTCATACGAATGTGGCATATGATGGATTTCAGGGCTGTGTTCATTCCATCTCCTGACTGTAGAGATTGCCTGGGGAGGCTGCTGTTTTCCTGACAAGCTGAGCCTCCTCCCTCCGTCACATTGATCAACATTCAGCAGTTCGCCCTGTATCCATTACATGGGTGACACGTCCCTTTTTAAGCATTTCATGTAGCTAGGCCTACTAAATGATGCTGCTGGTGGTGATGATGATCGATGATGATTATACCACCATCGTTAGTTGTTTGTCTAATTGACCAGTATGCAACTATTTTAAATACAGAACCATCTCAGAAAAGACAATACAGAACAAAGTCTGACAAATATGTTATTTACATTTTACCATTGCAAGATATATCAAAACTGTTTTCAACCCTCCTACAACAGTTATCCATCATTAGATGGTTTGAATTATAAAGACTCCATGGAGGAAAATGCCAAAAACAAGAGAGTAGTCAAGAGACCAGATCAAGTTGTGCATTGATCCATTGGTGTAAAGTACTTAAGTAGTAATTTCAAGTATTTTTACTCAAGTATTTTTTGGGGTTTCTGTACTCTACTATACTATTCAGATTTTTGACAACTTTTACTTCAATACATTCCTGAAGAAAATTATGTACATTCTACTCCATAAATTTTTTCTGACACCCAAAAGTTCAATTTTTTCGTTACATTTTGAATGCTTAGCAGGACAGGAACATTTTCTAATTGAGACACTTGTCACACCCTGATCTGTTTCACCTGTCTTTGTGCGTGTCTCAACCCCGTCCAGGTGTTGCCCATCTTCCCCATTATCCCCAGTGTACTTATACCTGTGTTCTCTGTTTTTCAAGCCTAACAGCGTTTTTTTCCCACGCTCCTGTCTGTCTCTAGTTCCTGTTTTCTAGCTTTCCTGGTTTTTGACCATTCTGCCTGCCCTGAACCTGAGCCTGACTGTCTTTCTGTACCTTGTTATACCACCCTGGATTACTGACCTCTGCCTGCCCTGTCCCTGCCTGCCGTTCTGTACCTTTTGGCTCTGGACTACTGACCTCTTTCTGCCATTGAACTGTCGTTTGCCTGCCCCACTGTTTTTGTAATAAACTTTTGTTACTTCGAAACTGTCTGCATCTCCCTAGCCTTGACAACACTTATCAAGAGAACATCCCTACTGCCTCTGATCTGGGGGACTCACTAAACACGTTTTGTTTGTAAATGATGTCTGAGTGTTGGAGCTTGCCCCTGGCTATCTGTAACTTGGTGCCATCTTGGTTGCTTAATATAAGGAATTTGAAATCATTTACACTTTTACTTTTGATACTTAAGTATATTCTAGCAATTGAATTTACTTTTGATAGTTATGTATATTTAACACCAAATACTTTTAGACTTTTACTCAAGTAGTATTTTACTGGTGACTCACTTTACCTTAATTAAAGTTATCTTGACTTTTTCTCAAGTATGACAATTAGGTTCTTTTTCCAGCACTGCATTGATCCAACTATGTAATGTGAAGGTAAAATGTGTAGGTTATAGACCCTGAATGGTAAATGTGCACTTACCTGAAAATAATAGTTTCAGATACTGAATTATAAATAAGGCTCTTAAAAAATGCATGCTAAGCGATAGTGGTTGGTTGCACAGCATGTAAGTAAGATAATTATCTAGCTGCAGATTATTAGAAATGAGCGATTGTCATAGTAACACTGCAAATTACTTTCCAGGAATAGAATGCCTTGTAACAGTTGATTGTATATTTTTCTTTAGGTAGACATACTTGAGACACACAATTGACATAACGTGACATTTCACATCTCAACATTTCACATTTTACCTGACCCTAAATAATAAATAAACATTTGACACTGATTAATACAGTGACTTTGTTCCAGATGCAATGTTTGTGAACCAACAGACCTTATATTCCTGACGTCAGAGAGAATAATGATTTGGAAACACAGGTTAGTGCAACATACAGTTGAAGTCGGAAGTTTACATACACCTTAGCCAAATACATTTGAACTCAGTTTTTTTCCTGACATTTAATCCTAATAAAAATGCCCTGTTTTAGGTCAGTCAGGATCACCACTTTATTTTAAGAATGTGAAATGTCATAATAATATTAGAGAGAGTGATTTATTTCAGCTTTTATTTTTTTCATCACATTCCCAGTGTGTCAGAAGTTTACATACACTCAATTAGTATTTGGTAGCATTGCCTTTAAATACAGTGCCTTGCGAAAGTATTCAGCCCCCTTGAACTTTGCGACCTTTTGCCACATTTCAGGCTTCAAACATAAAGATATAAAACTGTATTTTTTTGTGAAGAATCAACAACAAGTGGGACACAATCATGAAGTGGAACGACATTTATTGGATATTTCAAACTTTTTTAACAAATCTAAAACTGAAAAATTGGGCGTGCAAAATTATTCAGCCCCCTTAAGTTAATACTTTGTAGCGCCACCTTTTGCTGTGATTACAGCTGTAAGTCGCTTGGGGTATGTCTCTATCAGTTTTGCACATCGAGAGACTGAATTTTTTTTCCCATTCCTCCTTGCAAAACAGCTCGAACTCAGTGAGGTTGGATGGAGAGCATTTGTGAACAGCAGTTTTCAGTTATTTCCACAGATTCTCGATTGGATTCAGGTCTGGACTTTGACTTGGCCATTCTAACACCTGGATATGTTTATTTTTGAACCATTCCAATGTAGATTTTGCTTTATGTTTTGGATCATTGTCTTGTTGGAAGACAAATCTCTGTCCCAGTCTCAGGTCTTTTGCAGACTCCATCAGGTTTTCTTCCAGAATGGTCCTGTATTTGGCTCCATCCATCTTTCCATCAATTTTAACCATCTTCCCTGTCCCTGCTGAAGAAAAGCAGGCCCAAACCATGATGCTGCCACCACCATGTTTGACAGTGGGGATGGTGTGTTCAGGGTGATGAGCTGTGTTGCTTTTAAGCCAAACATAACATTTTGCATTGTTGCCAAAAGTTCAATTTTGGTTTCATCTGACCAAAGCACCTTCTTCCACATGTTTGGTGTGTCTCCCAGGTGGCTTCTGGTAAACTTTAAACGACACTTTTTATGGATATCTTTAAGAAATGGCTTTCTTCTTGCCACTCTTCCATAAAGGCCAGATTTGTGCAATATACGACTGATTGTGGTCCTATGGACAGAGTCTCCCACCTCAGCTGTAGATCTCTGCAGTTCATCCAGAGTGATCATGGGCCTCTTGGCTGCATCTCTGATCAGTCTTCTCCTTGTATGAGCTGAAAGTTTAAAGGGACGGCCAGGTCTTGGTAGATTTGCAGTGGTCTGATACTCCTTCCATTTCAATAGTATCGCTTGCACAGTGCTCCTTGGGATGTTTAAAGCTTGGGAAATCTTTTTGTATCCAAATCCGGCTTTAAACTTCTTCACAACAGTATCTCGGACCTGCCTGGTGTGTTCCTTGTTCTTCATGATGCTCTCTGCGCTTTTAACGGACCTCTGAGACTATCACAGTGCAGGTGCATTTATATGGAGACTTGATTACACACAGGTGGATTGTATTTATCATCATTAGTCATTTAGGTCAACATTGGATCATTCAGAGATCCTCACTGAACTTCTGGAGAGAGTTTGCTGCACTGAAAGTAAAGGGGCTGAATAATTTTGCATGCCCAATTTTTCAGTTTTTGATTTGTTAAAAAAGCTTGAAATATCCTATAAATGTCGTTCCCCTTCATGATTGTGTCCCACTTGTTGTTGATTCTTCACAAAAAATACAGTTTTATATCTTTATGTTTGAAGCCTGAAATGTGGCAAAATGTCGCAAAGTTCAAGGGGGCCGAATACTTTCGCAAGGCACTGTAGCTTAACTTGGGTCAAATGTTTCGGGTAGCCTTCCACAAGCTTCCCACAATAAGTTGGGTAAATTTTGGCCCATTCCTCCTGACAGAGCTGGTGTAACTGAGTCAGGTTTGTATGCCTCCTTGCTCGCAAACACTTTTTCAGTTCTGCCCACAGATTTTCTACAGGATTGAGGTCAGGGCTTTGTGATGGCCAAACCAATACCTTGACATTGTTGTCCTTAAGCCATTTTGCCACAACTTTGGAAGTATGCTTGGGGTCATTGTCCATTTGGAAGACCCATTTGCGACCAAGCTTTAACTTCCTGACTGATGTCTTGAGATGTTGCTTCAATATATCCACATCATTTTCTTGCCTCATGATGCCATCTATTTTGTGAAGTGCACCAGTCCCTCCTGCCAAACATAACGATGGTCATTATGGCCAAACAGTTCTATTTATTTCATCGGGCCAAAGAACATTTCTCCAAAAGTTACGATCTTTGTCCCCATGTGCAGTTGCGAACCATAGTCTGGATTTTTTTATGGCGGTTTTGGAGCAGGGTCTTCTTCCTTGCTGAGTGGCCTTTCAGGTTATTTCGATATAGGACTCATTTTACTGTGGATATAGATACGTTTGTACCTGTTTCCTCCAACATCTTCACAAGGTCCTTTGCTGTTGTTCTTGGAATGTTTTGCACTTTTGGCACCAAAATACGTTCATCTTCCTGAGCGGTATGACGGCTGCGTGTTCCCATGGTGTTTATACTTGCGTACTATTGTTTGTACAGATCAACAATGGACCTTCAGGCATTTGGAAATTGCTCCCAAGGATGAACCAGACTTGTGGAGGTCTACAATTTTTTTCTGAGGTCTTGGCTGATTTCATTTGATTTCCCCATGATTCAAGCAAAGAGGCACTGAGTTTGAATGTAGGCCTTGAAATACATCCACAGGTACACCTTCAATTGACTCAAATGATGTCAATTAGCCTATCAGAAGCTTATAAAGCCATGACATCATTTTCTGGAATTTTCCAAGCTGTTTAAAGGCACAGTTAACTTAGTGTATGTAAACTTCTGAACCACTGGAATTGTAAGACAGTGAATTATAAGTGAAATAATCTGTCTGTAAACAATTGTTGGAAAACTTACTTGTGTCATACACAAAGGAGATGTCCTACCTGACTTGCCAAAACTATAATTTGTTAAAAATACTGCCAGGTCCAGCATGAGTCCTTATACCAGACAACAAACTTTTTAGAACGCAATTGAGGTTATATTTTGTATCTGTTCCTACATAATAATGCATTAATCAAAGAGAGAGGGTATATTGTGATATTCTGTTTCTACGTTCACAAGATAGACCAGGACCCATATCCACAAAGCATCTCAGAGTAGGAGTGCTGATCTAGGATCAAGTCCCCACCTCTATACCAGGGGAAGGCCCAAGAAATTGTCAAAGACTCCAGCCAGCCAACCAAGCCACAGTCTCTTCTCTCAGCTCCCCCACACGACAAGTGGTACCGGAGCATCAGGTCTGGTACCAACAGGCTCCTGAAAAACTTCTACCCCAAAGCCATAAGACTGTTGAACAGTTAATTAAACAGCTAGGCAAGTTCCATGTACATACTGTAGTACTTCAATAAATCACCTACCAAAACATACATGTACATATTTCGTTGTACCCCAGTACAACCGACTCGGTACCAGTACTCCTTGTATATAGCTTCGTTATTTTGTGTTACTATTATTATTACATTTTTTGTAAATTGTATTTTATTTTTAACTGCATTGCTGGGAAAGGGCTTGTAAGTAAGCATTTCACAGTAAAGTCTACATGGTGCATGTGACAAATAATATTTGATTTGATTTAGATTTGTCCATATAATTCTCTTCATTAAAATCTAAAGTCTTAACTGATCCTAGATCAGCAATCCTACTCTGAGAGGCTTTTTGGATATGGCTCAGATTTAATGAGAATTCATTTGGCTTTTTATGCTACTGTAACCAATATGAAATGACTAGCTCGTTAGTAGCGGTTCAATCGGTGACATCATTCGCTCTGAGACCTTGAAGGAGTTGTTTCCCTTGTTCTGCAATGGCTGTGGCTTTTGTGGAGCGATAGGTAACGATGCTTCGGGGGTCACTGTTCTCGATGTGTGCAAAGGGTCCCTGGTTCAAGCCCAGATTGGGGCGAGGAGAGTGTCAGAAATAACACTGATACACTGCCAATGTTGTACCAATTTAGAAATGTGTTGATATCCAAACATATGCTACTTTTATTTATCATTTCCAATTACAGCGTCAAATGTTTGTGATCTGACATAATGATCAGTTGTGTGTATAATCAAGCCATTTCCATAATCCCGTTGTTGGGTTATTACACTGTTGTACAGATGAAGTGAATTGGTTTGCTTCATTAAGCCCATCCATATCAAATAGCTATTCAGGGGATGAGATTGATAGTAAGGACCACTATAAATAAAGATTGTATTGATGAAATTTAAATTGCTTGTCAAACAGCATTCTGCATATCTGTTTTGGTCACCACACCCACTGATCACTATAGATGGTAAACAAATAGTGTAGACTTGACTGCTGATACATTAGCACCAGCATTAGTCAAACACTGATTTGCAATAATGTTTTGCTAATGATCACTTTCCTCTGACAATGCACAGAGAAGAGAATGCATGTTAACTTTATGTAGACTGAATCTCTCTTAATTAACAAATTGTATTATATTTATGAATTATATTGTGAGTAGAAATGGTGGAGGTATGTCATGTATGCAGCTATTGAAAATATAACTGATTGCAGCATTAGTGGAAGGTAGGGAACTAGTTTGTCTGCCATACAATGGAGACCCGTCATTCAGGACAGGTAGGGCAGACCCTTGCTGTTGCCTGTTTTGCATGTTATTTTGGCATTAATGCATGTCAGTTTGCAAACAATGTAAAAAATAATAATAATTAATACAAACATGGTTTCTTTTTTGCTTTCTTTAGTAAGGCAGCTCCAAAATGCAGGTGTTTCAGCCTAGCTCAGTCCTTTCTGTGGTGATTGGGAAATGTTCTCAATTCGCACCGTGATTGGCTCAGTGTTCTGTCACTCATGGGGACACTATGTCACAACAAAATCTAGGGGGAGAGCTCGAATATTCAAGTCCCTTAGGTGCTACCATAGTTACATTCAAAGTGCCCATCCAAGATGGTTCAAGGTCAATGGCCGCAGACGTCAAATCACGTTATATCTACCGTATATTTGATTGGACTGATCATGTCAACGTCATACTTTCGAAACTTTAGCTAGCATGCAGTCATGACCATGAATCACGTCGACAATCTATTGACAAATCCTTTTCAACCCTTGTCATATGAAATTATAGAAAAAAACGTATCTATAATGGGGCGGCAAGTAGTCTAGTGGTTAGGGCGTTGGGCCAGTAACTGAAAGGTTGCTTCATCGAATTCCCAAAATGACAAGGTAAAAATCTGTCGTTCTGCCCCTGAAGAAGGCAGTTAACCCATTGTTCCTAGGCCGTCATTGTAAATAAGAATTTGTTCTTAACTGACTTGCCTAGTTAAATAATGGTTAAATAAATAAAAATATAAGTATTTGGTGCTCATCAACCATTGGACATGAAGATTTCACAGTTGGAAATTGCAAATTCAATAATGAGTGGTTTGCAAGAGTTGCAAAGCAAACACTAGCCTGCTATTCAGTGTGGTCCAAGTTTGGGTTTAATTGTCTCTCTTCCAAGCTTTAAAGGATACACATTCACATAACACTCATTTGACCTCTGCCATGTTCAAAACAACTGGAAACTCGGAACTTGGAAAACTCAGACTTCAGTGAGTTCAAGACAACTGGGAAAAAAATGAGCTCTGACTGGGAAAATGCATTTTGAACGGTCATCCAACTGGGAATTCCAAGTCGGGAACTCGGGCCTCTTTCTGGTGCTCCGACCTGAAGATCACGGACGTCATGATTCAACCTTTTTTTTCTTCTTCGAGTTCCCAGTTGTCTTAAAAGGACCATAAATCGAGAAAAAGCTAGACTTTGATGACAAAATGTTGCAACAAGGACTGCCGTGCCACCTTCCTGTTCAAGTGAGCACAGCACAACAAGTTGAGTCCAAAAAATGTCTTGTATGCTGCTGCATAAATTATGTAATATGCCAGGCAGTGTATACTGTAGCTAAGAAAGTAATACTAAGTGTATGTTGTGAAGTAAGCTGTTGTAGCCCTTGTGCCTCACCCTAATAATTTGGTCCCGTTTCCCCTCATAACATAGCCTACTGTTCTTAGTGGTGTACATGTAGCCTATAGCCTGTTTTATAGAAATGTAATAATTTATTGTTGGCTTATATGCCCCCTTTATTTATCCTACGGTTCTAACATGGTGTACAGGGACAATACTGTAATAACGGCTCATGTTCTGAATTCTGTCACTGTACATTTTCAAAAGTGCTGAACAAATAGATATATTGACTACATCCGTCCTAGCTCGCTCATTAATGTCTTAATCAAAATTACGGATTGCCTCTTATCCGCTCATCGTCCCCTTATGTACATCTCAATTGTCAGAAGAAACCACATTTGCAAGTTAGCCATATCAGCTATGTTTTTTTAAGGCAGTAAAAGAGGCTGAATTAACTGTTTTGTTGCCAGACAAGGGTCCAAGGGTATCCAGGTGTGGCAGTGATAAGGATTCGCTCCATGGTGCTGAAAAGAAAGCTCTGCTGTTGGGACAGCTTTATGTAGTCCTAACAGTTTGTGGGCACCGTTTTGTCAACGTTATAGTGCAATTAATGTATTGTTTAGTGTTGTGTTGTGTAGTGGCTTTAATGGCATTTGCCTCAGCGAGATTTACATGCAGAAATTGCAACTGCTGCCAAATATTAAAGATACAAATTGGCTGAAAAGGTTTGGCATAAATAGAAAAAAATACGAGTTTCATTTGAGGACAGAAATGTTTACAGCTGTGCCATACAGGGTGCAAAATACATAGGAAGAGATCTTCCATGTATTGATTCCATGGCATATGGTATATGAACTGATACAAATAAACAACACTTTATTCAACACTTCAAGGTTTTCAATTAAATTATTATAAAAAACTATTGGCACCAACAGGATGCTATATATAAAAGAAGCTTCTGATAGGCTAATTGACATCAGTCAATTGGAGGTGTACCTGTGGATGTAATTCAAGGCCTACCCTCAAACTCAATGCCTCTGCTTGACATCATGGGAAAATCAAATGAAATCAAGACCTCAGCCAAGACCTTGGCCTCCAGAATTCTGGTTCATCCTTGAGAGCAATTTCCAAATGCCTGAAGGTACCACGTTCATCTGTACAAACAATTTTACGCAAGTGTAAACACCATGGGAACACGCAGCCGTCATACCGCGCAGGAATGAGACGTCTTCTGTCTCCTAGACATGAACGTAATTTGGTGCAAAAAGTGCAAATCAATCCCAGAACAACAGCAAAGAACCTTGTGAAGATGCTGGAAGAAACAGGTACAGAAGTATCTATATCCACAGTAAAACGAGTCCTATATCGACATAAGCTGAAAGAAATAATTCTCTCTAATATTATTCTGACATTTCACATTCTTAAAATAAAGTGGTGATCCTAACTGACATAAGACAAGGAATTTGTACTAGGATTAAATGTCAGGATTTGTGAAAAACTGAGTGTAAATGTATTTGGCTAAGGTGGTCACTGGTCACAGGTTCAGTAATGGTAATCAAATCATAACATTACCTTGAAATGTATCTTATAAATATCAGTGTTGGGTGATTTGGAAAGCCACAGTCAGTCAATCAATAATATAATAATACTCATAGGAAAGGTTTTCATCTTTAGCTCACAATCTGTGGATACTATATGATTAGAAAGGTTAGAAGTTCATGTAAAACATCACAGTACAATTGAAAAATATATGACACATGGAAACCAAACGAGGGTGGTCTATGGTGATAGGTGGGATGGGCTGAGAGTGGCTGAGGGATGGGTTTAAAGAGCTGAGGTCTATGGTGATAGGTGGGATGGGCTGAGAGTGGCTGAGGGATGGGTTTAAAGAGCTGTGGTCTATGGTGATAGGTGGGATGGGCTGAGAGTGGCTGAGGGATGGGTTTAAAGAGCTGATGTCTATGGTGATAGGTGGGATGGGCTGAGAGTGGCTGAGGGATGGGTTTAAAGAGCTGAGGTCTATGGTGATAGGTGCGATGGGCTGAGAGTGGCTGAGGGATGGGTTTAAAGAGCTGAGGTCTATGGTGATAGGTGGGATGGGCTGAGAGTGGCTGAGGGGTGGGTTTAAAGAGCTGAGGTCTATGGTGATAGGTGGGATGGGCTGAGAGTGGCTGAGGGGTGGGTTTAAAGAGCTGAGGTCTATGGTGATAGGTGGGATGGGCTGAGAGTGGCTGAGGGATGGGTTTAAAGATCGTATGTTTGGTCATGTGGATGGGTTCATAATTATTTTTACCTTAATGCAGACTGTTTGATGCAAACCACTTTCCTTAAACAGTGAGATATTATTTTTGAGAGAGAGAGAGAGAGATGCTCTTAAAGGGATACTTCTGGATTTTGGTTATGAGGCCCTTTATCTACTTCCCCAGAGTCAGATGAACTCGTGGATACTGTTTTCTACCTCAGGAGTAAACCCCATTGAATCCAAACAAAGAGCATGTTTTCTCTCCCTTCTCTCTCTGTGCAATAGCTCCTCTCCTTCATGGCACTGTCATTGTCATTTCTTCATGATGAGTGCTTTTATTTTATATCAAACTGACATTTCATTCCTACCACGTTTCCTTTGATTTCCAGGCGTAGGAAGATCACATTTATGTATATCCGGGAATGATATTTGTTTAGCATATTTACATAAAACATACCCAGCCCATTTATATATGTTTCTAAATGTCAATGTTTTATTCATATCTTCTCTATCATTTGCTTTTCATATCCTTCCAACAGTTAAACTGCATAAACTGTCAAAAAGAGTGATTTGTTTTCATAGGTAATATTATTCCTCTAATCCAATTTGGCCTTTGTGTAGCGTAAAAATATTTACATTTGAATAAAAATACTTGCAATCATAACCACTAATTATGGTAGTTATTTCTGAAAACAAAACGATTTAAAAAGTACCTGGGGTAAGTGCTTTACAAAAGTCTAATACAATTAATTCAAGTCAATATTCTTCACAAGGCTTTCCTCTCCTTTTCATACAGTACAATATCACTGCTTTAATGAAGTCTTTACCCTGGCTGCCCTGAAGATATGCAGTCATAAGGGAACCAGGGAACCAGTAACGGTATAGCCCACTATGGTTGTGTTAAAAAAAATAGGAACCATAAAACCCCAAAAAGAACCATTGAGATGCTGACCATCACCAGTCATCAATTTGATCTTATATTGACAACACTGTCAACCACATCCACTGCCTATACAGTGTTAATGGGTTCATCCATGCTAACTGATTCAGCCCTCACACATGGGAAGCATCCATCTGTGAGCTACTGCAGTAATCTTTAACATTCTCGCCTTTGTCTATAACACTGTAATCTCATTCTCAAGATGGAGACAGAGTGCACTACATGCAGGGGCTGTTATGAACTCTGGTTGATATTTGTTTATAAAGCTGTCTTACAGAAACATCCCAATTATCTTAACTCAAAAATCCAGTGGTCAAACAGTATTTATCAGACTTGGTCACAGGACATGCTAGTGCTAGAGATACCCTGGAATCACTCTGAGTGGACTTGAACATCAGGGGTGGCAGGGTATCCTAGTGGTTAGAGCGTTAGTCTAGAAACCGGAAGGTTGCAAGTTCAAATCCCTGAGATGACAAGGTACAAATCTGTTGTTCTGCCCCTGAACAGGCAGTTAACCCACTGTTCCTAGGCCATCATTGAAAATGAGAATTTGTTCTTAGCATAGTTGACTAGTAAAATAAAAGTTAGGCAAAACAGCATTTGAATATCATGCTCTATATTTTTTTTATTTGACCTTTATTTTTAACTAGGCAAGTCAGTTAAGAACAAATTCTTATTTTCAATGACGGCCTAGGAACAATATATGACACATGGAAACCAAATGAGGGTGGACTATGGTGATAGTTGGGATGAGCTGAGAGTGGCTGAGGGGTGGGTTTAAAGATCGTATGTTTGGTAACGGAATGAATTGCAGAGAGAACTCCAGTTAGATGTTTTGGTGCCTGTAAGACAGTTTAAATGCACATTACATTTACTTTATTATAAACTGTGATTGATTTTTGAAATGTGTGTTTTTCTTATAGAATCTATTTATTTTAATATTTTTATTCTCTATCTTGTACTTTTTATATGTTTTAATTTTGTTTGGTTGTTTGATTATGATTTGCTGTGTTGTGTTTATTGTTGTATAACAGGGCACAACTGTAAAAGAGACTCAGCCTGTTTGCGCTGTTTAAATAAAGGTTAATAATAAAAACTATCCAGGACGTCCAGTCACACTGCTGCAATACAGAACCAACTAATATATGTATATTAAAAAATATATATATATATATATATATAGAGTGGGGCAAAAAAGTATTTAGTCAGCCACCAATTGTGCAAGTTCTCCCACTTAAAAAGATGAGAGAGGCCTGTAATTTTCATCATAGGTAGACTTCAACTATGACAGACATAATGAGAAAGAAAATCCAGAAAATCACATTGTGGGATTTTTAATGAATTTATTTGCAAATTATGATGGAAAATAATTATTTGGTCACCTACAAACAAGGAAGATTTCTGGCTCTCACAGACCTGTAACTTCTTTAAGAGGCTCCTCTGTCCTCCACTCATTACCTGTAGAGAGAGAGGGACCGGGCAGGCACCGTGTTATGCGGTGGAGTGTCCCCAGTGCGTGTGCATAGCCTGGTGCGGTACATTGCAGCGCCTCGTATCGGCCGGGCTAGAGTGGGCATCGAGCCAGGTGCCATGAAGCCGGCTCAGCGCATCTGGTCTCCAGTGCGTCTCCTCGGGCCGGTGTACATGGCACCAGCCTTAAGCATGGTGTCCCCGGTTTGCCACCACAGCCCAGTGCGGGCTATTCCACCTCGCCGCACTGGCCTGGTTACGGGGAGCATTCAACCAGATAAGGTTGGGCAGGGTCGGTGTTAAAGAGCTCCAGTGCGCCTTCACGGTCCGGATTGTTCGGTGCTGCCTCCACGTACCAGCCCTTCGGTGGCAGCCCCCCGCACCAGGCTGTCTCTCCCTCCTCCCCCTACAGGTGCTCCCACCTGTCCAGCGCTGCCAGAGCCTTCCTCTTGCTCAGCGCTGTCAGAGCCGCCAGTCTGTCTTGAGCCACCAGAGCCTCCCGTCTGTCCTGAGCCGCCAGAGTCTCCCGTCTGTCCTGAGCCGCCAGAGTCTCCCGTCTGTCCTGAGCCCCGTCTGTCCTGAGCCAGAGTCTCCCGTCTGTCCTGAGCCGCCAGAGTCTCCCCTGTCTGTCCTGAGCCGCCAGAGTCTCCCGTCTGTCCTGAGCCGCCAGAGTCTCCCGCCTGTCCAGAGCCGCCAGAGTCTCCCCGCCTGTCCAGAGCCGCCAGAGAGCCGCCCGCCGAGTCTCCCGCCTGTCCAGAGCCGCCAGAGTCTCCCGCCTGTCCAGAGTCTCCCGCCTGTCCAGAGCCGCCAGAGTCTCCCGCCTGTCCAGAGCCGCCAGAGTCTCCCGCCTGTCCAGAGCCGCCCGAGTCTCCCGCCTGTCCAGAGCCGCCAGAGTCTCCCGCCTGTCCAGAGCCGCCAGAGTCTCCCGCCTGTCCAGAGCCGCTCCCGCCTGTCCAGAGTCTCCCGCCTGTCCAGAGCCGCCAGAGTCTCCCGCCTGTCCAGAGCCGCCAGAGTCTCCCGCCTGTCCAGAGCCGCCAGAGTCTCCCGCCTGTCCAGAGCCGCCAGAGTCTCCCGCCTGTCCAGAGCCGCCAGAGTCTCCCGCCTGTCCAGAGCCGCCAGAGTCTCCCGCCTGTCCAGAGCCGCCAGAGTCTCCCGCCTGTCCAGAGCCGCCAGAGTCTCCCGCCTGTCCAGAGCCGCCAGAGTCTCCCGCCTGTCCAGAGCCGCCAGAGTCTCCCGCCTGTCCAGAGCCGCCAGAGTCTCCCGCCTGTCCAGAGCCGCCAGAGTCTCCCGCCTGTCCAGAGCCGCCAGAGTCTCCCGCCTGTCCAGAGCCGCCAGAGTCTCCCGCCTGTCCAGAGCCGCCAGAGTCTCCCGCCTGTCCAGAGCCGCCAGAGTCTCCCGCCTGTCCAGAGCCGCCAGAGTCTCCCGCCTGTCCAGAGCCGCCAGAGTCTCCCGCCTGTCCAGAGCCGCCAGAGTCTCCCGCCTGTCCAGAGCCGCCAGAGTCTCCCGCCTGTCCAGAGCCGCCAGAGTCTCCCGCCTGTCCAGAGCCGCCAGAGTCTCCCGCCTGTCCAGAGCCGCCAGAGTCTCCCGCCTGTCCAGAGCCGCCAGAGTCTCCCGCCTGTCCAGAGCCGCCAGAGTCTCCCGCCTGTCCAGAGCCGCCAGAGTCTCCCGCCTGTCCAGAGCCGCCAGAGTCTCCCGCCTGTCCAGAGCCGCCTCCCGCCTGTCCAGAGCCGCTCCCGCCTGTCCAGAGTCTCCCGCCTGTCCAGAGCCGCCAGAGTCTCCCGCCTGTCCAGAGCCGCCAGAGTCTCCCGCCTGTCCAGAGCCGCCAGAGTCTCCCGCCTGTCCAGAGCCGCCAGAGTCTCCCGCCTGTCCAGAGCCCCAGAGTCTCCCGCCTGTCCAGAGCCGCCAGAGTCTCCCGCCTGTCCAGAGCCGCCAGAGTCTCCCGCCTGTCCAGAGCCGCCAGAGTCTCCCGTCCAGAGCCGCCAGAGTCTCCCGCCTGTCCAGAGCCGCCAGAGTCTCCCGCCTGTCCAGAGCCGCCAGAGTCTCCCGCCTGTCCAGAGCCGCCAGAGTCTCCCGCCTGTCCAGAGCCGCCAGAGTCTCCCGCCTGTCCAGAGCCGCCAGAGTCTCCCGCCTGTCCAGAGCCGCCAGAGTCTCCCGCCTCCAGAGCCGCTCCCGCCTGTCCAGAGCCGCCAGAGTCTCCCGCCTGTCCAGAGCCGCCAGAGTCTCCCGCCTGTCCAGAGCCGCCAGAGTCTCCCGCCTGTCCAGAGCCGCCAGAGTCTCCCGCCTGTCCAGAGCCGCCAGAGTCTCCCGCCTGTCCAGAGCCGCCAGAGTCTCCCGCCTGTCCAGAGCCGCCAGAGTCTCCCGCCTGTCCAGAGCCGCCAGAGTCTCCCGCCTGTCCAGAGCCTGCCAGAGTCTCCCTCCCGCCTGTCCAGAGCCGCCAGAGTCTCCCGCCTGTCCAGTCTCCCGCCTGTCCAGAGCAGAGTCTCCCGCCTGTCCAGAGCCGCCAGAGTCTCCCGCCTGTCCAGAGCCGCCAGAGTCTCCCGCCTGTCCAGAGCCGCCAGAGTCTCCCGCCTGTCCAGAGCCGCCAGAGTCTCCCGCCTGTCCAGAGCCTCCCGCCTGTCCAGAGCCGCCAGTCTCCCGCCTGTCCAGAGCCGCCAGAGTCTCCCGCCTGTCCAGAGCCGCCAGAGTCTCCCGCCTGTCCAGAGCCGCCAGAGTCTCCCGCCTGTCCAGAGCCGCCAGAGTCTCCCGCCTGTCCAGAGCCGCCAGAGTCTCCCGCCTGTCCAGAGCCGCCAGAGTCTCCCGCCTGTCCAGAGCCGCCAGAGTCTCCCGCCTGTCCAGAGCCGCCAGAGTCTCCCCGCCTGTCCAGAGCCGCCAGAGTCTCCCGCCTGTCCAGAGCCGCCGGAGTCTCCCGCCTGTCCAGAGCCGCCCGAGTCTCCCGCCTGTCCGGAGCCGCCAGAGTCTCCCGCCTGTCCAGAGCCGCCCGAGTCTCCCGCCTGTCCAGAGCCGCCCGAGTCTCCCGCCTGTCCAGAGCCGCCCGAGTCTCCCGCCTGTCCAGAGCCGCCAGAGTCTCCCGCCTGTCCAGAGCCGCCAGAGTCTCCCGCCTGTCCAGAGCCGCCAGAGTCTCCCGCCTGTCCAGAGCCGCCAGAGTCTCCCGCCTGTCCAGAGCCGCCAGAGTCTCCCGCCTGTCCAGAGCCGCCAGAGTCTCCCGCCTGTCCAGAGCCGCCAGAGTCTCCCGCCTGTCCAGCCGCCAGTCCAGAGTCTCCCGCCTGTCCAGAGCCGCCAGAGTCTCCCGCCTGTCCAGAGCCGCCAGAGTCTCCCGCCTGTCCAGAGCAGAGTCTCCCGCCTGTCCAGAGCCGCCAGAGTCTCCCGCCTGTCCAGAGCCGCCAGAGTCTCCCGCCTGTCCAGAGCCGCCAGAGTCTCCCGCCTGTCCAGAGTCTCCCGCCTGTCCAGAGCCGCCAGAGTCTCCCGCCTGTCCAGAGTCTCCCGCCTGTCCAGAGCCGCCAGAGTCTCCCGCCTGTCCAGAGCCGCCAGTCTCCCGCCTGTCCAGAGCCGCCAGAGTCTCCCGCCTGTCCAGAGCCGCCAGAGTCTCCCGCCTGTCCAGAGCCGCCAGAGTCTCCCGCCTGTCCAGAGCCGCCAGAGTCTCCCCCTGTCCAGAGCCGCCAGAGTCTCCCGCCTGTCCAGAGCCGCCAGAGTCTCCCGCCTGTCCAGAGCCGCCAGAGTCTCCCGCCTGTCCAGAGCCGCCAGAGTCTCCCGCCTGTCCAGAGCCGCCAGAGTCTCCCGCCTGTCCAGAGCCGCCAGAGTCTCCCGCCTGTCCAGAGCCGCCAGAGTCTCCCGCCTGTCCAGAGCCGCCAGAGTCTCCCGCCTGTCCAGAGCCGCCAGAGTCTCCCGCCTGTCCAGAGCCGCCAGAGTCTCCCGCCTGTCCAGAGCCGCCAGAGTCTCCCGCCTGTCCAGAGCCGCCAGAGTCTCCCGCCTGTCCAGAGCCGCCAGAGTCTCCCGCCTGTCCAGAGCCGCCAGAGTCTCCCGCCTGTCCAGAGCCGCCAGAGTCTCCCGCCTGTCCAGAGCCGCCAGAGTCTCCCGCCTGTCCAGAGCCGCCAGAGTCTCCCGCCTGTCCAGAGCCGCCAGAGTCTCCCGCCTGTCCAGAGCCGCCAGAGTCTCCCGCCTGTCCAGAGCCGCCAGAGTCTCCCGCCTGTCCAGAGCCGCCAGAGTCTCCCGCCTGTCCAGAGCCGCCAGAGTCTCCCGCCTGTCCAGAGCCGCCAGAGTCTCCCGCCTGTCCAGAGCCGCCAGAGTCTCCCGCCTGTCCAGAGCCGCCAGAGTCTCCCGCCTGTCCAGAGCCGCCAGAGTCTCCCGCCTGTCCAGAGCCGCCAGAGTCTCCCGCCTGTCCAGAGCCGCCAGAGTCTCCCGCCTGTCCAGAGCCGCCAGAGTCTCCCGCCTGTCCAGAGCCGCCAGAGTCTCCCGCCTGTCCAGAGCCGCAAGTCTGCAAGGAGCCGCCAGAGCAGCCAGTCTGCAAGGAGCCGCCAGAGCAGCCAGTCTGCAAGGAGCCGCCAGAGCCGCAAGTCTGCAAGGAGCCGCCAGAGCAGCCAGTCTGCAAGGAGCCGCCAGAGCAGCCAGTCTGCAAGGAGCCGCCAGAGACGCCTGTCAGCCAGGCTCCGCCAGCCTTCATTCAGCCAGGATCCGCCAGAGCCGTCATTCAGCCAGGATCCGCCAGAGCCGTCATTCAGCCAGGATCCGCCAGAGCCGTCAGTCAGCCAGGAGCCGCCAGAGCCGTCAGTCAGCCAGAAGCCGCCAGAGCCGTCAACCAGCCTGAGCTACCCCTCGGGCCTGAGCTACCCCTCGGGCCTGAGCTACCCCTCGGGCCTGAGCTACCCCTCGGGCCTGAGCTGCCCCTCAGTCCTGAGCTGCCCCTCAGTCTGGAGGAGTTTGTTTAGTCCAGTGGGACCCTTTAGTAGGGTTGCCAATCCGAGGTTGGCTCTGAGGGTCGTCGTTCCTAGGAGGACACTAAAGCGGACAAAGACTATGGTGGAGTGGGGTCCACGTCCTGCAGAGTCGCCACCGCGGACAGATGCCCACCCAGACCCTCCCCTATAGGTTCAGGTTTTGCTGCCGGAGTCCGCACCTTGGGGGGGGGGTACTGTCATGTCCTGACCATAGTTCTTTTGTGTTTTCTTTGTTTTAGTGTTGGTCAGTACGTGAGCTGAGTGGGCATTCTATGTTGTGTCTAGTTTTCCCGTTTCTATGTTTGGCCTGATATGGTTCTCAATCAGAGGCAGGTGTTAGTCATTGTCTCTGATTGGGAACCATATTTAGGCAGCCTGTTTTGTGTTGGGTTTTGTGGGTGGTTGTCTTCTGTCTTTGTGTCTATGCACCAGATAGGACTGTTTCGGTTTTTCACATTCGTTGTTTTGGTATTTTGTAGTGTTCATGTTTATGGTCTTTATTAAACATGTTGAACTCTAACCATCCGATCCTTCGACCACAGAAGAAAACCGTCACAATTTTAATGTTTTTTTTAAAACAGATTAATTGTCAGATTTTGCAGAAACTGTTTTGGTCATATACTGTTCTTTATACTTCTTACAAAAACAAAATCCTGTCTTCCCAAATACTTTGTAAGACAAATGGCCACACTCACACATGACTTAATAAGATTTCCTAGATCAATCTGATTTTGCTGAAATACATTTAATAATTCAGCAAATTGTTCACTGTAGTTCCAAGGATGAAAACCTTGGATGATTCTTAATTGGAATATTGTGATAGCTGATTTTTTTCCCTAAATATTGTTGAGAAATATATAATGCTCAAGCAAGAACGAAAAGATCCCTCACTGAAAATGCATACCATAGCAGCATACCACTCTGTCTTTAATAAATAATTACTGCTGCTAGTGAATTAAGGAGAAACATACATACACATACACACGCATTTCCAGTGGTGGTTTTCATGTTCATTCTGAATACAAATCTGAGACCTCCCGCAGGCTTGCTGAGAGAAGACACATTTACATGTTAGTCCTGTTGAATCTGCTTTCCAGAGATGATGTTTAATATGTCATTCTGTCAACCGCTAATGCCCTGTTGCAATATATGCATGCAGTATAAAGGGAAATCCTACTGTAGTAAGAAATGTATCACATAATTCCCATAGACTTAACACGGAGAAATGGGCTTGATATTTTTGTCTACATTTGAAAGCGGCACTCAAGCTGTTGATTATCACAAGTCTTTTATCTTTGTTATTGCAATCAGAGGGCAAATATTAGTACAAATATTTTAAAAATACATTATGTTGGTAGATATACACTGAGTGTACAAAACATTAACAACAACTTCCTAATATTGAGTTGCACCTGGAGTCAACTGGTCAGTCTATGTCATGGAAACAGCAGGTGTTCATAATGTTTTGTAAACTCAAGTGTCTGTTTCTACACATGCAGGTTTTGTTGAATCAACAAAACAGAGATGCAGGATAATGGAACCAGCCACAACTCGACTGCAGATTTTATTATGACTATATCAGCCAACAGAAAAACAGAAATTGCGCTTGAAGCTTGGTTTTAGAGCTCTGTACCTTTTGTATTGAAGAAAACAAAAGGTTTTCTTCATTTTGGCTCAAACAGGGGCAGTTTCCATGTCTCTTAGCTCGAGTATGGTTTTAGACTGTCTGTGGCTCTGCAGAGAAAGAGAGAGAGGCGTTGATTCAAATGAATTTCCATTACAGAAAACTGGCTGGCCGGAATAAATCATAATAAAAATGGAACCTGTCATCTCCCACAGATCTCCTACCTTGGGACAGTGCTGAAACCTCTCCCATCATATGCCCCAGTGAAGCAGGGATGGTGGAAAAGAGCATGGAGAGGCTTTATGTGCCAGATGGAACGTTTTTGAAAAGGGGATTAAAATAAAGCTCACTTTTTAAAAAGAGGCTTCTTCTATGCCATGTATATATTTTAGCCCATGCTTGTTTGGGTGTCCTGACTGGGACTCTAGTCTTTGTCTATTGTTGTGTAATGCATTTGTAATTGCATAGTCTTTGGTAATTCATATGACCTTTTTTAAAATCTGTCTGAATCAGCACAAATATATTATTATCTAACACTATTTTAGCTAATCATTTGCACAATTGAATGTGTTCAACCAAAATGTTTCTTCCGCACTTAACCCAACCCCTCTGAATCAGAGAAGTGTGATGGGCTGCCTTAATCGACGTCATCGGCACCCAGGGAGCAGTTGTTGTTGGGGCTTAACTGCGTTACTCAAGGGAAGAAAAACAGTTTTTTTATTCCTTGCCAGTTTACGAATTTAAACCAGCGACCTTTGGTTACTGGCCTAACGTTAATAACCGCTAGGCTACATGCCGACCATAACTACCATTATGACTGTTGCCAGGATGTGGGTAGCACATTACAATAAATGTGCTGTGGTATCCCGGGAGGTCTACCCCGGGGGTTGGTGATAGAGGGGAGGTACGTGCCTCGACGTTGGCTCCCTCTCCTGGGATTACACAGGCTGGCACCCTGACGCTGATGGCCCAAGGAGAGGTAATTAGGGGAGAGTGTCAACCAGCCGTGCATGCCACATAAAGGGAGCACCGTGGCACCCCTCGAGGAGAGACAGAGAAATAGACGCGGAGCAGAATCTGAGAAGAAGGACCGAGCCAAACTTAAATGTGGTTCTTATGTTTATTTTGTTGCCTCGTAAAGTCATGACTGACTAGAACCTCCCTGTATTTGTGTTAACCTCTGCATGCTCAACTCAACTCCTCACGTTTCACCACATAGTGGTGGAGAATGAAGGCATCTCAGTAGCTTTCAGTGCCGTGGGGTCGGGTGTACAGAGATTACCACGGAGGAACTGGTGGCTCAGTTTATCCTGTCAGCAGAAGCAACAGGCTCTACAGAAACAATTGCTGGCGGAGCAGGGCCAACAAAACTGGTAGAGGAGGTATCCCAGGTGAAGTGTAGGATGGTTCAGGAGTCTAGCCCGAATCAGTTCTTGGTCAAGCTAAAGGAGGAAGATGATGTGGAGACATATTTGTGCACCTTCGAGGGGACGACGCAAAGAGAAGGATGACCCAAGTCCAAGTGGGCCAGGCTTTTGGCACCCTATCTTTCCGGGGAAGCCCAGAAGGCCTACTTCGTCTTGAATGCCGATCCTGAGCCGTTATGGATTCAGCCTCGCACTCGGAGCACAACTGGTTCACGATTGGGCCTTTGACTCCACCATCTCCCCCCAGATGAGCAACCTGGTGCGCCTGACCTAGGGCTGGCTACTGATAAATGGTACCTTCAGGCCCTTCCATATGAGATGAGGAAGGCGGCGAGCATGCAGAACCCCCAGAGCATGGACAAATCGCTGACCGTGTCGGAAATCCACCAGAACATCCAGAAATGCACTGAGAGAGGCAAGGGACTCAAGGGGGCCCGGACGGAACCAGCTGCGCCCATGAATGGGGGGGGGGGTTAAACCTGGGTAAACCGGATGGTGATTAATGTCATCTCCTATTGGATGCACACCGAGATGGACCCTATGATGGTTCCAGTTTGAATCGATGGCGTCAACACCAGCGCTCTCCTTGACTCCGGCAGCAAGGTGACCCTGGCCCAACCACAGTAGCTCATATGAGAGGGGAAAGACGAACCTGTAGATGAGGAGGATACAGTGTACACAGGGACATGAAGAGGTACCCAACCGTGCCTGTGCAGATAACCACATGGGGGCTGTTCCTAACCTGCCTGTGCCCATTCTCCTCTTTTCCCCTATTTTCCAGGCACTGTGGAGTAGGGACCTGGGTAGGTGCCTCAGGCATATATATGTAACACGGTTGGGTACCTCTTCGTGTCCCCGTGTACACTGTATCCTCCTTATCCCCAGGTTCGTTTTTCTCCTCTCGTGTGAGCCACTGTGGTTAACATATATATACCCTTTGGTTCCCTTGCGCGTGGATCTGGTGGGTCCATTGTTAATTAAAGAGCGCAAGGTGACACCAACACATCCTAGTAACAGTGGATTATGCCACCTGGTATCCGTAGGCAATCCCATCACGCAAGGCGGCAGCGAAAGGTATCTCACAGGAGCTCTTCCATTTATTCAGCCGGGTGTGTATACTGCGGGAAATCCTGACGGACATAGCCAAGGGGGTCTGGGAGGAGCAACCGGCCACCCTTTGCAGTGTGATGGAACACATGGAGGAGAGAAGGAGAGGATGGAGGAGATTTAGTCAGTGGTGTGGGAGCACATGGCCCAGGTGAAACGTTCCCAGGAGCGCCTATACAACCAGGGGGTCCAACCACGAGAGTTCCACCCGGGTGAAAAGGTCTTGGTGTTGATCCCCACTACGGAAAGCACATTTCTGGCTATGTGGCATGGGGCCCTTTGACATCGTCAAGCGGGTAGGCGACATCAATCATAAGGTCCACCAACTGGGGCGGAGAAAACCCCTCCTGCTTTACCATGTGAACCTACTGAAGAAGTGACATGCACGAGAGGCGCGGTGTGCAATGGGGACACGGCTACAGCAGAACCCGCCCTCTGTCAAAGTTGCCATTGGGGAACACCTCAGCCCGACCCAATGGTAAGCGCTCAGAGAATTGGCGGAATACGGCCGTGTTCTCCAAGGGGACGGGGTGCACGGATCTCGTGGAACATCATATTCACATCTTCCGGAAGAAAAAGTGTGTAAACGGCCATACCGGATAACAGAAGCCCGGAGGGCGGCGGTCCAGCTGGAAGTGACGACAATGCTAGAGATGGGAGTCCCACAATGAGTGGTCTAGTCGTATAGTGCAGGTACCAAAACCGTTTCAATGACTTATGGGGCCTGAACCAAAACCGTCTCAATGACTAACAGGGCCCGAACGAGGTCAGCAAATTCAACGCCTATCCTATGCCCCGGGTGGAAGATCTGATCGACCGCTTGGGGAATGCAAGATAAGTAAAATCAAATCAAATGTTATTTGTCACATGCTGAGTACAACAGGTACAACTGAGTACAACCATACAGTGAAATGCTTACTTATAAGCCCTTAACCCTTTAACCAACAATGCAGTTTTAAGAAAATCCCTAAAAGTAAGATATTAGAATAACAAATAATTAAAGAGCAGAAGTAAATAACAATAGCGGGGATATATACAGGGGGTATCGGTACAGAGTCAATGTGTCAATGTGTAGGGGGGCACCGGTGTCGAGGTAAATGTTCGTGTAGGTAGAGTTATTAAAGTGACTATTCATAAATAATAACAGAGTGTAGCAGCAGCGTGGGGGGGGGGCAATGCAAATAGTCTGGGTTGCCTTTTGATTAACTGTTCAGACGTCTTATGGCTTGGGGGTAGAAGCTGTTTAGAAGCCTCTTGGACCGAGACTTAGCTCTCCGGTACTGCTTGCTGTGCGGTAGCAGAGAGAACGGTCTATGACTAGAATGGCTGGAGTCTTCGACAATTTTTGGGGCCTTCATCTGACACCGCCTGGTATAGAGGTCCTAGATGGCAGGAAGCTTTGCCCCGGTGATGTACTGGGCCGTACGCACTACTCTTTGTAGTGCCTTGCGGTTGGAGGCCAAGCAGTTGCCATACCAACCTGTCAGGAAGCTCTCGATGGTGCAGCTGTAAAACCTGTTGAGGATCTGAGGACCCATGCCAAATCTTTTCAGTCTCCTGAGGGGGAATAGGTTTTGTCGTGCCCTCTTCACAACTGTCTTGGTGGGCTTGGACTTTGTTTGTTTGTTGGTGATGTGGACTCCAAGGAACTCGAAGCTCTCAACCTGCTCCACAACAGCCCTGTCAATGAAAATGGGCGAGTGCTCAGTCCTCTTTTTCCTGTAGTCCACAATCATCTCCTTTGTCTTGATCACATTGAGAGAGAGGTTGTATTCCTTGCACCACACAGTCAGTCTCTGGCCTCCTCCCTATAGGCTGTTTCATCATTGTTGGTGGTTAGGTCTACCAATGTTGTGGCATCAGCAAACTTAATGATGGTGTTGGAGTCGTGCCTGCCCGTACAGTCATGAGTGAATAGGGAGTCACGGAGGGGACTGAGAACGCGACCCTGAGGGGCCCCCGTGTTGAGGATCAGTGTGGCGGATGTGTTGTTACCTAACCTTACCACATGGGGGGCCTGTCAGGAAGTCCAGGATTCAGTTGCAGAGGGAGGTGTTTAATCCCAGTTTAGTGATGAGCTTTGAGGCCACTATGGTGTTGAACACTGAGCTGTAGTCAATGAATAGCATTCTCACATAGGTGTTCCTTTTTTCCAGGTTGGAAAGGGCAGTGTGGAGAGCAATGGAGATTGCATCGTCTGTGGATCTGTTTGGGCGGTATGCAAATTGGAGTTGGTCTAGGGTTTCTGGTGTAATGGTGTTGATGTGAGCCATGACTAGCTATTCAAAGCACTTCATGGCTACAGACATGAGTGTTACGGGTCAGTAGTCATTTAGGCAGGTTACCTTTTTGTTCTTGGACCCAGGGACTATGGTGGTCTGCTTGAAACATGTTGGTATTACAGACTCAGACAGGGAGATGTTGAAAATGTCAGTGAAGAGAGAATCTTGCCAGTTGGTCAGTGCATGCTCGGAGTACACGTCCTGGTAATCTGCCTGGCCCAGCGATCTTGTGAATGTTGCCCCATTTAAAGGTCTTACTTACGTTGGCTGCGGAGAGCGTGATCACACAGTCGTCTCGAACAGCTGATGCGCCCATGCATGTTTTGCATCGAAGTGAGCATAGAAGTTATTTAGCTCATCTGGTAGGCTTGAGTTACTAGGCAGCTCTCTGCTGTGCTTACCTTTGTAGTCTCTAATAGTTTGCAAGTCCTGCCACATCCAGATATAGACATAACAGATATAGCCCTTGGTTCTCCCCAGACCTGACTGGCCTTAACCTCTTGCTCCTACCTGACACGCAGGCGTCCCATCTAGACATCTAGAAATGCAAATGCGCTACGCTAAATGCTAATAGTACTAGTTAAAACTCAAACATTCATTGAAATACACATGCAGGGTATTGAATTAAATCTACACTCGTTGTGAATCCAGGCAACGTCAGATTTTTAAAATGCTTTTCGGCGAAAGCATGAGAAGCTATTATCTGATAGCATGTAACACCCCAAAAGACCCGCAGGGGACGTAAACTACGGAAGCTACTTCCGGGTTGGAGCGAGCTGGCCGTCCTTGGCCAGCTCTACCGCTATCTCTCTCAGAATTACCTTCTTGATCCAAATCAGTCAGGTTTCAAGACTAGTCATTCAACTGAGACTGCTCTTCTCTGTATCACGGAGGCGCTCCGCACTGCTAAAGCTAACTCTCTCTCCTCTGCTCTCATCCTTCTAGACCTATCGGCTGCCTTCGATACTGTGAACCATCAGATCCTCCTCTCCACCCTCTCCGAGTTGGGCATCTCCGGCGCGGCCCACGCTTGGATTGCGTCCTACCTGACAGGTCGCTCCTACCAGGTGGCGTGGCGAGAATCTGTCTCCTCACCACGCGCTCTCACCACTGGTGTCCCCCAGGGCTCTGTTCTAGGCCCTCTCTTATTCTCGCTATACACCAAGTCACTTGGCTCTGTCATAACCTCACATGGTCTCTCCTATCATTGCTATGCAGACGACACACAATTAATCTTCTCCTTTCCCCCTTCTGATGACCAGGTGGCGAATCGCATCTCTGCATGTCTGGCAGACATATCAGTGTGGATGACGGATCACCACCTCAAGCTGAACCTCAGCAAGACGGAGCTCCTCTTCCTCCCGGGGAAGGACTGCCCGTTCCATGATCTCGCCATCACGGTTGACAACTCCATTGTGTCCTCCTCCCAGAGCGCTAAGAACCTTGGCGTGATCCTGGACAACACCCTGTCGTTCTCAACTAACATCAAGGCGGTGTCCCGTTCCTGTAGGTTCATGCTCTACAACATCCGCAGAGTACGACCCTGCCTCACACAGGAAGCGGCGCAGATCCTAATCCAGGCACTTGTCATCTCCCGTCTTGATTACTGCAACTCGCTGTTGGCTGGGCTCCCTGCCTGTGCCATTAAACCCCTACAACTCATCCAGAACGCCGCAGCCCGTCTGGTGTTCAACCTTCCCAAGTTCTCTCACGTCACCCCGCTCCTCCGCTCTCTCCACTGGCTTCCAGTTGAAGCTCGCATCCGCTACAAGACCATGGTGCTTGCCTACGGAGCTGTGAGGGGAACGGCACCTCAGTACCTCCAGGCTCTGATCAGGCCCTACACCCAAACAAGGGCACTGCGTTCATCCACCTCTGGCCTGCTCGCCTCCCTACCACTGAGGAAGTACAGTTCCTGCTCAGCCCAGTCAAAACTGTTCGCTGCTCTGGCCCCCCAATGGTGGAACAAACTCCCTCACGACGCCAGGACAGCGGAGTCAATCACCACCTTCCGGAGACACCTGAAACCCCACCTCTTCAAGGAATACCTAGGATAGGGTAAGTAATCCTTCTCACCCCCCCCCCCCTAAAAAGATTTAGATGCACTATTGTAAAGTGGCTGTTCCACTGGATGTCATAAGGTGTATGCACCAATTTGTAAGTCGCTCCGGATAAGAGCGTCTGCTAAATTACTTAAATGTAATGTAATGTAAATGTAAACAAAATAATTAGCATAGTCGTCGCTACACAAACCGCACAAATAAAATATAAAACATTCATTACCTTTGACCATCTTCTTTGTTGGCACTCCTAGATGTCCCATAATCCCTATTGGGTCTTTTTTTTCGATTAAATCGGTCCATATATAGCCTAGATATCGATCTATGAAGACTGTGTGATAAACGAAAAAAAAATAGCGTCTTATAACGTAACGTCATTTTTTTAAATAAAAAAAGTTGACGATAAACTTTCACAAAACACTTCGAAATACTTTTGTAATGCAACTTTAGGTATTAGTAGACGTTAATAAGCGACCAAATTGATCACAAGGCGATGTATATTCTTTAGCTGTCCGTCTGGAAATAATGTCCGGGTAAATCTCAACCAAAATATCCGGTCGGAGACCGGAAGAACTGCGCTGCCTTGCGTCTGTTTGACCAAGAAACAAATAGTAGGCAAATGACAAGACTCTAGACATCGTGTGGAAGCTGTAGGTATTGCAACCTCAGCCCCATTAAATGTGGTTCACCTTTATCAATGGGTTCAAGTCGCGCATGGATATATATTTCCATTTTCAGTGATAAGATTTTCCTGCACTTTTCGATGAAACGTACGTTCTGTTATAGTCACAGCCGTGATTTAACCAGTTTTATAAACGTCTGAGTGTTTTCTATCCACACATACTAATCATATGCATATACTATATTCCTGGCATGAGCAGCAGGGCGCTGAAATGTTGTGCGATTTTTAACACAATGTTCGAAAAAGTAGGGGGTAGGAGTAACAGGTTAACCAACACAAAAACATCCTATGGTGTTCTGCATTAGCATCGAACAGCCCCCGTGATATGCAGCTTTTCAGGGAAGCTGGAAACCATTATACACAGGCAGTTAGAAAAGCCAAGGCTAGCTTTTTCAAGCAGAAATTTGCTTCCTGCAACACTAACTCAAAAAGTTCTGGGACACTGTAAAGTCCATGGAGAATAAGAACACCTCCTCCCAGCTGCCCACTGCACTGAATATAGGAAACACTGTCACCACTGATATATCCACTATAATTGAGAATTTCAATAAGCATTTTTCTACGGCTGGCCATGCTTTCCACCTGGCTACCCCTACCCCGGTCAACAGCACTACACACCCCACAGCAACTCACCCAATTCTCCTTCTCCCAATTCCAGTCAGCTGATCTGAAAGAGCTGCAAAATCTGGACAACTTCAAATCAGCTGAGCTAGACAATCTGGACCCTTTCGTTCTTAAATTATCTGCCAAAATTGTTGCTACCCCTATTACTAGCCTGTTCAACCTCTCTTTTGTGTCGTCTGAGATTCCCAAAGATTGGAAAACAGCTGCGGTCATCCCCCTCTTCAAAGGGGGGGAAACTCTTGACCCAAACTGCTACAGACCTATATCTATCCTACCCTGCCTTTCTAAGGTCTTCGAAAGCAGCTGTAAAGAGAATGCTGTTCATCGACTACAGCTCGGCATTTAACACCATAGTGCCCTCCAAGCTCGTCATCAAGCTCGAGACCCTGGGTCTCGACCCCGCCCTGTGCAACTGGGTGCTGGACTTCCTGACGGGCCGCCCCCAGGTGGTGAGGGTAGGCAACAACATTTCCACCCCGCTGATCCTCAACACTGGGCCCCCACAAGGGTGCGTTCTGAGCCCTCTCCTGTACACCCTGTTCACCCACGACTGCGTGGCCACGCACGCCTCCAACTCAATCATCAAGTTTGCGGACGACACAACAGTGGTAGGCTTGATTACCAACAATGACGAGACGGCCTACAGGGAGGAGGTGAGGGCCCTTGGAGTGTGGTGTCAGGAAAATAACCTCACACTCAACGTCAACAAAACTAAGAAGATGATTGTGGACTTGAGGGAACAAATCAAATCAAATCAAATCAAATTGAGGGAACACCCCCCTATCCACATTGATGGGACAGTAGTGGAGAGGGTAGTAAGTTTTAAGTTCCTCGGCGTACACATCTGGGACCGAGAGACTGAAAAACAGCTTCTATCTCAAGGCCATCAGACTGTTAAACAGCCACCACTAACATTGAGTGGCTGCTGCCAACACACTGACTCAACTCCAGCCACTTTAATAATGGGAATTGATGGGAAATGATGTAAAATATATCACTAGCCACTTTAAACAATGCTACCTAATATAATGTTTACATACCCTACATTATTCATCTCATATGTATATGTATATACTGTACTCTATATCATCTACTGCATCTTTATGCAATACATGTATCACTAGCCACTTTAACTATGCCACTTTGTTTACATACTCATCTCATATGTATATACTGCACTCAATACCATCTACTGTATCTTGCCTATGCCGCTCTGTACCATCACTCACTCATATATCTTTATGTACATATTCTTATCCCCTTACACTTGTGTCTATAAGGTAGTAGTTTTGGAATTGTTAGCTAGATTACTTGCTGGTTATTACTGCATTGTCGGAACTAGAAGTACAAGCATTTCGCTACACACGCTTTAACATCTGCTAACCATGTGTATGTGACAAATACAATTTGATTTGATTTGATTTGAAAGCCAAGTCAACAAACAGATTACCGACCATTTAGAATCTCACCATACCCTCTCTGCTATGCAATCTGGCTTCAGAGCTGGTCATGGGTGCACCTCAGCCACGCTCAAGGTCCTAAACGATATCTTAACCGCCATCGATAAAAAACATTACTGTGCAGCCATATTCATTGATCTGGCGAAGGCTTTCGACTCAATCACCACATCCTCATCGGCAGACTCGACAGCCTTGGTTTCTCAAATGATTGCATTGTCTGGTTCATCAACTACTTCTTTGATAGAGTTCAGTGTGTCAAATCGGAGGGTCTGCTGTCCGGACCTCTGGCACTCTCCGTGGGGGTGCCACAGGGTTCAATTCTTGGACCGACTCTCTTCTCTGTATACATCAGTGATGTCGCTCTTGCTGCTGGTGAGTCTCTGATCCACCTCTACGCAGACAACACCATTCTGTATACTTTTGGCCCTTCTTTGGACACTGTGTTAACAACCCTCCAGGCAAGCTTCAATGCCATACAACTCTCCTTCCGTGACCTCCAATTGCTCTTAAATACAAGTAAAACTAAATGCATAATCTTCAACCGATCGCTGCCTGCACCCGCATGCCCGACTAGCATCACCACCCTGGATGGTTCCAACCTTGAATATGTGGACATCTATAAGTACCTAGGTGTCTGGCTAGACTGCAAACTCTCCTTCCAGACTCACATCAAACATCTCCAATCAAAAATCAAATCCAGAGTCGGCTTTCTATTCCGCAACAAAGCCTCCTTCACTCACGCTGCCAAGCTTACCCTAGTAAAACTGACTATCCTACCGATCCTCGACTTCGGCGATGTCATCTACAAATGGCTTCCAACACTCTACTCAGCAAACTGGATGCAGTCTATCACAGTGCCATCCGTTTTGTCACTAAAGCACCTTATACCACCCACCACTGCGACTTGTATGCTCTAGTCGGCTGGCCCTCACTACATATTCGTCGCCAGACCCACTGGCTCCAGGTCATTTACAAGTCCATGCTAGGTAAAGCTCCGCCTTATCTCAGTTCACTGGTCACGATGGCAACACCCATCCATAGCACGCGCTCCAGCAGGTGTATCTCACTGATCATCCCTAAAGCCAACACCTCATTTGGCCGCCTTTCGTTCCAGTACTCTGCTGCCTGTGACTGGAACTTGCAAAAATCGCTGAAGTTGGAGACTTTTATCTCCCTCACCAACTTCAAACATCAGCTACAGCAGCTAACCGATCGCTGCAGCTGTACATAGTCTATAGGTAAATAGCTCACCCTTTTTCACCTACCTCATTCCCATACTGTTTTTATACTTTTTATTTATTTACTTTTCTGCTCTTTTGCACACCAATATCTCTACCTGTACATGCCCATCTGATCATTTATCACTCCAGTGTTAATCTGCAAAATTGTATTATTCGCCTACCTCCTCATGCCTTTTGCACACATTGTATATAGACTGCCCATTTTTTTCTACTGTGTTATTGACTTGCTAATTGTTTACTCCATGTGTAACTCTGTGTTGTCTGTTCACACTGCTATGCTTTATCTTGGCCAGGTCGCAGTTGCAAATGAGAACTTGTTCTCAACTAGCCTACCTGGTTAAATAAAGGTGAAATAAAAAAATAAAAAAAAACACCTCGGTGTCTGGTTAGACTGTAAACTCTCCTTCCAGACCCACATCAAACATCTCCAATCCAAAGTTAAATCTAGAATTGGCTTCCTATTTCGCAACAAAGCATCCTTCACTCATGCTGCCAAACATACCCTTGTAAAACTGACCATCCTACCAGTCCCCGACTTCGGTGATGTCATTTACAAAATAACCTCCAATACCCTACTCAACAAATTGGATGCAGTCGATCACAGTGCCACCACAGTGTCACCAAAGCCCCATATACTACCCACCATTGCGACCTGTACACTCTCGTTGGCTGGCCCTTGCTTCATACTCGTCGCCAAACCCACTGGCTCCATGTCATCTACAGGTAAAGTCCCCCCTTATCTCAGCTCGCTGGTCACCATAGCATCACCCACCTGTAGCACGCGCTCCAGAAGGTATATCTCTCTGGTCACCCCGAAAAAAACAATTCTTTCTTTGGCCCCCTCTCCTTCCAGTTCTCTGCTGCCAATGACTGGAACGAACTACAAAAATCTCTGAAACTGGAAACACTTATCTCCCTCACTAGCTTTAAGCACCAGCTGTCAGATCAGATTACTGCACCTGTAATAATAATAATAATAATACATAGCCCAACTGTAATTTAGCCCAAACAACTACCTCTTTCCCTACTGTATTTATTTTATTGTATTTATTTATTTATTTTGCTCCTTTGCACCCCATTATTTTTTATTTCTACTTTCCACATTATTCCACTGCAAATCTACCATTCCAGTGTTTTACTTGCTATATTGTATTTACTTTGCCACCATGACCTTTTTTTGCCTTTAGCTCCCTTATCTCACCTCATTTGCTCACATCGTACTTGTTTCTACTGTATTATTGACTGTATGTTTGTTTTACTCCATGTGTAACTCTGTGTCGTTGTGTGTGTCAAACTGCTTTGCTTTATCTTGGCCAGGTCGCAATTGTAAATGAAAACTTGTTCTCAACTTGCCTACCTGGTTAAATAAAGGTGAAATAAAAATAAAAATAAACATCCAATGAGCATCGGAGCTGGTGTAGTACGATTTGATCTTAATCCTGTATTGACGCTTTGCCTGTTTGATGTTTTGTCGCTCCTTGAAAGCGGCAGCTCTACCCTTAAGCTCAGTGCGAATGTTGCCTGTAATCAATGGCTTCTGATTGGGGTATGTACGTACATACGTCTCTGTGGGAGACGACGTCCTCAATGCATTTATTGATAAATCCAGTGACTGATGTGGTGTACTCCTCAATTCCATCTGAAGAATCCCAGAACATATTCCAGTATGTGCTAGCAAAACAGTCGTGTAGTTTAGCATCTCCTTCATCTGATCACATTTTTATTGACTAAGTTGCTCGTGCTTCCTAGCTTTAATTTTTGCTTGTAAACAGGAATCAGGAGGATTGAGTTATGGTCAGATTTGCCAAATGGAGGGCGAGGGAGAGCTTTGTAAGCATCTCCGTGTGTGGAGTAAAGGTAGTCTAGATTTTTTGCCCATTTAACTTGCTGATTGAAATGAGTTAAAACTGATTTAAGCACACTGGACCTTATGAACTTGTACTGGCAAGTGCCCCTGGCAGTGGCCTCCTGGGAAAAGACGTCCTTCTCCACCCCAGGGGGAGCTATACAACTACCGGGTTCTTCCTTTCGGGCCCCACAGGGCCTCAGCGAACTTTCAGCAACTCATAGGCCATGTCCTGCGCCCGCACTGTGAGTAAGCCATTGCTTATTTGGATTACATAATTGTGAACAGTGACAGTTGGAAGTCCCATCTCTGTAGGTTACAGGTGGTGGTGGAGGTGCTAAGGGATGCGGGGCTGACCGCAAACCCACACAAGTGCAAGCTGGGCTACGTCAAGGAGGAGAACCTGGGATATCAAATTGGGTGGCGACATGTGAAGCCCCAAGGAAAAGAAATCACCGCCATTAGGAAATGGCTGGTCCCCCGAACCAAGAGGCAGGTGAAGACTTTCCTGGGGTTAGCAGGGTACTACAGTCAATTTGTACCTAACTTTTCCGCAATAGCTTCTCCCCTCACAGACATAACGCCTACCCCAGACTGTGTGATGGATGGAGGACAGAGGTGGCGTTCCAGGCCCTGAAGGAACAGCTATGTTCGCACACACGGTACTCGTCACCCCAGACTTCTCAAAAAACCTCCTGGTCCAGACAGACGTGTCTGACACAGGGGTATGGGCCGTCTTGTCCGAAGTGCAGGAAGGCGAGGAGCACCCCATCATGTTTGTCAGCAGGAAGCTCCTCCAGAGGGAGAAGAAATACTCAATTGTTGAGAAGTTCCTCACCGTGAAGAGAGCGTTGGACACCCTCATGTATTACCTCCTCGGGAGGAAGTTCACCCTGATCATGTCTCCCTTGTGTGGATGGCAAGAGGTAAGGACTCGAATAATCATCTCACCCGCTGTTTCCAGTCCTTACAGCAATTATCTTTCTCTGCCATCCACAGGTTGGAGGCCCAGCACGGCGGACGCCCTCTCCAGGAGGGATGCAAACCTAGCCCTGAGCATGCCTCCCTCCCAATCGGGAGGAGTGGGGGTTGGCATCCCGGGAGGTCTACCACGAGGGTTGGTGATAGAGGGGAGGTACGTGCCGCGACATTGGTTCCCTCTGCTGGGAGTACACAGGATGGGAACAACAATGCTGATGGCCTCAAGTAGAGGTAATTAGGGGAGAGTGCCAACCAGCTGTGCAGGCCACATAAAGGGAGCACCGTGGCACACCATGAGGAGAGACAGACGCGGAGCAGAAAATGAGAAGAAGGACCGAGCCAAATCTAAGTTATTCTTTTGTTATGTTTATTTTGTTGCCTAGTAAAGTTGTGTTTACTAACTAAAACCTCTCTGTCTCTGTGTTAATCTCTGCACGCTCAACCCAGCACCCCATGGTTTACCACAGTGCATTGTATCGGACATATAGGAAATGCAATATATATAACACTTTAGTGTACATTAGCAGCAGAATAAGGAAGGCAATGCCATAGACAGCAGCAGGATGAGGGAATGCCACACTCTTAGGAAAAAAATGCTGTCTAGAACCTAAAAGGGTTCTTCGGCTGTCCCCATGGTGGAACCGTTGGAAGAACCCTTTTTGGTTCCAGCTAGAACCTTTTTTGTTCTAGGTAGAACCCATTTGTGTTCTATATTGCACCCTTTCCACCGGGGGTTCGACATGGAACCCAAAAGTGTTCTACCTGCAATCAAAAGGGTTCTCCCATGGGGACAGCCGAATAACCTTTTTTCTAAGAGTGTAAAGATGTCAGCAGAATGAGGTTAGCCCTCTACATACCTTACCCCAATGCTAATCATTAGATAGTGGGGGAAATGTCAGCCTCTCAATCTGTGTGAGTCCCCCTGAGCACCTCTTTGTGTATTACTTGTCACTTTCCAGACAAATAAAGCATGTCAACATGGCACATAGCAACCCTCCAGTGCTTTCAAATTGTCCCGGAGGGAGTCGTAGGCACACTTTGGTCTTTTCTCGAAATGTCAAGATACTCAATGGACAAACTTTATCAAACAATTCATCCATCATATCAAACACATCTCTCTGCACAGACAAATATTGTTGTGCAAGCAATCTTGGTCCAGCATTTCCATGTGCTATCTGTTGTGCATGTTTTCAGCAAATTAGCATCACCACACACTTCTTATAGTAGCAATACAGTATATTCTGGGTACCCTACAGTTGTTGTGTTACTGTGTGGGCAGCTGGATGAGATAAATGGACACTGCTTCTATTCTTCCCTATAGTGTTTTGAGGTAGCATTGTGATCCTCCCTGGATATTTGCACAATTCAGAAATGTATACCTGTACTATACAATTAAAAAAAATAACCATTTATAGATAGATACCGTCAATATAGGGATCTTATCCTTGGAGGGATATTGAAGAACTACATTGCTAATTTCTTCTGGAAAAATACATTTGTATTGGCTATCTTCCTTTTGGACCAAAACCTCATGTATGTTTTCAAAAGAAGTTACTGTTCTAACATGAATCCAGCAGCATGTTATTGCTGTGGCAATATGAAAAACACCACGTCGTAATGAAAAACACCACGTCGTAATGAAAAACACCACGTCATAATGAAAAACACAACGTCATAATGAAAAACACCACGTCATAATGAAAAACACCACGTCATAATGAAAAACACCACGTCATAATGAAAAACACCACATCATAATGACAAACACCACGTCATAATGAAAAACACCACATCATAATGAAAAACACCACGTCATAATGAAAAACACCACATCATAATGAAAAACACCACGTCATAATGAAAAACACCACGTCATAATGAAAAACACCACGTCATAATGAAAAACACCACATCATAATGAAAAACACCACGTCATAATGAAAAACACCACATCATAATGAAAAACACCACGTCATAATGAAAAACACCACGTCATAATGAAAAACACCACATCATAATGAAAAACACCACATCATAATGAAAAACACCACATCATAATGAAAAACACCACATCATAATGAAAAACACCACATCATAATGAAAAACACCACATCATAATGAAAAACACCACATCATAATGAAAAACACCACATCATAATGAAAAACACACATCATATGAAAAACACAACATCATAATGAAAAACACCACATCATAATGAAAAACACCACATCATAATGAAAAACACACAGCATAATGAAAAACATAATGAAAAACACATCATAATGAAAAACATAATGAAAAACACCACATCATAATGAAAAACACACGTCATAATGAAAAACACCACATCATCATAATGAAAAACACCACATCATAATGAAAAAACACCACATCATAATGAAAAACACCACATCATAATGAAAAACACAACGTCATATTGACAAACAAAAACAACATCATAATGAAAAACACATCACTTCATAATGAAAAACACCACATCATAATGAAAAACAGCACATCATAATGAAAAACCACATCATAATGAAAAACAGCACATCATAATGAAAAATGAAAAACACCACATCATAATGAAAAACAAAACACCACATCATAATGAAAAACAGCATGTCGTAATGACAAACACCACATCATAATGAAAAACAGCACATTGTAATGAAAAACACCACATCATAATGAAAAACACCACATCATAATGAAAAACACCACATTGTAATGAAAAACACCACATCATAATGAAAAACAGCATGTCGTAATGACAAACACCACATTGTAATGAAAAACACCACATTGTAATGAAAAACACCACATCATAATGAAAAACAGCACGTCATAATGAAAAACACCACATCATAATGAAAAACACAACATCATAATGAAAACACCACATTGTAATGAAAAACACCACATCATAATGAAAAACACCACGTCATAATGAAAAACACAACGTCATATTGACAAACACAACATCATAATGACAAACACCACATCATAATGAAAAACACCACATCATAATGAAAAACACCACATTGTAATGAAAAACACCACATCATAATGAAAAACAGCACATTGTAATGAAAAACACCACATCATAATGAAAAACAGCACATTGTAATGAAAAACACCACATCATAATGAAAAACAGCACATTGTAATGAAAAACACCACATTGTAATGAAAAACACAACGTCATAATGAAAAACACCACATCATAATGAAAAACACAACGTCATATTGACAAACACAACATCATAATGAAAAACATCACTTCATAATGAAAAACATCACTTCATAATGAAAAACATCACTTCACTTCATAATGAAAAACACCACATCATAATGAAAAACAGCATGTCGTAATGACAAACACCACATCATAATGAAAAACACCACATTGTAATGAAAAACACCACATCATAATGAAAAACACCACATCATAATGAAAAACACCACATCATAATGAAAAACACATCATAATGAAAAACACCACATCATAATGAAAAACACCACATCATAATGAAAAACAGCATGTCGTAATGACAAACACCACATTGTAATGAAAAACACCACATTGTAATGACAAACACCACATCATAATGAAAAACACCACATTGTAATGAAAAACACCACATCATAATGAAAAACACACATTGTAATGAAAAACACCACATCATAATGAAAAACAGCACATCATAATGAAAAACACCACATCATAATGAAAAACAGCACATTGTAATGAAAAACACCACATCATAATGAAAAACAGCACATTGTAATGAAAAACACCACATCATAATGAAAAACACCACATCATAATGAAAAACAGCACATTGTAATGAAAAACACCACATCATAATGAAAAACAGCACATTGTAATGAAAAACACCACATCATAATGAAAAACAGCATGTCGTAATGACAAACACCACATTGTAATGAAAAACAGCACATCATAATGAAAAACACCACGTCATAATGAAAAACACCACATCATAATGAAAAACAGCATGTCGTAATGACAAACACCACATCATAATGAAAAACAGCACATTGTAATGAAAAACACCACATCATAATGAAAAACAGCACATTGTAATGAAAAACACCACATCATAATGAAAAACAGCATGTCGTAATGACAAACACCACATCATAATGAAAAACACCACATCATAATGAAAAACACCACATCATAATGAAAAACAGCATGAAAAACACCACATCATAATGAAAACACCACATCATAATGAAAAACACCACATCATAATGAAAAACACCACATCATAATGAAAAACAGCATGTCGTAATGAAAAACACCACATCATAATGAAAAACACCACATCATAATGAAAAACACCACATCATAATGAAAAACACCACATTGTAATGAAAAACACCACATCATAATGAAAAACACCACATCATAATGAAAAACACCACATCATAATGAAAAACACCACATCATAATGAAAAACATCACATCATAATGAAAAACAGCATGTCGTAATGACAAACACCACATTGTAATGAAAAACACCACATCATAATGAAAAACAGCATGTCGTAATGACAAACACCACATTGTAATGAAAAACACCACATCATAATGAAAAACAGCATGTCGTAATGACAAACACCACATTGTAATGAAAAAAAACACGTCATAATGAAAAACACCACATCATAATGAAAAACAGCATGTCGTAATGACAAACACCACATCATAATGAAAAACACCACATTGTAATGAAAAACACCACGTCATAATGAAAAACACCACGTCATATTGACAAACACCACGTCATAATGAAAAACACCACATCATAATGAAAAACACCACGTCATATTGACAAACACCACGTCATAATGAAAACACCACATCATAATGAAAAACACCACGTCATATTGACAAACACCACGTCATAATGAAAAACACCACATCATAATGAAAAACACCACGTCATATTGACAAACACCACGTCATAATGAAAAACACCACATCATAATGAAAAACACCACGTCATATTGACAAACACCACGTCATAATGAAACACACCACGTCATAATGAAAAACACAACGTCATATTGACAAACACAACATCATAATGAAAAACACCACATCATAATGAAACACACCACGTCATAATGAAAAACACAACGTCATATTGACAAACACAACATCATAATGAAAAACACCACATCATAATGAAAAACACATAATGAAAAACACATCATAATGAAAAACACCACATCATAATGAAAAACACCACATCATAATGAAAAACACCACATCATAATGAAAACACCACGAAAACACATAATGAAACACACCACATCATAATGAAAAACACCACGTCATATTGACAAACACCACGTCATAATGAAACACACCACGTCATAATGAAAAACACCACATCATAATGGAAAACACCACGTCATAATGAAAAACACAACGTCATAATGAAAAACACCACGTCATAATGAAAAACACCACATCATAATGAAAAACACCACATCATAATGAAAAACACCACGTCATAATGAAAAACACAACGTCATAATGAAAAACACCACGTCATAATGAAAACACCACGTCATAATGAAAAACACCACGTCATAATGAAAAACACCACGTCATAATGACAAACACCACGTCATAATGAAAAACACCACGTCATAATGAAAAACACCACGTCATAATGAAAAACACCACATCATATTGACAAACACCACGTCATAATGAAAAACACCACGTCATAATGAAAAACACCACATCATAATGAAAAACACCACATCATAATGAAAAACACCACATCATAATGAAAAACACCACATCATAATGAAAAACACCATAATGAAAAACACCACGTAATGAAAAACACCACATCATAATGAAAACACCACATCATAATGAAAAACACACCACGTCATATTGACAAACACAACACCACATCATAATGAAAAACACCACGTCATAATGAAAAACACCACGTCATAATAAAAAACACTGCGTCATAATGAAAAACACCACATCATATTGACAAACACCACATTGTAATGAAAAACACCACATTATAATGAAAAACACCACGTAATAATGAAAAACACCACACCATAATGAAAAACACCACGTCATAATGAAAAACACCACATCATAATGAAAAACACCACATCATAATGAAAAACACCACGTCATAATGAAAAACACCACATCATAATGAAAAACACCACGTCATAATGAAAAACACCACATCATAATGAAAAACACCACGTCATAATGAAAAACACCACGTCATAATGAAAAACACCACGTCATAATGAAAAACACCACGTCATAATGAAAAACACCACGTCATAATGAAAAACACCACGTCATAATGAAAAACACCACGTCATAATGAAAAACACAACGTCATAATGAAAAACACCACGTCATAATGAAAAACACCACGTCATAATGAAAAACACAACGTCATAATGAAAAACACCACGTCATAATGGCAAACACCACGTCATAATGAAAAACACAACGTCATAATGAAAAACACCACGTCATAATGAAAAACACCATGTGTGTTTGTGTTCCATTAACAGTATCCTGGAACCTTTCTGTTGAAAGATATTTTCTAATTTTCTGGTATTGTTGACTAGAACGGTTCAGCCAAGGGCATTGCAAAAAGGCCTGCTACAGTACATGTATGCAAAAGCTAACCTGCTCTCAAGTGCCAGGATTCTATTTGAAAAGAAGAGAATCTATTGATGTTTGGCTCATTGAAATATTAATATTCACAACTAACCCCTGCACAGTGATGAGAATTTCAAGTAGAGTACTGAGCGGATGCTTTCATGCAGCGTTTCAGATACCTCACTGAATATTTTCAGCTTCAGAGCTCTGCTCTTAAATTATTGCCTTTACACAGTTCCCCTGTTTTTGTTTTCAATTTGGCATCAATTATTCACTCATGCGACAATGCCAAAACAAATCATACCTTGAGATTATTTTAAGAATGGGCTTTTCTCCCACAGTCGCACACAACACAATTGGTATCAAGCACCGTCTGCAATTCAATTACATCTTGAAATCCGGGATGTTTCATTTGCAATAATGTTTTTAAAAATGTTTAATCTTGTAATAGAATAGAATAGACATAGATTATATTGAAAAACTCAGATATTGTCAGATTATGTCCCGTGTGATTGTTACAGATTCTTCTGAAAATATTTGTTCTTTCAAGGAAACTTAAAGCTGCGTTATGTACTTTGGGAAGTAAAAATGGAGTCTTGGGAAGTTTTGAGCTCTAATACATATGTTCACTGTAGTTAATCAAGTCATTGAGGGAAGTGCTCTAGTCTACAACATGTTGCCTGAACACCCAGACATGGACATTATACAGGCCATGATCACCACAGCGGCCCATTGACACTATACCCGGCCATGGGACACTCTACCCGGCCACGGGCACTACACTTGTTCAGGGACATTATTATACCACTTCAGGGACTTTTGACGTCAGTGGAATGATTTCATTCTAATGTCAACCATTTGTTCCGTGACATAATAGAAAACAACAGATAGGTTAGTGTTGAGGTCAGAAGTATTATATGTAATCAGTTATACTGTAGGTATTGACCCATATAGGTTTCCTGGCCATGTAATTAGATACATATACCATGTTTTGGTCGATGTAAACTTCAATTAGCTAAATCATGATCACTCGTCATTCAGTTAAAACGTTGTCCTGAATATTTAGTCAGGAACATAACAGTGGAAGAGAGAATGTTAACCCATGAGACTTCTAATTTAATTTATTCATGGCACCGCCAAGGCAGCTTAGTTTGGAAATTAACATCTTTTAATTTCTTATATTAAATTTCACACATTCAACCTTGAAGTTAATTAAGAGTGTAAGGACTCGGCAGCACGCCTCACCCCCTCAAACATCCCAGGGGCTGGTATCCTCTGTCTGATACTCTGGAAGACATTTCACCTTTTTACATCTAGCCTAAGGACCATAAGCAGCTTCGTTTCACACGTATACTGCAGGTCAGCGCTACATCTGACCCATAATAACACCAACCATAGCAACTTACAATGCTACCAGGGTTGGAGCTGCACTGAGCCATTACCGCCAAACTCAGATATGATCAAATCATAGAAATATAAGTATATTGTTGATCAGGTTTTTAACGATCACTCATAATAGCGTAATCTCATCTGACCATGTGGTGATCTATTATAAACTTGTGCTAATTAGAGCCCTGCAGTACTCTATAGCGCAGTGTGAAACCACTAACCATTGTATCAATAGGGACACTTGAGATCCTTTTCAAGTGATACAACTATAACTGTCGTGTGCTTGTCTTAACTACCCTAATAAATTACGTTATTATCCTAATGGGCATAATTTCATGCACAGCTGGCCTCCAATTTAGTTTTTAGTAATGGTACAACCTATTATGAATCACTCGAAAACATTTCCCATTATTTTGAGTAAGTGTGATGACTCCACACAGGCTATATCGGAGATTAGCATCCCTGTTGTCACTGAAGTGAATTACAGGAAGCAACAGCACTCTTAGCCTCTCCAGGGTAGGGGGCAGCATTCGGAATTTTGGATGAAAAGCATGCCCAAATTTAACGGCCTGCTACTCGGGCCCAGAAGATATGATATGCATATAACTGGTAGATTGGGAGAGAAAACACTCTAAAGTTTCCAAAATTGTTAAAATAGTGTATGTGAGTATAACAGAACTGAAATCCATTCTGGAAGTCGTTTTTTTTGTTGGTTTTGTAGTTTTCTATTCAATGCCATTACAGTATCCATTGACATAGGACTCCATTTGCAGTTCCTATGCCTTCCAATAGATGTCAACAGTCTTTAAAAATCGTTTTAGGCTTGTATTCTTATAAATGAGGGAGTAAGACCAGTCTGAACAGTGGACCCTAACGTGACACAGTTTTTTCAGGCGCATGTGCATTTCTTGTTTACCTTTTATATTGACTAAGTTATTGTCGGGTTGAAATATTATAGATCATTTAGGCTAAAAAACAACCTGAGGGTTGAATATAAACATCGTTTGATATGTTTCTATGAACTTTAAGGATATAATAAGGATTTTTTTGTCTGATTGTTTTGACTGAGTTTGAGCCTGTGGATTACTGAAGAAAACACGCTAACAAAACTGAGGTTTTTGGATATAAAGAGACTTCATCGAACAAAAGGAACATTTGTTGAGTAAATGAATGTCTTCTGATTAACACCATATGAAGATCATCAAAGGTAAGGGATTCATTTTATCTCTATTTCTGAGTTTTGTAATGCTTCTGCTTGGCTGGTTACTGTTTGTAATAATTTGTCAACTGGGCTATGTTCTGGGCTAGGTATGCTTTCACCGAAAAGCATTTTATAAATATGACACTGTGGTTGGTTTAACAAGAAGTTAATCTTTAAACCTATGTAAAATATGTTTTGTTTTCAGAATTTTTATAATGAGCATTTCTGTAAATGAATTTGGTGCTCTGCAACCTCACTGGATGTTGGCCAGATGGGACGCTAGCGTCCCACATACCCTAGAGAGGTTAGCAAACTCCTCAAACCAGACCAGAATATTTGCAGTAACTTTTTAACAAGTGGAAACTAACACATACCTGTAGTTAGAGAAAAACATACTTGAGTTTTCGTTCCAAAGTAGAGCAACTGGAGGGAGACGCTACAATGATTTTGGTGCTGCCAGATGAGCTGATCCCACAGTATGGTGCTACTGCAGGCGTGCTGGCAGACTGGCAGTGTGTTCCTGACAACGCTGCTGATTGTAATGTTATTTACAGTATAAATGGGAAAATACATCACCTTTGTGGAATAACCAACATGGTCTCTGATCTTTTCCAAAACCCTGTTGACAAAGAGGCAATAAAGCATTCCCCATTGGTTATTTCTGCACCTTAGCAGTACGGCCATTACTATTACATTTTTCTTTTGGGGAATAATGTTTGAAGCCCATTTTGATGGACAGACCGGTGGAGCAATGATCAGGCTACTGTTTTCGATGGCATTGTGTTGCATCATGGATAACTGAACAACAAAATTGTAATTTCAGGAACAAGTGCTCAATGTCCATCCGTCCTGTACACTTGTGATGCAACACTAAGATACACACTCTCTGGCCATAGCTCTTCATAAACACGGCTAAATGCAATGAGGCAGATATCGTTGCCAATAATACATACAGTGCATTTTGAAAGGATTCAGACCACTTATCTTCTTCCACATTTTGTTAAGTTAAAGCCCTATGATAGGCTGTAACATCAGCAGGTGTATCTCACTGATCATCCCTAAAGCCAACACCTCATTTGGCAGCCTTTCCTTCCAGTTCTCTGCTGCCTGTGACTGGAACGAATTGCAAAAATCGCTGAAGTTGGAGACTTTTATTTCTCTCACCAACTTTAAACATCTGCTATCTGAGCAGCTAACCGATCGCTGCAGCTGTACATCGTCCATCTGTAAATAGCCCACCCAATTTACCTAACTCATCCCCATACTGTTTTTATTTATTTACTTTTCTGCTCTTTTGCACACCAGTATCTCGACTTGCACATGATCATCCTGATAATTTATCACTCCAGTGTAAATCTGCTAAATTGTAATTATTCGCCTACCTCCTAATGCCTTTTGCACACAATGTATATAGACTCGTTTTTTCTACTGTGTTAATGACTTGTTTATTGTTTACTCCATGTGTAACTCTGTGTTGTTGTCTGTTCACACTGCTATGCTTTATCTTGGCCAGGGCGCAGTTGTAAATGAGAACTTGTTCTCAACTAGCCTACCTGGTTAAATAAAGGTGAAATAAAAAAAATAAAAAGTTTCACCTGCACCTGCTTCCCGACTCACAGCTCCATTATTACAGAATACCAACTCAAACCATGGAAATAGCAGGAAAATCGGATATCTCTCAGAAGGTCGACGAACAAGGGTACCTTCTGCGTCAACACCATGACCAGCTGGTTCAACTGGGGACGGCTATGGTAGAGGTTCTCCACAGTCTGCAGCGTATTGAAAACTCCCAAGAGACGTTGCAGCCCAGCAGCAGAGGATACTCTAGAGCCAGTCTACCCAGAAAGCCCCCACCACCGAGAGGTCTAAGTTTGCCATGGTTATTTCTCTGCTGACCGTGCGGGCATTGGAATGGGCTACGGCCATCTGGGAGAGAGGAGAGGAGAGGAGGAGCTAGAGCATGGCTCATCCCCTGAAGGGCAGAGGGAGGTGAGCTTCAGCTACAGCAGGGGAATCTGATGGTTCCTGAGTAGGCTCTCATCTTCCAGACAGTAGCAGCTTCCAGTGGATGAAATGAGCCAGCGCCTCACACACTATTTAGAAGAGGCCTATGCGAGGAGGATGCACTCATTGCGATGGCCATCTTTCTGGATAACCTTCTCTGGGAGCGTCGGCATTCTCATCGCTTCAATCCCTCCTTCGGCGAGCACTCGGGATCAGAGCCTGAACACATGGAGGTAGGGGACACACACCTTTCCGCGGCAGAACGATGCAGACAGATACAGTTGGGGCTATGTCTGTACTGTGGGCAAGGAGGGCACAAGCTCCAGCCGTGTCTGGTACTTCAGAATCCGGGATCCACTAGAGCAGAGGGACGGTCATGTGATGTTCCCTCCATTCCAGATTCAGCTTTTCCTGCTAGACTCTTTATGGTGTCCATCACTCGGGCTGACTGTCCCCCATGTACTGTGTCCACAGCTTTAGTGGATTCTGACACCTTGGGGAACATTATTTATCAGACCCTTGCCTCCTCCCTCAACATTACCATCGATACGCTCTCCTCTCCTTTTCTGGTTCAAGGTCTCCACTGTCGGCCATTAGGATCTGGAACCATCACACACATCACTCAACCACTCATCCTCACCGTGGAGTCCAATCACCAGGAGAACATGCCCTTCTTCATCACCAGTGCACCAGTTACCAAAATCATCCTCAGCCTCCCTTGGCTCCAACGCCATGACCCTACCATCTCATGGTCGAGGATGAGAATCACAGACTGCTGACTTGAATGCCAGAGGACCTGCTTCCCTGTACCCTGTGGTTCTATGTTGGTTGAGAGTCCTGTGATGCCCTTTAGCCCAACATCTCAAAGGAATACCAGGACCTAAGGGAGGTAGTCTCCAAGACCCATGCTACCTGTCTCCCTCCTCATCGCCCCTGGGACTGTGCCATCAACTTGTTTTCCGGTGCTACACCTCCGCACAGACGCATCTACCCTCTGTCTGTAGCTGAGACTCAGGCCATGGAGGATTATATTCAAGAGGCACTCGAACAGGGTTTCATCTTTACATCGACGTTGGCGGGTTTCTTCTTCGTGGCCAAGAAGGAGGGAGGATTACGCCCATGTATCGATTACCGTGGCGTCAATGACATCACAATGAAGTATCGGTATACTCTCCCGCTGGTCCCTTCAGCAATCGAGCATCTCCGCGGGGCCCAGTTCTTCACCAAAATAGACCTGCGGAGTGCCTACAATCTACAATCCGCATCCGGGAGGGGGATGAGTGGAAGATGGCATTAAGCACAATGTCTGGGCATAACGAGTGCTTGGTTATGCCCTTTGGCTTAGCCAATGCTCCATCAGTGTTCCAAGAATTCGTCATACGAGGTGTTCAGAGACATGCTCGGCCGTCAGGTGACTGTACACATCGATGACACCTACTGATCTTCTCGACCAACCTGGAAGATCACATCACCCAGGTTTGAGCAGTCCTGGAACTCCTCTTGGCCAATCACCTGTTCGTTAAGGCAGAGAAGTGCCAATTCCATCAGAGGGTTGTATCCTTCTTGGGTTACCAAATCAGACTGCAGGGAGTGAAGGTGGAGGACAAGAAGGTAGATGCAGTAAGGTCTAGGCCAATCCCAACCCCCATCAAAGGGTTACAATGGTTTTTGGGGTTTGCCAACTTCCACCGCTGCTTCATCAGAAACTTCAGCGCTGTCGCCGCCCCTCTCACCTCCCTCCTCAAGGGTGGGCCTTGTAGGTTCGCATGGTCTTCTGCAGCCAACGAGACATTTCGTCTCCTCAAGGGGAGTTTCACCGCCTCCCCCTTGCTAAAACACCCAGATCCCACGCTACCTTTTGTGGTTGAGGTAGACGCATCTGAGGTGGGAGTGGGAGTAGTTTTGTCACAAAGACAGGGTAACCCATTGACATTCTATCCTTGTGCTTTTTTTCTCCAAGAAACTGTCCTCCGCAGAGAGGAATAACGACATCGGCAATCCGGAGCTCCTGGCGGTGAAGTTGGCATTAGAAGAGTGGGGACACTGGCTAGAGGGTGGCAAGGAACCAATCGTCATCCTCACCGACCATCGGAACCTAGAGTACACACGGACAGCGAGGATAATGAATCTGCGCCAAGCCAATGGGGAACTTTTCTTCACCAGGATCGACTTCACGCTGACCTATCGCCCAGTTTCTAAGAACATCAAGGCCGATGCCCTATCCCGTATCTACAATTCGGGAGAGGTTCCTTTCCAGAGGGCACCCATAATTCCATCCTCCCGAGTCGTAGGTCCAGTGGTTTGGGTCGTAGGTGTGGACATCCGCCAGGCTCTAGAGGGGGAGCCCGCACCCCGGAATTGTCCTCCCAAGCGCATCTACATTCCCACAGGGATAAGGGACCGGATGCTGACCGGCTGCTGACGCAGCTGTTGTAGCTGGACATCCAGGTATTTCTCACACCATAGACTCCATCGCTGAGAAGTACTGGTGGCCCACCTTGGTGCAGGATGTCACTCGGTTTGTCAACTCCTGTTCCATATGTTCTCAAACCAAGTCCCTCCCGGAATGCTCCAGCAGGGAAGCTCCTGCCGCTTCCCATGCCTCAGCGACCTTGGTCACATCTATCCATTGACTTTGAACCGATCTTCTCCCCTCTGATGGTTTCACCACCGTTCTGGTGGTATTGAATAGATTTTCCAAGTCATGACGATTAATCCCTCTTCCTGGTCACTGCACTGCTCTCCAGGGCACCGAGGCACTCTTCAGCAGGTCTTCCAGCATTATGGCCTTCCGGAGAACATCATCTCCGACCGTGGCCCCCAATTCACATCACGAGTATGGAGGGCCTTCTTGGAGAAGCTCGGGGTCACGGTCAACCTCACTTCTGGGTATATCGCCCTCAGTCCAAATGGCAGGTGGAGAGGATTAACCAGGAGCTGGGTAGGTTACTGAGGAATCATTGTCAGGACTGGAACGGGTGAGTGGGCATGATTGATTCCCTGGAGAGAGTACGCCCAGAACTCCCTATATCACTCCTCCATTGGGTTGACCCCCTTCTAGTGTGTTTTGGGTTTCCAGCCGGCCCTGGCCCTGTGGACCCCGAGCCAGACCACGGCCCCTGCTGTAGATGGTGGTTCTGGTGCTCAGAGGAGGTGTGGAGATTCCAATGCGCCGTCCATCGTCAGAAAGAACAGGCAGACCGCCGCCGCAGTGAGATCCGTGTGTTCCATCCTAGGGACCGCATCTGGCTCTCTACCAGGAACCTCCCACTCCGCCTACCTGCAAAAAACTGAGAACCCAGTTTGTGGGGCCGTTCAAGGTTCTCCGGAGGGTCAACAAGGTGAAGAACAGGTTACAACGACCCATTCACTATCGTATATCCCCCTCTTTTAATGTTTCCCTTCTCAGGCCTGTGGTTCCTAGTCACCTAGCTGGTACTGTGCCCCACGATACACCTCCACCCCCCCTGGACTTCGAGGTGAGCCAGGCATACGCTGTCAGATCCCTACTGGACTCTTGATGTTGTGGGGGTCAGCTCCAGTATTTGGTGGACTGGGAGGGGTATGGCCCAGAGGAGTGGTGTTGGGTTCCGTTGGAGGACATTCTGGACCCCCGACATCATCAGTGATTTCAACCTTCGCCGCCTGGACTGACCCGCTCCTCGTCCTTGGGGTCGTCCCTCTGGTCGGAGTCATCCTGCGGCTGGAGCCGCGCATCAGATGGGGGTACTGTCACATCTTCTCCTGCTCCTCCCCTCCGGTGTACGACATTGTGGGAATACTAACCACTGGTCCTGGGATTCATCATTACGCAGACCTGTTCATCGTTATGATTCACACCTGGACTTCATTACCTTTGTCACTCTCTGATGTTCATTCACCAGTTGGTATTATTCATTTGTAGCCACATGGAATTGTCTCGTTCCTGGTTTTGTTTTGTTAAACGTTTCACCAGCTTCCCGACTCATAGCTACATTATTACAATATCCCATAATGACAAAGCAAAAAGGTGTTACTCCAACAGGAGTATCTTATTTACATATGTATTCAGACCCTTTGGTATGAGACTCAAACTTGAGCTCAGGTACATCCTGTTTGCATTGAAATCTTTTTAGATGTTTCTACAACTTGATTGGAGTCCACCTGCGGTACATTCAATTGATTTGACATGATTTGGAAAGGCACACACCTGTCTATATTCGGTCCCACAGTTGACACTGAATGTCAAAGCAAAAAACAAGCCATGAGGTCATTGGAATTGACCGTACCAAAACATTTCTGCATCATTGAAGGTCCCCAAGAACACAGTGGCCTCCATCATTCTGAAATGGAAGAAGTTTGGAACCACCAAGACTCCTCCTAGGGCTGCCCAAACTGAGCAATCAGGGGAGAAGGGCCTTGGTCGGGGAGGTGACCAAGATCCCGATGGTCACTCTGACAGAGTTATTCCGTGGAGATTGGAGAACCTTCCAGAAGGACAAACATCTTTTTTAGCACTCCACCAATCAGGCCTTTATGGTATAGTGGCCAGACGGAAGCCTCTCCTCAGTAAAAGGCACATAACAGCTCGCTTGCAGTTTGCCAAAAGTGACCCTAAGGACTCTCTGAGCATTAAAAACAAGATTCTCTGGTCTTATGAAACTAAGATTGAACTCTTTGGCCTGAGTCACGTCTGGAGGAAACCTGGCACCATCCCTAAGGTGAAGCATGGCAGCATCATGCTGTGGGGATGTTTTTCAGTGGCAGGTACTGGGAATCTAGTCAAGATCAAGGGAAAAATGAACAGAGCAAAGTACAGAAAGATCCTTGATGAAAACCTTCTCCAGAGCGCTCAGGACCTCAGACTGGGGCGAATGTTCACCTTTCAACAGAACAATGTAATCCATTTTAGAATAAGGCTGTAACGTAACAAAATGTGGAAAAGTCAAGGGGTCTGAATACTTTTCCCGAATGTACAACAACAAACCTATTTTTTTATCAGACACTGCAGGGGTAATAACATTAACAGGATGACAAGGAGAGAGTGAGGTGGAGAACCAGTGTCTCCTCCGAGTCCCAGCTATACGGTGGAGTCAGATTTCCACACAAAGCCGCCAGTGAGCCTTGCTGGCGAGGGATCCTTTGATATGAGAGAAGGCTAATCCTAGTCTTCTCTCTGCTGTCATGTCTTCATTCTCACAACCATCCAGAGCGACTTACAAATTGGTGCATACACCTTATGACAACCAGTGGAACAGCCACTTGCATCTAAATCTTGTTGGGGGGGAGAGAAGGGGGGTGAAGGATTACTTACCCTTACTTACCCTATCCTAGGTATTCCTTGAAGAGGTGGGGTTTCAGGTGTCTCCGGAAGGTGGTGATTGACTCCGCTGTCCTGGCGTCGTGAGGGAGTTTGTTCCACCATTGGGGGCCAGAGCAGCGAACAGTTTTGACTGGGCTGAGCGGGAACTGTACTTCCTCAGTGGTAGGGAGCGAGCAGGCCAGAGGTGGATGAACGCAGTGCCCTTGTTTGGGTGTAGGGCCTGATCAGAGCCTGGAGGTACTGAGGTGCCGTTCCCCTCACAGCTCCGTAGGCGAGCACCATGGTCTTGTAGCGGATGCGAGCTTCAACTGGAAGCCAGTGGAGAGAGCGGAGGAGCGGGGTGACGTGAGAGAACTTGGGAAGGTTGAACACCAGACGGGCTGCGGCGTTCTGGATGAGTTGTAGGGGTTTAATGGCACAGGCAGGGAGCCCAGCCAACAGCGAGTTGCAGTAATCAAGACGGGAGATGACAAGTGCCTGGATTAGGACCTGCGCCGCTTCCTGTGTGAGGCAGGGTCGTACTCTGCGGATGTTGTAGAGCATGAACCTACAGGAACGGGACACCGCCTTGATGTTAGTTGAGAACGTCAGGGTGTTGTCAGGATCACGCCAAGGTTCTTAGCGCTCTGGGAGGAGGACACAATGGAGTTGTCAACCGTGATGGCGAGATCATGGAGCGGGCAGTCCTTCCCGGGAGGAAGAGGAGCTCCGTCTTGCTGAGGTTCAGCTTGAGGTGGTGATCCGTCATCCACACTGATATGTCTGCCAGACATGCAGAGATGCGGTCGCCACCTGGTCATCAGAAGGGGAAAGGAAGATTAATTGTGTGTCGTCTGCATAGCAATGATAGGAGAGACCATGTGAGGTTATGACAGAGCCAAGTGACTTGGTGTATAGCGAGAATAAGAGGGCCTAGAACAGAGCCCTGGGGACACCAGTGGTGAGAGCGCGTGGTGAGGAGACAGATTCTCGCCACGCCACCTGGTAGGAGCGACCTGTCAGGTAGGACGCAATCAAGCGTGGGCCGCGCCGGAGATGCCCAACTCGGAGAGGGTGGAGAGGAGGATCTGATGGTTCACAGTATCGAAGGCAGCCGATAGGTCTAGAAGGATGAGAGCAGAGGAGAGAGAGTTAGCTTTAGCAGTGCGGAGCGCCTCCGTGATACAGAGAAGAGCAGTCTCAGTTGAATGACTAGTCTTGAAACCTGACTGATTTGGATCAAGAAGGTCATTCTGAGAGAGATAGCGGTAGAGCTGGCCAAGGACGGCACGCTCAAGAGTTTTGGAGAGAAAAGAGAGAAGGGATACTGGTCTGTAGTTGTTGACATCGGAGGGATCGAGTGTAGGTTTTTCAGAAGGGGTGCAACTCTCGCTCTCTTGAAGACGGGAGGGACGTAGCCAGCGGTCAGGGATGAGTTGATGAGCGAGGTGAGGTAAGGAGAAGGTCTCCGGAAATGGTCTGGAGAAGAGAGGAGGATAGGGTCAAGCGGGCAGGTTGTTGGGCGGCCGGCCGTCACAAGACGCGAGATTTCATCTGGAGAGAGAGGGAGAAAGAGGTCAGAGCATAGGGTAGGGCAGTGTGGCAGAACCAGCAGTGTCGTTTGACTTAGCAAACGAGGATCGGATGTCATCGACCTTCTTTTCAAAATGGTTGACGAAGTCATCTGCAGAGAGGGGAGGAGGGAGGGGGGGGAGGATTCAGGAGGGAGGAGAAGGTGGCAAAGAGCTTCCTACATTCGCTCCATTTCAACCATTATTATGAGCCGTCCTCCCCTCAAAAGCCACCACTGCATCACACCCACATAATTATATAATAGTCAAATATTGTATTCTTCAAAGAACGTCACTCATCTTCACTTTGCCTAATGTGCTCTGGTGTTGTGTCAGTGTTGGCTCACAACAGAATCATTTTGTCTCACTTCATGCGTTCAGTGCACTGTTGTGACGGATGAGTTAAGTCACTGAATCTACAGGAAGCCGCCTACCACCCCACCACCACCACACATAGACACAAAGTACTCTAGATGTTGCATGCTTTACCATTAATGTCCCCACTCTCGACACATAAGCTGCAGCTTCATCAGGCTGTCTTGATGGCTAGGAGTTCATCAGGCGGTCTTGATGGCTTGGAGTTCATCAGGCATTCATTCGTATTAGGGTCAACCCCAACTGGAGTTGTGCAGAGCTGTGTTGTGTGTTCTCACTGAAGGGAATTGTTCTGGCAGAGATGGATCTGGTGCTCTATAGTGGTCCCTATAAATTGGACACGGCAGCATAAACCTGGGCTGCTTAAACACTTCACAGTAAATCCCTGTGGACCCACTCTGTGAAAGCATTTCCCCAGGAATGTCCTCTTTGGAGATATTGGCCACTCAAAAATAATATATCATTATAATAATATAATACTATAATAAAATATAATCTTACAGTATATAATAATATATGCCATCACACAGTTGTAGACTCGTATTTAGAAGTTCAACACTGGTGATCAAGCAGAAACAATTCTCACTGAAACTAGCTATCAATTGGAATAAAAACAATACAAAAAACAACAACCTTGCAGTAATGTTGGTTCAGTGCTGAAAATATTTGAATACCTGCTCTGTTATAGCAACTCTATAGGTTAACCTAGGGCTGTTACGGTGACCGTATTACCACCACACTGGCGGTCATGAGTCATGACGGCAGTCAAATCCTAAATAATTAGGCTTCTCCAAGCACTGATGCTGCCTATGGTCATTAGCAGCCTACCAAACTTGCTACCTGCCTGGTACTCAGCACTCTATTGTCCCTCTAATCGCTCTGACATCAATGCAATTATTTCTCAACTTTCCTTCTCTTTACAACAGGAGTATAGCCTACCTGGCTGGCATGAAATTGAACCAGGGGTAAAGTGTCCTCTGCTATTTAAGTGCATAGACATATATTTTTCCCCCCTGCCTCTGTTCTGTGGCAGGTGCATGATAATGGTCCATTCTAAATCAAAACAAATGTCACACATTTTATTTAATATATGTAAAGACAAGATTAAATCAATAATAATCTAATGGGTGACAATATTAGCCTCCCACTTGTGAATTATATATCATCATTATATATTAGCCCAGCACATTGTCACGTTCTGACCATAGCTCTGTTATTTTATTCTTTGTTTTAGTATGGTCAGGGCGTGAGTTGGGGTGGGCAGTCTGTTTGTTTTTCTATGTTGGTTTTTGTGTTCGGCCTAGTATGGTTCTCAATCAGAGGCAGGTGTCGTTAGTTGTCTCTGATTGAGAATCATACTTAGGTAGCCTGGATTTCACTTTTGGTTTGTGGGTGTTTGTTTCCATGTGAGTGTTTGGGCCACACGGTACTGTTTCAGTTTTGGTAAATTCACGTTGTCATTTATTGTTTCGTGTTCTGAGTTTTAATTAAACATCATCATGAACACTTACCATGCTGCGCTTTGGTCTGATCCTTCTTCCACCCAAGACAGCCGTTACACAAATGTTGTTTTTGTGACTTTTTCAAACCAAAGTCGCACAACTCATGTAGCCTAGCCCATAGGCCTACATTATATGTTTTGATAAGGTTTGTATCTGTCCCAACCTGATCTGTTTCACCTGTCTTTGTGCTTGTTTCCACCCCATTCCAGGTGTTGCCCATCTTCCTCATTAACCCCAGTGTATTTATACCTGTGTTCTCTGTTTGTCTGTTGCAAGTGTGTTTTGTTTTGTCAAGCCTAGCAGCGTTTTTTCCCTGTCCTCATGTCTGTCTCTAGTTGTTGTTTTCTAGCGTTCCCGGTTTTTGTCTATTCTGCCTGCCCTGACCTTGCCTGTCGTTCCATACCTTGTCACACCACCCTGGGTTACTGACCTCTGCCTTCCTGGACCATGAGCCTGTCTGCTGTTCTGTACCTTTCGGACACTGCTCTGGACTACTGACCTCTGCCTGCCCTTGACCTGTCGTTTGCCTGGCCCCCTGTTTTGGTAATAAACTTTTGTTACTTAGGAACTGTCTGCATCAGGGTCTTCTCCTGAGCCTTGACAGTATCAAATAAAGTGGCCACCGATCTACATTTCTTTTTCCATTTGTTTTGTCTTGATTCTACACACCTGGTTCCCATTACGTTATAACACGCACAAAACCATGTCGTTCCCACATGGTTTTGTGCGTGTTTGTTCTTTGTTAGTGTTCAAGACTTCTGTGAGCCGGTGTGTTTTCCCTGCATGGAAATATTTGTTGTTTCTTTTCGAGTAAAGTACGTCTTTTACTCAGTTCTGTGTCCTGCGCTTGACTCCGTCCTAACCACTGCCCATTGACACTTGACCCTGACGATGTTTCAAATATTTATTTCTGGCAAAGAATAGAATAAGTCAACTTTGAGAAAGGCTACAAGGCTAATGATAATTGAGCTAACTGAGAGATCCATGTACAGTTGAAGTCGTAAGTTTACATACACCTTAGCCGAATACATTGAAACTCAGTTTTTCACAATTCCTGACATTTAATCCACGTAAGAATTCCTTGTCAAATGTCAGTTAGGATCACCACTTTATTTTAAGAATGTGAAATGTCAGAATAATAGTAGAGAGGAGGATTTATTTCAGCTTTTATTTCTTCCATCACATTCCCAGTGGGTCAGAAGTTAAATACATGTCATTAGTATTTGGCAGCATTGCGTTTAAATTGTTTAACTTCAAATGTCAAATGTTTCGGGAGCCTTCCACAAGCTTCCCACAATAAGTTGGGTGAATGTTGGCACATTCCCCCTGACAGAGCTGGTGTAACCGAGTCAGGTTTGTAGGCCTCCTTTCTCGCACATGCTTCTTCAGTTCTGCCCCCAAATTTTCAATAGGATTGAGGTCAGGGCTTTGTGATGGCCACTCTAATACCTTGACTTTGTTGTCCTTAAAATAATGTTGTCCCATTTTGCCACAACTTTGGAAGTATGCTTGGGGTCATTGTCGATTTGGAAGACCCATTTGCGACCAAGCTTTAACTTCCTGACTGATGTCTTGAGATGTTGCTTCAATATATCCACATAATGGTGTTCTTCGGCTTGCAAGCCTCCCACTTTTTCCTCCAAACATTACGATAGTCATTATGGCCAAATAGTAAAAATGTTGTTTCATCAGACCAGAGGACATCTCTCCAAAAAGTACGATCTTTGTCCCCATGTGCGGTTGCAAACTGGCTTTTTTATGGCGGTTTTGGAGCAGTGGCTTCTTCCTTTCTGAGCGGCCTTTCAGGTTATATCAATATAGGACTCGTTTTGCTCTGGATATATATACTTTTGTACGTGTTTCCTCCAGCATCTTCACAAGGTCCTTTGTTGTTGTTCTGGGATTGACTTTCACTTTTTGCACCAAAGTACGTTCATCTCTAGGAGACAGAACACGTCTCCTTCCTGAGCGGTATGACGGCTGAATGGTCCCATGGTGTTTAAACTTGTGTAATATAGTGTGTACAGATGAACGTGGTACCTTCAGGCATTTGGAAATTGCTCCCAAGGATGAACCAGACTTGTGGAGGTCTATAATTTTGTTTCTGAGGTCTTGGCTGATTTCATTTGATTTTCCCATGATGCCAAGCAAAGAGGCACTGAGTTTGAAGGTAGGCATTGAAATAAATCCACAGGTACACCTCCAATTGACTCAAATGATGTCAATTAGCCTATCAGAAGCTTCTAAAGCCATGACATCATTTTCTAGAATTTTCCAAGCTGTTTAAAGGCACAGTCAACTTAGTGTATGTAAACTTCTGACCCACTGGAATTGTGATACAGTGAATTATAATAATGAATAATAATGAAATAATCTGTCTGTAAACAATTGTTGTAAAGATTACTTGTGTCGTGCACCAGGTAGATGTCTTAACCGACTTGCTAAAACTATAGTTTGTTCACAATACATTTGTGGAGTGGTTGAAAAAAGTAGTTTTAATGACTCTGACCTAAGTGTATGTAAACTTCCGACTTCAACTGTAAATGAGAGTTGCTTTGGAGCACGCAGCCTGGGGAATGGAATTATAATGATTATATTCAGCCCAAGGGAACAAAGGCCACTGGCTTTAAAAGGCATGGATTTTTTTAGGGGGCATTCCAGCCACACAAAGGGGATACCGCGGCAAGTTCGAGGCATTATCAAGTGCTTGTCAAATTGTGAATGAGTGACTGATGTAATGTTTACAGCCTGCGCAAAAAAAACAAAGCAGAGCTCATGCCTTTCAAGGGACTTTTTTCAAATCATTATGAGAGTTGCATCATGCAGCCTTTCAATGTATTAAAAATCTGAACATATAGCCCACCGTTTGTATCCAAAAAGTTTCATAAATAACCCTACATTAAGCATATAGGAGGACCAGTGTCTTTGTTATTAACCTCAGAACAGTCGCAGGTCTGCACTCCTTCAAATTGTATGGAGAAACTATCCTTTATTTTATTCAGCTATGTAGTGGTCCTTCTGTGGCTCAGTTGGTAGAGCATGGCGCTTGTAACGCCAGGGTAGTGGGTTCAATTCCCGGGACCACCCATACGTAGAATGTATGCACACATGACTGTAAGTCGCTTTGGATAAAAGCGTCAGCTAAATGGCATATATTATATTATATTATTCAATTGTATTCTTCATACTGTAAAATAATATCAAATAATGCCATGGGATTCTAAGCTAATCTTGTCTGCTAAATTAACTAGTGTAGCCCAGAGCCATATGGCATGTCCAGATCAGGGCCTAAAATGTGCACAACTTAGAGTATGCTATTCCGTTCTTCTGAGATAGGCTACATTTTATTCATATAATGTTCCTTCGGACCTGTCTAAAATAAATAATGAATTTATTGTGAAGATGCAGGCTATATTATATGGATTTACATGGATGTATTGTGAAGATGCAGGCTATATTATATGGATTTACATGGATTTATTGTGAAGATGCAGGCTATATTATATGGATTTACATTGATTTATTGTGAAGATGCAGGCTATATTATATGGATTTATTCCCCTTTTTAAAACGTAGATGTTCCAAAGGTCTGCATCAGTGGCTTGTAGGATATATGTGGAAGCCAGGAGATGCTAAATGTGTTTATGTTCATTAACGGTCACCGTGAGACCAAAGGTCTGCATCAGTGGCTTGTAGGATATGTGTGGAAGCCAGGAGATGCTAAATGTGTTCATGTTAATTAATGGTCAATTACCGTGAAACCGGAAGTTATTTGCTTGACAATCACCTGGCTGACAAGATTTCATTACCGTAAACCTTCCACTTCCAACACACCCTGTTGTTATTCATGCTATTCCTGCATCTACTGCATATACAATACATTCATAAATCATATTCAACGTATGGAGAGTGTTTCACCTCTAGAGACCCACAGTAGACAGCCTTCTTAGAAAGTTAGAATAATCAGAAGATGTCCATTGTACTTTCCCCAGGCATTAAGGGATATAAAGTGCATTAGGAATGTATTCAGACCCCTTCCCCTTTTCCACATTTTTTTTACGTTATAGTCTAAAATGGATTAAATAAAATGAAAATCCTCATCAATCTACACACAATATCCCATAAGGACAATGTGAAAACAGTTTTTTAGAAATTTTTGCAAATTGATTTCAAAATATTACAGTAATTAACATTAGTATTCAGACACTTTGGTATGAGACTGTTTCCATTTATGATTTATGTTTCCACAACTTGATTGGAGTCCACCTGTGGTAAATTCAATTGATTGGACATGATTTAGAAAGGCACACACATGTGTATATAAGGTCCCAAAGTTGATAGTGCATGTCAGAGCAAAAACCAAGCCATGAGGTCGACGGAATTGTCCGTAGAGCTCCAAAACAGGATTGTGTAGAGGCACAGATCTGGGGAAGGGTTCCAAAAAATGTCGACAGCATTAAAGGTCCCCAAGGACACAGTGGTGTCTATCATTCTTAAATGTAAGAAGTTTGGAACCAACAAGACTCCTCCTAGAGCTGGCCAAACTGAGCAATCGAAGGAGAAGGGCCTTGGTCAGGGAGGTGACCAAGAACCCGATGGTCACTCTGGCAGAGCTCCAGAGTTCCTCTGTGGAGATGGGAGAACCTTCCAGAAGGATAACCATCTTTGCAGAACTCCAGCAACCAGGTTTTTATGGTAGAGTGGTCAGAGGGAAGCCACATCTCAGTAAAAGGCACATGACAGCCCGCTTCGAGTTTGCCAAAAGACACCTAAACAAGATTCTCTGGTCTGATGAAAACAAGATTGAAGTCTGGCCTGAATGCCAAGCATCATGTCTGGAGGAAACATGGCACCATCCCTACGGTGAAGCATGGTGGTGGCAGCATCATGCTGTGGGGATGTTTTTCAGTGGCAGGGACTGGGAGACTAGTCAGGATTGAGGGAAAGATGAACAGAGCAAAGCACAGAGAGATCCTTAATGAAAACCCGCTCCAGAGCACTCAGGAAGGACCTCAGACAGGGGCAAAGGTTCACCTTCCAACAGGACAACGGCCCTAACGACAACGCAGGAGTGGCTTCTAGAAAAGTCTATGGATGTCCTTGAGTGGCCCAGCCAGAGTCTGGACTAGAATCCGATCAAACATCTCTGGAGAGACCTGAAAATAGCTGTGCAGCGACGCTCCCCATCCAACCTGACAGAGCTTGAGAGGATCTCAGCGCTAGAGGCATCAGTATAGACCTTGGTTTGATTCCAGGCTGTATCACAACTGACCGTGATTGGGAGTCCCAAAGGGCGGCGCACAATTGTCCCATCGCCATCCGGGTTAGGTTTTGGCTGGGGTAGGCCGTCATTGTAAAAAAAAAATGTTTTTAACTGACTTGCCGGGGAGAAACTCCCCGAATACAGGTGTGCCAAGCTTGTAGCGTCATACCCAAGAAGCCTCGAGGCTGTAATCGCTGCCAAAGGTGCTTGATCAAAGTACTGAGTAAGAGGTCTGAATAAAGTGTCTGAATAAAAATGTCTAAAAACCTGTTTTTGCTTTGTCATTATGGGGTATTGTGGGAAGATAGATGATGGGGACAAAAACAATTAAATCCATTTTAGAGCAACGCTGTAACGTAACATAATGTCAAAAGTCATGGGCTCTTTCTCAATGCGCTGTACATGGTATTACACCTAACCTAGCTAGTTAACTTTTACTTTACACCAGGATGCATATGGCCTTAATCATTCATAAATGTCTTATTCTCTGTTATCGATCACAAGCTCATTGGAGAGTATCTACAGAACAGTACCACAGCTTGCCACATACTTCTCTTCCATCACAAACTAAATTCATTATTAAATCATGATGACAGGATTTTCAAACTGTGTATTCTCATGCGTAGCCTACAGTGGGTCTAGATGTATGCTCATTACCTTCCACAGCAATTCTGAGTAAATCTCACGTTCACAGTTAACAGTCTGCTGTGTGAGCACAGTGAGCCGATGACAGATGGTCTGATAACACAGAGGCTTGTTTTTAATTCAGTCGCAGCCAAGGGAGGTCATTTCCCCCTCTCCCCAGACTGTGTGGAGAGTGGAGCATGGCAGAGATATTGGGCACATCCGGTGACATCAGTTCTGTGAGCCTACCCACACACGCCATCAGGAGGGTCGCAAGACACCCATGGCAACGGAGGCGTTTTTTAAAGACTCTGCAAACTTCACAAATTATTTTCAGAGTTTCTTTTCCCCATTTGCAAGCCTTTTTCACCACGTAAGCATTCATTTGCTAATTGCAGATTATAACAGCACTCGTTTCTTCCAGACGTACGTAGGTGTGCGATGTCTTTAAAGTGATGTTAAGAACGTGTCCTATACGCCTCTTTTATATGCGACCAGACCTTTAATCTCTTCCCCTTGAAATATCATAAATGTGATCATGTTTTATCTGGAGTTTCAAAGAGGTCCTAGCATGCATTTATAATGAAACAGGATGCTAATCAAGTCACAAAGTAATATGCTTCAGAAGTCTCACAGGAGAAAATCCTCTCTGTTCTTCAAAGCACTCATGTTAAATATCCCTCTACCCTCTTTTGGCAAAATTACCAAACCAAGGTATCCTCTCCTGAATGCCTTTGTGGCTGTGCCTCACTGATGGTAACACATTTCCTGTCACTTTATGTGACTCCTGGTCCTAGCTATAAGAGCCTCATCTGATTGGTCCTATGTAAGAGGGGGCTCCCAAGTGGCGCAGCAGTTTAAGGCATCTCAGTGCTAGAAGTCTCACTTAAGACCCTGGTTCAATTCCAGGTTGTGATTGGGAGTCCCATAGGGCGGCGCATAATTTGGTTAGGGCTTGGCTGGGGAAGATTGTCATTGTGAGTAAGAATTTGTCCTTAACTGACTTGCCTTGTTAAATAATCATTTTTAATAGAGGCCTTTTGATCTGTTTTCGTGTACTGCAGCTAGTAAATCAAAGGCCTTGCAGGTGCCAGCACCAGTCACAACGGAGGCTCCAGAATCTCAGGAACCAGAACCAACAGAGACTCCAGAATGTCAGGTACTAGTTCCACAACAGAGACTCCAGAATGTCAGGTACCAGTTCCACAACAGAGACTCCAGAATGTCAGGTACCAGTTCCACAACAGAGACTCCAGAATGTCAGGTACCAGTTCCACAACAGACCCTCCAGAATGTCAGGTACCAGTTCCACAACAGAGACTCCAGAATGTCAGGTACCAGTTCCACAACAGACCCTCCAGAACGTCAGGTACCAGTTCCACAACAGAGACTCCAGAATGTCAGGTACCAGTTCCACAACAGACCCTCCAGAACGTCAGGTACCATTTCCACAACAGAGACTCCAGAATGTCAGGTACCAGTTCCACAACAGACCCTCCAGAACGTCAGGTACCAGTTCCACAACAGAGACTCCAGAATGTCAGGTACTAGTTCCACAACAGAGACTCCAGAATGTCAGGTACTAGTTCCACAACAGAGACTCCAGAATGTCAGGTACCAGTTCCACAACAGAGACTTCAGAATGTCAGGTACCAGTTCCACAACAGAGACTCCAGAATGTCAGGTACCAGTTCCACAACAGAGACTCCAGAATGTCAGGTACTAGTTCCACAACAGAGACTCCAGAATGTCAGGTACCAGCACCACAAGAGAGACTCCAGAATGTCAGGTACCAGCACCACAAGAGAGACTCCAGAATGTCAGGAACCAGCACCACAAGAGAGACTCCAGAATGTCAGGTACCAGTTCCACAACAGACCCTCCAGAACATCAGGTACCAGTTCCACAACAGAGACTCCAGAATGTCAGGTACTAGTTCCACAACAGAGACTCCAGAATGTCAGGTACTAGTTCCACAACAGAGACTCCAGAATGTCAGGTACCAGTTCCACAACAGAGACTCCAGAATGTCAGGTACCAGTTCCACAACAGAGACTCCAGAATGTCAGGTACTAGTTCCACAACAGATACTCCAGAATGTCAGGTACTAGTTCCACAACAGAGACTCCAGAATGTCAGGTACCAGCACCACAAGAGCGACTCCAGAATGTCAGGTACCAGCACCACAAGAGAGACTCCAGAATGTCAGGAACCAGCACCACAAGAGAGACTCCAGAATGTCAGGTACCAGCACCACAAGATAGACTCCAGAATGTCAGGAACCAGCACCACAACAGAGACTCCAGAATGTCAGGTACCAGTTCCACAACAGAGACTCCAGAACGTCAGGTACCAGTTCCACAACAGAGACTCCAGAACGTCAGGTACCAGTTCCACAACAGAGACTCCAGAACGTCAGGTACCAGTTCCACAACAGAGACTCCAGAACGTCAGGTACCAGTTCCACAACAGAGACTCCAGAACGTCAGGTACCAGTTCCACAAAAGAGACTCCAGAACGTCAGGTACCAGTTCCACAACAGAGACTCCAGAATGTCAGGAACCAGCACAACAACAGAGACTCCAGAATGTCAGGGACCAGTTCCAGAAACAGAGACTCCAGAACGTCAGGTACCAGTACCACAACAGAGACTCCAGAACGTCAGGTACTAGTTCCACAACAGAGACTCCAGAACATCAGGTACCAGTTCCACAACAGAGACTCCAGAATGTCAGGTACCAGTTCCACAACAGAGACTCCAGAATGTCAGGAACCAGCACAACAACAGAGACTCCAGAATGTCAGGGACCAGTTCCACAACAGAGACTCCAGAACGTCAGGTACCAGTTCCACAACAGAGACTCCAGAATGTCAGGAACAAGCACAACAACAGAGACTCCAGAATGTCAGGGACCAGTTCCACAACAGAGACTCCAGAATGTCAGGAACCAGCACAACAACAGAGACTCCAGAATGTCAGGAACCAGCACAACAACAGAGACTCCAGAACGTCAGGTACCAGTTCCACAACAGAGACTCCAGAATGTCAGGTACCGGTAACACAACAGAGACTCCAGAATGTCAGGTACCGGTTCCACAACAGAGACTCCAGAATGTCAGGTACCAGTTCCACAACAGAGACTCCAGAATGTCAGGTACCAGTTCCACAACAGAGACTCCAGAACGTCAGGTACCAGTTCCACAACAGAGACTCCAGAATTTCATGCTAACAACATCCAGTGGCCAACAACTGAAAGCAATGTATATTTTCCTGTTCTCCACTGCATATGCATGTATTTATACTTAATCATCACACTTCTCATTATTCCTGAAGTGATGGATCTCATTCAAGGCACAAGGTAATAGTGTATTAGATTAAATCTCATTCAAGGTGCAAGGTAACAGTGCGTTAGATTAAGTCTCACTGTAGATCTCCCCAGTGGAAAGACTTCTCTCACTGATCACTGATCTCATGTCTGAGTTTAGCTATTCAAACATCAACAAATGATTCAACACATCCTTAACTGTAAGAATGTCTGTAATTATTTTACATTAACATTTACGATATTGAGGATCAAGATTTGTCAAAAAAGAGGATGAGTGAAATGAAAAGAGATACCGTGGACAATAAGACCGGAGTTAAAAGTCTCATTAGGTAAAAGGTTATTTGGCCTAGCAGTTTAATGAAGAGGGTGTCTTTGGTGTAGTGCTGCCACGATGGTTATCATGAGCAGTTAGGAGAGTGGACAATAACAGATGGGTTTGACCAGGAGGAGGCTCTAGTCTCTGACACACCATGCATCTTAATGACATCCTTGTGTGCCACATCAACTTCAAGGCACTGCCTCCATCCATCCCCCACTTCTGTCTCCTCTCATCCTCTCTCTCTCTCTCTCTCTCTCTCTCTCTCTCTCTCTCTCTCTCTCTCCTCTTACTTATTTCTTAACCCTGTAAACACACGCAGGCACACATAAACATACAGACAGCCATGCGCCCAAGCATGCTCACAAATGCACGTTCACACACTGACAGACAAGACACACACACACACACACACACACACACACACACACACACACACACACACACACACACACACACACACACACACACACACACAAACACAAACTAAATTCAGGTATAGGCTATGCACAGACATGACAGACATGCACAATCAATCCCTACGGTATCGCCCAAGGTATAGGCTATGCACAGACATGACAGACATGCACAATCAATCTCTACGGTATCGCCCAAGGTATAGGCTATGCACAGACATGACAGACATGCACAATCAATCCCTACGGTATCGCCCAAGGTATAGGCTATGCACAGACATGACAGACATCCACAATCAATCCCTACGGTATCGCCCAAGGTATAGGCTATGCACAGACATGACAGACATCCACAATCAATCCCTACGGTATCGCCCAAGGTATAGGCTATGCACAGACATGACAGACATGCACAATCAGTGGAAAGTGGACAGCATAGTTCCCAAATAGAATAGAATCCCAAATCTTCCCCTCTGTCCTCAATTTTTCTTCTTAATGCGCGCCTCCGCCATATGCACAAGTGTCCCAAAGTTGAGGGAGTGAAATTTATGGAGGATGTAGGGGCTAATTAGACCCTCCGATAGCCATTTGGACCAAGCCAGCTACACTGCAGGCTTCACAGCAGAAGTGAGTTTACGCAATCGATTTGACATCCTTTATTTGTTTGTATTATTTCAAAGTACGACTTGTGTAAAATATAAATTAACCTCTTGATTCTAGCCATCCCGGATCCGGGATCGTGAATACAGCCTCAAGCTCATTACCATAACGCAATGTTAACTATTCATGAAAATCGCAAATGAAATGAAATAAATATGCTAGTTCGCAAGCTTAGCCTTTTGTTAACAACACTGTCATCTCAGATTTTCAAAATATGCTTTAGAACCATAGCTAAACAAGCATTTGTGTAACAGTATTGATAGCCTGGCATAGGATTAAGCCTGGCATTCAGCATGCAACATTTTCACAAAAACAAGAAAAGCATTCAAATAAAATAATTTACCTTTGAAGAACTTCAGATGTTTTCAATGAGGAGACTCTCAGTTAGATAGCAAATGTTCAGTTTTTATAAAAATATTATTTGTGTAGACAAATCGCTCCGTTATCTTCATCACGTTTGGGTAAGAAAAAAAACGAAATTAAGTCATTAAAACGCGAACTCTTTTCCAAATTAACTCCATAATATCGACAGAAACATGGCAAACGTTGTTTAGAATCAATCCTCAAGGTGTTTTTCACATATCTATTCGATGATAAGTCATTCGTGGCAGTTTCTTCTCTGAAGAAATGGAACGCGCATGGACCTGGAGATTACGCAATAATTTCGCGGCAGGACACTGGGCGGACACCTGGTAAATGTAGTCTCTTATGGTCAATCTTCCAATGATATGCCTACAAATACGTCACAAGACACCTTGGGCAAACGACAGAAAGGGCAGGCTCATTCCTGGCGCATTCACAGCCATATAAGGAGACATTGGAACACAGCGCCTTCAGAATCTGGGCCATTTCCTGTATGAAACTTAATCTTGGTTTCGCCTGTAGCATTAGTTCTGGGGCACTCACAGATAATATCTTTGCAGTTTTGGAAACATCAGAGTTTTTTCTTTCCAAAGGTGTCAATTGCATGCATAGTCGAGCATCTTGTCGTGACAAAATATCTTGTTTAAAACGGGAACGTTTTTTATCCAAAAATTAAAAGAGCGCCCCCTATCTCGAAGAAGTTGTGTTATGGATTAGTGAACTACATGTAGTTTAACTAGCAATTTAATAAAAATGTAGCAGTGGCTTGATGGCAGTTGAACTAAATTTAAATATAGGTAGTGTTTCAGTTAATAATTACTTATGAGATGTAGTTAACTGTTGGAGCTACACACAACTTATTTGCTAAAATATGTCCCGAAAGTGATCTGTTCTTGCAATTGGAGTCTATGACATTTCCATATGATGATGATTTAGATATGATTATTTTTCTAAACATTGTTCGAATGTAGTACCTTTTCAAAGTAACTTTAGTTAAGTTAACTTAATTTTCAATTTTGGTAGCTTTAATGTACTATCTAAGTCATTGGTAGCTTGATAAACTATATTTAGAGTAGCTTCCCCAAAACTGCAAATTAAATGTTATATCTTGTAAAATGACAGGGGGAATGTTCTCATTTGAATTTCATGTTTGTTTTATTATTTAAATGTTGAACATGAATTGCATCATTCAATTCACAAATGTGTCCTAGCTTGATGGATTTATTTGATCCCCTTGCCATAACTGGCCCTTAGACTGTTGTTAGTGGTAGAGTTGTTAGTGGCGAGGTGCTGGTTTGAGATTCACCGCATGTGTATGAGACACTATTATTCTCCTTCCAGGTTTGAAGTGTGTCCAGCACGGCCGTAATGATCGTTGGAAATGTGTGTCAAGCAGGGCCGTAATGATCGTTTGACGGTTAGTGATAAAGGTAGAGGCAGTGCTTGGTCGACCCCCTATGTACAGCAGTGGATGGAGAAGCAGTATTATCACCATAGATCATGTAAAATTAGCAGCGGGAACCCAACCCCTGTCAGCCCAGACATTGGCACTTAATCTTGGACTTTTGGTAGACTGTTGCCTTAACGGGTCAAATGATATCTATAAATCAAGCAGCCCCTGGTGTAGAATAAGAAGGAATTGAGGAGCTGGAGGGAGGAGTGCTGTGCTGCTCAGGGCTAGCTGGCACTGAAACTCTTGGGGAATTAAGCCTGGCCATGAAAACCTAACCCAAGGAAATAATCCAGTCTATTTCATAAAAGATTAAACGCCTTAAACAAGATTGATTGCCTCTTCCCTTTTTTTCCACCAGCTGTAATCCTAGATTATGGAGACCACTTGGAGTTAGAATTTAAGGACATTTGAACAGGCTTAATGACGGCAGATTCATTCTGAGATTGCCTTGTTGGCTAGTTACGATGCAAGAGGATTTGCTTGGTCATCAGCTGCTTCTATTTTATCTCTGCCATCACTGTCTTTCATCATCGTTTGTGGAGAAAGATAACTAAAGTTACGATGGGTTAGACTTTAAGGGTTAGACTTTAAATTAAAACAAGTTCCTGGTAATGTATGATATGTATGATGTTGTACCACCAGGTCAATCCATTTCTATTGAGGTTTGATGTAAAGTGGTCTGAGACCTAGGGTCCTCTATTCCTCCAGAGTGAGATAGAGGAGAGCCTGGATGACAGACAGACCTGAGTGTCACTCAAGAGAGACACTAATGATATGTAATCACTGAGTCTGGGTGATGGTGGCAGTGAGTACAAGGTGGAAATAGTGGTTGGCGGTGTGTGTACGTGTGCGCATGCACGCGTGTGTGTGATTGCTTGTGTGCTTGCTTGCTTGCTTGCGTGCGTGCGTGTATCTCAGGACTCAACACAAATGCTCTGCCACCCATGGAACTAATTTAAAGAGCTTGTTTAAAGGCTGTCACACAATGTGCTCTGACAACCACTGATCTCTGCACATTTAACCACCCAGGCAGCTGTCAGGGCCTGACAGACAGTCAGTCAGACAGATAGACAGACAGGCAGGCAGGGGTCCAGACAGAGAGACACCACTGACTGATTGCATGCAGGGCCAGAGTGAACTGTGATTTGGTTAACTTTATTTTCCATGGCAGGCCCAACGTGCAGTGCATTCCCCATTACAGTGGCCTGACCGTCCCAAAGCGGGCCGCTGCTCAGATGACTTCCTCATTGTCACCTCCGTCAGCACTGGAGAGAACGACAGAGAGAGGGGAAGGTATAAAAATACATGAATAATCCCAAAGATGCTGGTTTATTAATATCTTTGCCTGAGAGGATGCAACACCTTTGTGAGGGAAAAAAAGAAATAAAAGAAAAAAGAAACACCTTTCGGTAAAAGTGACAAAGGTTGAAAGAAAAATTCCAAGCACTTTACACCACGTTATTGAGCTGACACTCTGAAACATTAACCATTGGTTATGAGCTTCATGCACCCTTTACTCATAGTTTGCATATTTCATTGCATTCATACAGAGTTTTTTTTTTTACTGGGGCACAAATAATATGTAAGCCACTCAGCCAATGCATTTACACAGAGCAACTTAGTCAAGCATGCATAGATTTTATATCTGGCTGGTCCCGGGAATTGAACCCAGTATCCTGGCAGTACTTGCTTCTACACCTGCATTGCTTGTTGTTTGGGGTTTTAGTCTGGGTTTCTGAAGAGCAATTTGAGATATCAGCTGATGTAATTGATTTGATTCAGTAGAAGCACCATGCTTTACCAAGCTAGAACCAACTACCGAGCTACAAAGAATCACAGAATTAAGCAATCATAAAGTGTCAACTCTTTCCATCCCCACACCTGCTGTTGTTCAGGAGTCTATTTTATTTTCAGTATCCTCAGCCACAGCTTTATCTGCATCCACTGGGATTGGGGTGATCCCAACTCATATCATCTGACACCTTAATTACTAAATTAATTAGCAATTACTTCAAAATTGGACATTTCCCATGTGTGTCCTACATGAATATACACTGAGTGCACAAAACATTAGGAACACCTGCTCTTTCCATGACATAGACTGACCAGGTGAATACAGGTGAAAGGTGTGATCCCTTATTGATGTCATTTCTTACATCCAATTCAATCAGTGTAGATGAAGGGCAGTTAAAGTTAATTTTAAGCTTCGAGACAGGGGTTGAATGGGCAAGACAAAATACTTTAAAGTACTACTTATGTTGTTTTTTGGGGTATTTTATATTTTTTACAACTTACTTTCACTCCACCACATTCCTAAAGAAAATAATGTACCTTTTACTCATTACATTTTCCCTGACACCCAAAAGTACAAGTTACATTTTGAATGTTTGCAGGACAGGAAAATTGTCTAATTCACGCACTTATCAAGAAAACAACCCCAGTCATCCCTACTGCCTCTGATCTGGCAGACTTACTAAACACACATGTTTCATTTGTAAAGGATGTTTGAGTGTTGAAGTGTGCCCCTTGCTATCCGTAAATTTAAAAAAATCAAGAAAATCGTTCCGTCATGTTTGCTTAATATAAGGAATTTCAAATGATTTATACTTAAGTTTCAAAAGAAAAAGTTAATTTTAGCAATTACATTTACTTTTGATACTTAAGTACATTTAATACCAAATATTTTTAGACTTTTACTTAAGTAGTATTTTACTAGGCAACTTTCACTTTTACTTGAGTAATTTTATTTTCCATTATCTTTACTTTTACTCAAGTATGACTATTGGGTACTTTTTCCACCACTGTCGGTCTGTGTCAAGAGCTGCAACTGTGCAGGGTTATTCCATGCTCAATAGTTTTCCATTGTGTAATAAGAATGGTCCAACACATAAAAACATCGAGCCCACAACTGTGGGAAGCATTGGTGGAATCAACATGGGCCAGCATCCGTGTGGAATACTTTGGGCATGAGTCCATGCCTGAGGAATTGAGACTGAGGGAGAAAAAAAACACACCTCCTGTCTGTGTTTTATGATGGGTTTTCAGGACAGCATTCACTGTTGTTGCGCAATTGTTTTAATTAACTTAAATATTTTCACATTATTCACAGAAAACCTGCCAACCCACTCACCCACCCCCCACTCAACAAGTGTTGGTCTCAGGGTGTAACAGCTGTCGCTGTGAGGGTGCCAGCCCAGCTAGCTGTCACTGTGAGGGTGCCAGCCCAGCTAGCTATCGCTGGGATGGTGCCAGCCCAGCCAGCTGTCGCTGTGAGGGTGCCAGCCCAGCCAGCTGTCGCTGTGAGGGTGCCAGCCCAGCCAGCTGTCGCTGTGAGGGTGCCAGCCCAGCCGGCTGTCGCTGTGAGGGTGCCAGACCGGCCAGCTGTCGCTGTGATGGTGCCAGCCCAGCCAGCTGTCGCTGTGATGGTGCCAGCCCAGCCAGCTGTCGCTGTGAGGGTGCCAGACCGGCCAGCTGTCGCTGTGATGGTGCCAGCCCAGCCAGCTGTCGCTGTGAGGGTGCCAGCCCAGCCAGCTGTCGCTGTGAGGGTGCCAGCCCAGCCAGCTGTCGTTTTGAGGGTGTGTGATATTCTGAAAGAGAAAGACATCAAATAAGAATTCCATCCTGTCTACCTGCAAATCTCCTCCAATCTGTGGATTAGAGCTAAATCCTCCCAACCTGGGCCTGGTGCTACACCAGAGGCTGTGCAGGGCTGGGAAGTTACGTAACATCACTAAGACCCGCCTGCTCTCCCCTGGGCTGGTTCCTCAGCCCTCTAACTCCCAGCCTTTGCGCAAATAAATCAGTATAAGAAGGTTGAACTAAGACACCCACAAACTCCTGGAAACTTTCTCCTCTGGCTAACTGGCTGTTCACATTTAAATCGAGAGCTACCCTACAAACTCCTCATTGATATCTGACTAGAGTTTAATCTTTGGATGGTACGCCCTCTATATTGCATTTTCCTGGTGGCTTGACATAATCATTCAGATTTTACTACCTTACATATATATATATATATATATATATCTACAGTGGGGAGAACAAGTATTTGATACTTGTTTGACTGATGTTTCCATCTCCATGCTTCACGGTTGGAATGGTGTGCTTGTACTCATCCTTCTTCTTCCTCCAAACACGGTGAGTGGAGTTTGGATCAAAAAGCTATATTTTTGTCTTATCAGACCACATGACCTTCTCCCATTCCTCCTCTGGATCATTGGCTTGAGCAGGGGGACCTTGCGTGCGCTGCAGGATTTTAATCCATGACGGCGTAGTGTGTTACTAATGGTTTTCTTTGAGACTGTGGTCCCAGCTCTCTTCAGGTCATTGACCAGGTCCTGCCGTGTAGTTCTGGGCTGACCCCTCACCTTCCTCATGATCAGTGATGCCCCACGAGGTGAGATCTTGCATGGAGCCCCAGACCGAGGGTGATTGACCGTCATCTTGAACTTCTTCCATTTTCTAGTATTTGCAACAGTTGTTGCCTTCTCACCAAGCTGCTTGTCTATTGTCCTGTAGCCCATCCCATCCTTGTGCAGGTCTACAATTGTATCCCTGATGTCCTTACAAGGCTCTCTGTTCTAGGCCATTGTGAAGAGGTTGGAGTCTGTTTGATTGAGTGTGTGGACAGGTATCTTTTATACAGGTAACAAGTTCAAACAGGTGCAGTTAATACAGGTAATGAGTGGAGAACAGGAGGGATTCTTAAAGAAAAAATAACAGGTCTGTGAGAGCCGGAATTCTTACTGGTTGGTAGGTTATCAAATACTTATGCAATACTTATGCAATTGAATGCAAATTAATTACTTAAAAATCATACAATGTGATTTTCTGGATTTTTGTTTTAGATTCCGTCTCTCACAGTTGAAAAACAATTACAAAAGTTGATAAACAGTTGATAAAAATTGCTTTGTAAGTAGGAAAACCTGCAAAATCGTCAGTGTATCAAATACTTGTTCTCCCCACTGTATATGTACAGTTGAAGTCGGAAGTTTACATACACTTAGGTTGGAGTCATAAAAACTCGTTTTTCAACCACCACAAATTTCTTCTTAACAAACTATAGTTTTGGTAAGTCGGTCTACATCTACTTTGTGCACGACACAAGTAATTTTTCCAACAATTGTTTACAGACAGATTATTTCACTTATAATTCACTGTATCACAATTTCAGTGGGTCAGAAGTTTACATACACTAAGTTGACTGTGTCTTTAAACACCTTGGAAAATTCCAGAAAATTATGTCATGGCTTTAGAAGCTTATGAAAGGCTAATTGACATCATTTGAGTCATTTGGAGGTGTACCTGTGGATGTATTTCAAGGCCTACCTTCAAACTTAGTGCCTCTTTGCTTGACATCATGGGAAAATCAAATGAAATCAGCCAAGACCTCAGAAAAAAATGTGTAGACCTCAACAAGGCTGGTTCATCCTTGGGAGCAATTTCCAAATGCCTGAAGGTACCACGTTCATCTGTACAAATAGTGCATAGGTATAAAAACCATGGGACCACGCAGCCGCCATACCGCTCAGGAAGGAGACGGGTTCTGTCTCCTAGAGATGAACATACTTTGGTGCAAAAAGTGCAAATCAATCCTAGAACAACAGCAAAGGACCTTGTGAAGATGCTGGAGGAAACAGGTACAAAAGTATCTACATCCACAGTAGAATCCTATATCGACATAACCTGAAAGGCGGCTCAGCAAGGAAGTGCTCCAAAACCGCCATAAAAAAGCCTGACTATGCTTTGCAACTGCACATGGGGACAGAGATCATACTTTTTGGAGAAATGTCTTCTGGTCTGATGAAACAAAAATATAACTGTTTGGCCATAATGACCATCGTTATATTTGGAGGAAAAAGGGGGAGGCTTCCAAGCCAAAGAACACCATCCAAACCGTGAAGCACGAGGGTGGCAGCATCAAAGTCAAGGTATTGAAGTGGCCATCACAAAGAACTGACCTCAATCCCATAGAAAATTTGTGGGTTGAACTGAAAAAACTTGTGCGAGCAAGGAAGCCTAATGAGCTGACTCAGTTACACCAGCTCTGTCAGGAGGAATAGGCCAAAATTCACCCAATTGATTGTGGGAAGCTTGTGGAAGGCTACCCAAAACATTTGACCCAAGTTAAACCTTTTAAAGGCAATGCTACCAAGTACTAATTGAGTGTATGTAAACTTGTGACCCACTGGGAATGTGAGGAAAGAAATTAAAGTTGAAATAAATAATTCTCTCTACTGTTATTTTGACATTTCACATTCTTAAAATAAAGTGGTGATCCAACTGACCTAAAAGGGATTTTTTAGTGGGATTAAATGTCAGGAATTGTGAAAACTGAGTTTAAATGTATTTGGCTATGGTGTATGTAATCTTCTGACTTCAACTGTATATATATATATATATATATATTTTTTTTTCTGCCTGTCAGTAAAATTTACGGCACAAATACAGCTTACTGTGTTCTTGTCACATCAGATGTCACAATTAGCTCTGATAAGCTGAGAGTAGCGTATATTTTATTACTTGAATTTATTTTAAGATAGGAAAAACCTGCACTCACTGGAATATTTAATGTATTTTTTAATGCTGATGAAGGCTGTGGCCGAAACACGTCCGTTTACCTCTGCTGCTGCTGCTGCAGAAAAACATTAAAACTTAATAGAATATTCCAGTGAGTGGGTTTTTCTTTTCATAAAATATATACCTTTTAAACCAGGCACGCAAATACTTCACTACAAGTTTAGCAGGCCAATTCCTTTTTTATACCCTGCATTTATAACACGTCAACTTCCGAGACAGATATGAAACGTTTTCGCTTACTCCAGAGAGTAGTCCCAGAATATGTTGTCTGTCTTTTATACAGTAGTCATAAGGGTATTGGAATGGGTGTTAGACATTCTACATTAGTAATCCTCATACACATCCTTGCTGCATCCTATTGCCATTCCACAGCGGTGCCATGCTGAAATGTTCTCCCTGGCTCTTAGAGATCGGCCATGGTTACATGCTCAAATTCAAGCATGCTGGCGAGGCCTGAAGACCCAGCTCCTCACTCAGGAAAGGAGAAAAAAGGAGACAAGGCTTAGTTCTGTTCAGTAGCATTGTCTGCACATCACTGCACTGTTTCATCTATTCTCACGAAGGAGAACAATAAGGAGATAAGGCTGGCTGTCCCACTGAACACAGCCGTTGGTGGAAAAAGTACCCAATTGTCATACTTGAGTAAAAGTAAAGATACCGTAATAGAAAATGACTCAAGTAAAAGTGAAAGTAACTCAGTAAATTCCTCTTGAGTAGAAGTACTAAATATACTTAAGTATCAAAAGTAAATGTAATTGCTAAAATATACGTAACTACAAAAGTAGTAAATGTATAAATCACTTGAAATTCCATATATTAAGCAAAGCAGAAGCCACTTTTTTTTACATATATGGATAGCTAGGGGTGCACTCCAAAATCAGTTACAAATGGTGCAATTGTGTTTATTGAGTCCACCAGATCTGAGGGAGTAGGGATGACCATTTGATCAAATCAAATCTAAGCTAATTGTGGATATTACAGGTGTTTTATTTTTATTTATTTAACTAGGCAAGTCAGTTAAGAACAAATTCTTATTTTTGATGTCGTTCAGGGGCAGAACAACAAATTTGAATCTTGTCAGGTCAGGGATTTGAACTTGCAACCTTTCGGTTACTAGCCAAAACTCTAACCACTAGGCTACCAAGCAGTAATACCTAACAATTCACAACAATACACACAAATCTAAATGTAAAACAATGGAATTAAGACATTTATAAATATTAGGATGAGCAATGTTGGAGTGGCATTGACTAAAATACAGTAGAATAGAATACAGTATATAGATATGAAATGAGTAAAGCAGTATGTAAACATTATTAAAGTGACAAGTGATTCCATTATTAAAGTGGCCAGTGATTCCATGTCTATATATACAGTAGAGGGCAGTAGCCTCTAAGGTGCAGGGTTGAGTAACCAGGTGGTAGCTGGCTAGTGATGGCTATTTAACATTCTGATGACCTTGAGATAGAAGCTGTTTTTCAGTCTCTCTGTTCCAGCATGACAGCGGGTACTGTAGGTGTCCTGGAGGGCAGGCGGTGTGCCCACGGTGATGTGGTAGAGAGCCCTGTGGTTTCGGATGGTGCAGTTGCCGTACCAGGCGCTGATACATCCCGACAGGATGCTCTCAATTGTGCATCTGTAAAATGTTGTTGTTGCACCTTCTTCACCACACTGTCTGTGTGGTTGGACCAATTCAGATCTTCCGTGATGTCTACGCCGAGGAACTTGAAGCTTTCCACCTTCTCTACTGCAGCCCCTGTGATGTGGTTAGGGGCGTGCTCCCTCCGCTGTTTCCTGAAGTGCACAACCAGCTCCTTCGTTTTGTTGATGTTGAGGGAGAGGTTATTTTCCTGGCTCCAATCTGCCAGGGCCCTCACCTCCTCCCTGTAGGCTGTCTCGTCATTGTTGGTAATCAGGCCTACTATGGTTGTGTCGTCTGCAAACTTGATGATTAAGTTGGAGATGAGTGTAGCCACGCAGTCATGGGTGAACAAGGAGTACAGGAGGGGGCTGAGTATGCACCCTTGTGGGGCCCCTGGGTTGAGGATCAGTGAAGTGAAGGTGTTGCTTCCTACCTTCACCATCCAGGGGCAGCCCGTCAGGAAGTCCAGGACCCAGTTGCACACGGCGGTGTTCAGACCCAGGGCCCCGAGCTTAATGATGAACTTGGAGGGTACTACGGTGTTGAAGGATGAGCTATAGTCAATGAATGCAATGGAAATAGCATTGTCTGTGGATCTTTTGGGTGTCAGGTAAGGTAGAGGTGATATGATCCTTAACTAGCCTCTCAAAGCACTTCATGAGTGCAGTGATAGCTATTTAGTTCAGTTACCTTTACTTTCTTGGGTACAGGAACAGTGGTGGACATCTTAAAGCAACTGGGGACAGCAGACTGGGATAAGGAGAGATTGAATATGTCTGTAAACACTCCAGCCAGCTTGTCTGTGCATGCTTTGAGGACGCGACTTGGGATGGCATCTGGACTGGCAGCCTTGCGAGGGTTAACACACTTAAATGTCTTACTCACATCGGCCACGGAGAAGGAGAGCCCAAGCGGGCCGCATTGATGGCAATGTGTTATCCTCAAAGCTGGCGAAGAATCCGTGATTGTCTGTAGACCCTGCCACGTACGTCTCATGTCTGAGCCGTTGAATTGTGACTCCACTGTCTCAGTACTGACGTTTTTGCCTGTTTGATTACCTTACAGAGGGAATAACTACACTGTTTGTATTCAACCAACTATGCGGTACTCTCAGAAACCGTCATATCTCAACCTAGTACTGATTGTTAAAAGGAAAGAGCATCATGGCTCAGATTCAAGTGTGCCAAAAAAAACATTGTGTTGTAGTTTATGGATAGAGCATCAGGTGCTGCATCATCTGGGACAGTTTTGGTGCTCCTCACTCTGCTACGGTCCTAAAACTGGGACAACAACAACATCATTAATGAACCGCTTCATGTCGTTTTTCAGTGATTCTGCTCTTCAATCCAGATCACTTTATGTCTTCAACAAAAACACAATAATTACTTAAGAAATAAACACAGATCAAGTCACACTTCCTATGTCATAGGTAAAAATATCACCACTCTCCGAAAAGTTTTCCCAACTTATCAGTAGTAACCTGTGGTCCGTTATTCCAACTTCCATCCGCCTGCACTACTGAGGAGGGAAAGAGAGTTGAACAGCCGTTCATCCATGCCCACCTCTCTTTGCTTTGAAAGTCTAGTGCCTGCCAGACCATCAGAAGGAAACATGCCAGGAAGGCCTCCTCCTCCTGCTCTCGTCTCTGAGAGCCCTGCTTTGAAGCCTACCTACCCCGGGCCAATAAGACACAAAGAGAGGTGGAGAGATTACTGATGCAACATATCACACTATACAGTAGAGTGAGATGAAGGGCTCTTAGCCACTGAGGTAAGAGAAGATGTACTGTAGGGCTTGAGAGCAAAAACTCAAACTTTTACCGTGACCTTGTATCTCTCCTCACTTAGTAGGTTAGGTAGGTAGCTAGTATATTAGTTATTACAGCAGTTCTTAACCTGTACATTGGTGCTCTTTCTGTTGATCTCTGTGTACATCATACTGGAAATCCCTTTCCTGCAGTCAAATGACCTAGTGGCCTTATGGGTGGGATGTTATTAATATGTTTCATAATTTCATAATTAATAAACATTACTTTAAAACCTGCTGAAAATCTGATGTTTCTATGTCAAATGGTTTTGTTATATTTCCGCCTTCTATGAAGTATATACAGTGTAATTTTGGGATTCAAATGCAATGTAATACATTTCAACTCTATACCTGACATGGCACAGGTGTCTTCTTTGTTTTAAGCCCATAACCATGTGTGTGAGGTGTAAACTTTTGTTCCAAAGTAGATTTATTTAAGACTACCAAGAAACACTCTGTGTGGCCCATATTTAGCCCACTGCAGTAAAAAGATAACCACCCATCAATCACAGTAAGATCAATTGGACTAATGCATGCATTCTGGACTATAAAATAAAACATATTTCCACAAATGTTTGTGAGAAAATTAGAAAACTATGTTAACTATTTTTTATTCTTTCTAATACTAGATTTCACAATGTTTGGTTCCTTTTTAAAATTGTTGAAGAAATCTCCAAAATATAATCTGATAAATAAGAGGGCTTAACTGGGGAAAGACTAAATGAGGAAGAGTTGGAGGGGGGAAGCGAATGAGAGGAGCTGGATGTCCAATAGCTAGATCATCTATTCTATGGGATATGGCTCTGGCTGTGCTTGTCTCACCTTGCCGTTAGCTACTGTAGCGCTGAGGCAGGGAGCCTGAAGCAGGGCCATGTCTGAGTGATTAGATAAAATGGTGGAGGCCAGGCAGCAGGAGCCACAGCCAAGTTCCCTCTGCAACTCCCAGAGACCATGCAGGGCACACCAGCAGGGAGAGGGCTTAAAAGACGGAGTTGTCACTCAAGATTCAGTCACACACAGGAGACCCACATGGAGTGGATAGACAGCTAACTAGTGTCAATACGATTGATGTTTCTGTGTTTCATATTGTATAAATATGATCAATATTGATGTGGGTGACGCGAATGTGTTTTGCCTTGTGTTTATGTAATGTGTTGTGACCAGATCAACAGGACTCTGGTGAGACACATAGCACAGCTGGCTGTTCAGGCTTCTGATCTACTGTAGGTTTCATGCAGCGGAAGTGTTTGCCTTTTTCTTTTCTCTGCTTTATGGTAATGAGATTCAGTGAGGTATCAAATCCTGCTCTGGGCGTCTTCCCGCCTCGCCTCGCTGTACAGGTCAGCAGAGAGCAGCTCTCTAACAGGTTGGGCGCCCGTTGTATCTCCGTAGCTGCATGAGAAACAAACACATCAGTAGTTAATATCTTTAATAATGAGTATAACAATCATTAATCTAAAAGAAAGTGTGTGGAGATGACTATCAAGCCTGTTTTGCTGCATCAGAACTAGGACTCATTCTACACCAAGCCACTAGGCAGAGACATGTCGTCAGAGCACACTCAGAGGCTTAGTAAAACTGTGTTGTGGTGTGGCACAGCAGTTAGGAAACTAGAATCAGGTTTCAGGTTCACACCCCTCAGGGGAGGCATCAGCATGACTGTCGTGGCTTTATAAATGGATAAAAAGTCTAAGCCATAGAACTGTATTCAAGTCACCAGAACTAGCCTAAGAAGCATGCAAGGAGGGACAGGAAAATATTTATCAATTCAGAGTGCAGAGTCAACTCAAGTGTCAAGGCTTTCTAGGAGGCAAGAGTCTAAAAAGTATATTAATGATTCTATTCCATCCACGCCTCTCCTTGAACACTGAAAGACACGTGTTACTCAGCAACCACCTTCAGTACATGTTCTGTAAATGGGTTGCTTTGAGCGGGTTAGATAGGTAGAAAATGAATAGGTCATCAATCCTGCAGTAATCGTTCATCAATATGATTACAGAGCATACAGGTGGTTGTGGTGGTGGGTGGGGCGGCGGCAGATGTTTGCTTCAACATGTATCCATGTAATAATAGGTGTGTTATAACCATTAACTTAACTTAACTGTGAATAGGGAAAATGTAATATGTCCTCAGAACGTTTGCCAAACTGTCCGCCTGCCCTGATGCCCAGAGGAGCAGTGCCATCTGTGAGCTCTTAAGTAAGTACTTAGCAATTTTCCATTCAGGATGAATGTGTTCTTAATGAATAGTTTAGGTTTCTCATCATCTCTGTGGTTTTTAGGCACTGGTCAACATGCTGAGATTGTCGAGTAAGAATTCAAAACGCCTCAATTAAATCAATCACTAATCAAATTTTTAAAAACCTCACTGCAAAACTACACCTGCAGCCTTTAACATTCTTCATTCGCAGTGAAGCTTTTTCATAATAGAATTGGAGCATAAGACACCATCGTAGGCCCCTATGCTATCAGTCTTTTCACAGGCACTTGGTGAATCACCGAGTGTTTCTAGAATGGTTTCTGTGGTGGTGAGCTCTTCTATCCACCACCTATCCAATGACAAATAGAATGGAACACACACACACAGGGATCTCAGCCTGTACCTGGGCTCGCCAGACTTAATCTTTACGTTATCTGTTTGTGCGCATTTTGATTTTCCTCCTGGGAGGCGCGTCCTGTTTGACATTTCCTTTCTCTCCAGAAGAGTGGGGCTCTGGTTTGCTATGTAAAAGAGATGTAATTTAGGTGTGCTGAAAAGCCGGTACCTTTGAAAGGGGGTAGAGAATTACAATGTTATTTCAAGACTGTGTTCGATCTACTGCAATCTGTGAACACGCCTGAAAGAGAGAGGACACTAAAAGCAGATTGTATTTTAGGGGTGTGTGTTCGTCATTGTGATAGCTACACCATTCCTCTCCATTGCCTTTGGGATCCATAGCCTAGGACAGGACTCGCTCAGTTCACAGATGGAGTTTGCGATTGGCTACCACCAGTGAATAATCTTCTCATTACTTATCATGATGAACTGTGGCATGCAAATATCAATAAGGGACTGTGGTGAAGCGATCCAATTAAGGTCTAGGACCAGGAGTCTCATTAGTGCTGAGACACTGGTTATGCATATTACACTCTGCTACTATTCAACCTTGAATATAAATGGCCCAAGCAGATCAGCCGCTACAGGTGACTCCATCTATCAAGGCCCAGGGGTTGGTGTAAGGGCTGTGTCGACACTGCTCTCACAGGGATTCTAGAAGAGGAATCACAGGGTCGCTCAGTGCAGGTGGAATGAAGAGAATCAAACAAATGAATCCAATGTAATTTACTTTGATGTTTTAACTAAAAGTTGTCAGTTTTTAGAACACCGGTGTACAGTATGGAGATTGTCCGCTAGCTAATATTAGCCACAATATCATAGGTTGTGTTACCTACCATCCTTCATGGCATGGTTAGCCAGCCAGTATTTGGCTAAATGCCTTCAGGTAGATTTGTTATTTATTCACCAAAGCTGTCGTCCAGTTCAAATGTCAGACGAAAATTAAGGAAACCGGCAACTCAACCTTTCTGAGGTAATTAACTTGACAAACCAAGGTAAAAACGAGCGAGTGAATCTTCAAGGAACCTTCATTATTGTATTGGCCTTGAAATTGTTAATGACCTCTTTTATTGAGTTGTCATGCTGTCGGTGGAGAAGAGGGGGAGGAGAGGTCCCCTCAAATAGAAGCCTATCGTCAGTGAGAGAAAGAGGGAAGAAATGATGCAACAAAGATGCAATCTGACAGGGAGCACCCTCTGTGGTATGAGTCTTCCTGCTGTTCCCCACTGCCATCTTAGGCCAGCTGTTGTGGCCAGTCCCCTGAAGTACCACACTCATGATGGAGATACATCCAAGTCCATTACATTGCAGTGCATTATGGGGTGGCACACACAGTACAGTACAATAATACCAATTTGATACAGCAAAATAAAATGATTCTGAATAAAAGTTTCCTAAAGAGGGTTAATATTGATGTAGTGTAGAAAAACAGTGCATTCGTGTAGTGGTCTTTCTTGATGTACAGTGCATTCGGAAAGTATTCAGTATTCACTTTTTCCACATCTTGATATGTCATCACTTATTCTAACATGTATTAAATAGTATTTTTCCCTTATCAATATACACACAATACCCCATAAGGACAAAGCAAAAACAGGTTTTTACATTTTTTTTGCTAATTTATTAAATATTGGAAAGTGAATTATCACATTTAGGCCCTTTACTCAGTACTTTGTTGAAGCACCTTTGGCAGTGATTAAAGTCTTGAGTCTTCTTGGGTATGATGCTACAAGCTTGGCAGGCCTGTATTTGGGGAGATTCTCCTCCCATTCTTCTCTGCAGATTCTCTCAAGTTTTGTCAGGTTAGATGGGACAGTCGCTGCACAGCTTTTTTCACATCTCCAGAGACGTTCGATCAGGTTCAAGTTCGGGCTCTGGCTGGGCCACTCAAGGACATTCAGAGACTTGTCCCGAAGCCACTGCTAGGTTGTCTAGGCTATGTGCTTAGGGTCATGTTGAAAGGTGAACCTTCACCCCAGTCTGAGGTCCTGAGCCCTCCGGAGCAGGTTTTCATCAAGGATCTCTCTGTACTTTGCTCCATTCATCTTTCCCTCAATCCTGACTTGTCTCCCAGTCCCTGCCACTGAAAAACATGCCCCCAGCATGATGCTGCCACCATCATGATACACCATAGGGATGGCGCCAGGTTTCCTCCAGATGTGACGCTTGGCATTCAGGCCAAAGAGTTCAATCTTGGTTTCATCAGACCAGAGAATATTGCCTTACCTCCCTTATCTTACCTCATTTGCACACACTGTATATAGACTGTTTATGCTGCATTAATGACTGTATGTTTATTTATTCCATGTGTAACTCTGAGTTGTTGTATGTGTCGAACTGCTTTGCTTTATCTTGGCCAGGTCGCAGTTGCAAATGAGAACTTGTTCTCAACTGGCCTACCTGGTTAAATAAAGGTGAAATTAAATTAAATTAAAACTTCATGGGGTACAGTCTTTATGGGGTACAGTGTCTAGATTGATGAGGAAAACATGTATTTATCAATTTTAGATAAAGGCTGTAACGTAACAAAATGTGTAAAAAGTCACGGGGCCGGAATACTTTCCGAATGCACTGTATTTTCTCCTGCCTCCTCTTGTGTTGTGAAACCTTAGGCCCTCTGGCCTCGGCACAGTACAATTTCATTTAAGTCTTGATTCATGTCATCGAGTAAGCAGTCCTACTTTCAATGGTCAAAAATATAAATCACATTGAAATGAATATCATTCCCCTATTCTCATCTACCCGTTCTCTTAAAGCTAGGCTCGATTATTTAATTTCACCTCCGCAACCTTCCTTTGATATGAGTTTTCACCAGGGGTGAGGTGCACATTTTTCACCGGGCATGAGGTGCACATTCATTTACAGAGGAGAAATTAGATGAGAGGATATCTCGCTGAGAGCCATGTTGGGGAATAGATAACATGTTGCTGAGTTATTTGAACTGCTGATTAACAGTTCACAGTAATGTCACTGACAACAACACTTCAACTCAAGTCCTCCCAGTGTTGGGAAGGGAATGACACAAACAAACAGATGCTGGGCTCAACCAAACAGATGCTGGGCTCAATCAAACAGATGCTGGGCTCAACCAAACAGATGCTGGGCTCAACCAAACAGATGCTGGGCTCAACCAAACAGATGCTGCTCTGACAATTGACTGAACAAACAAACAGCTAATCAAATCAAGGAAGCTAGCTACTGTATCTAGCTATAATTTATTTTCACTCAGATTGTTATATTACAGAATAAACTGAAATATTCTCTTGTCCTGGTCAACCAACATGTTTCCAATTTGTGTAATATACTGCAGGGTTGGAGTCAATTGCATTTAAATTAAAGTCAATTCAAAATGTTCCTCAATGAAAAGCATTGGAGAGAATTGGAATTTCAGTGTACTTCCTGAATTGTCTGGAATTTAATTGGAATTGACTCCAACCCTGTTACGTATACCACATCTGTAAGGTCCCTCAGTCATGTATTGAATTTCAAGCACAGATTCCACTACAAAGACAGGAGAGATTTTGAAAGCCTCATAAAGAAGGGCCATGATTGGTAAATGGGTAGCAATAACAAATCACACATTGAATGTCTCTTTAATCATAGTCAAGTTAAAATTTGTGTTGTAGATTATATATTAAACGACCCAGGCACATCAAAGATACAATTGTCCTTCTGAACTGAGCTGCAGGACAGGAATGAAACTGCTCAGGTATGTTACTATGAGGCCATTGTAGTGACTTCACAATAAGGACCTAAATGACAGAGTGAAAAGAAGAATACAGATATAGAGAATAAAAATATTCCAAAACACATATCTTGTATGCAACATGGTGCTAAAGTTACACTGGGAAGAAAACAGCAAAGGAATACACTTATGTTTGGGGCAAATCCAACACAACACATCACTGAGTAACTGCCTCCTTATTTTGGCTGCATCATGTTATGGGTATGCTTGACACTGGGAAATAAATAAATATAAATAAAAAAGAAGGATGGAGATAAATGGCCCAAGCAGACAATGCAGTAATAACCAACAAGTAATCTAGCTAACAATTCCAAAATTACTACCTTATAGACACAAGTGTAAGGGGATAAAGAATATGTACATAAAGATATATGAATGAGTGATGGTACAGAGCGGCATAGGCAAGATACAGTAGATGGTATTGAGTACAGTATATACATACGACATAAGTATGTACACAAAGTGGCATAGTTAAAGTGGCTAGTGATACATGTATTACATAAAGATGCAGTAGATGATATAGAGTACAGTATATACGTATACATATGAGATGAATAATGTAGGGTACTACTTTACACCTGAGACTGGAAGAGGAATTCACCTTTCAGCAGGACAATAACCTACAACACAATGCCAAATATATACTGGAGTTGCTTACCAAGAAGACTTTGAATGTTCCAAGTTGGCCAAGTTACAGTTTTGACTTAAATCTTCTCGAAAATGTATGGCAAGACTTGAAAATTGTTGTCTAGCCATGATCCCCAACATATTGACAGAGCTAGAAGAATTTTGAAAATAATAATGAAAAAATATTGCACAATACAGGTATGCAAAGCTCTTATACCCAAGAAGACACACAGCTGGTGACAAAAAAATGATAATTAAAACAATTGAAATCCCTCTTTGTAACAATAAAACGTTAAGAAATTCAAGGAATCTGAATACTTTTGCAAGAGACTGTAATTGCTACACAAGATGGTAACTTCAGGCCTGGTAGATAACAAAGCTATCATCCCCTTTAATTAATCCACTATGGTGTCAGGGCCATGGCTTCAGCATGTTGCACGTCAAAGCCCAATGGCCCGTCAGCCCAACGCTTTTCATCTTACACCACCATCAATTAGCCTAATTCAATGCAGGGAGACATTCCTTGTGAAGAAAAACAGTTTGTTTACTAAGATCATACTTTTCGAGCTTCAGGCCATCTCACTTTAAAATGCCTGTCACTGTCAGTATGCAGCTGTGTCAGAAAGTTGATATTGTTAGAACTGGGATGCTGTTACTGAGTAATGCTCCAACAGTGAGCGGTTCAAAGCCTTTGAGAAATAAAATAGTGCTCATTAGTGGCGCTTTTGGGGAGGTGGAGGGATTTGGAAGTGTCAGCTTTCCATATGCTGTGTTTTTACTGCCACTTCAGCTCTATTTCTGTAGCTCTATTTCTGTAGCTCTATTTCAAGCTCCTCCAAGACCTGCACGTTTAATGACATGCATCTCTATAAAGTGACAGACCTGAAAGCGGCCATTTCTTTGACCTGTGTTTGCATGTATTTAAAAGTCACTGGCAAATCGTATTACATATGACCTTTTATTATTATTTAAATGAATGTGCCTAATGGTGTTTTCCTTGTCCTCAGTTTATAAATACATAAATAGCGAACATGGCTATTGTATGTGCGTAAATGTAGAAACCTTAACTTGTCAGGGGAGTGACTGATTCCACATGGAGATCATTTTTCACTCATGGTGACTCCACTGCAGTGTGCAGAGAAATGTCGCCCTACCCTGTTAAAATGGAAATTATGCAATCGAGTCTACGACCTAATATCCTCTCCTAGCTTACTTATCACTCACTCATTATATCAAATATCATCAGAGAACTGCTAACTCTGAAGATCCATCACAAGTTCCAATCTGAGGAGGGCCGACTTCAATCTCAGGTAGCTGTAGAGCAGGCGGCCATTTTCTGCAGCTCTCATTCGCCCGCTCGGTATACCATCATTAATATGATAGTGGGCTGAGCCACTGAAAAGCTCGGAGCAGCCTTGAAGAAAATCCAATTATGATCTTTGATTCCTTTAAAGAAACAGATTACCTATCTGGCTAATGACATTTTCCTTCACATTCATGGCCTCTAAATTAGATGAGACTATGTGAGTGTTCCAAATGGAGGAGGAATGATGGCCATCAATTCCTCACTCCTTACAAGTCTATTAGATGGACAGCTCTCATCATAAATAGCAGTGGTTGCATGATATACCCTCTCTGAGCTCAGCTTTTACTCAGACATGGGTGAAACAGAGTGTTTTCTGCCAGTGACTGACAACAACCGGGCCCATCTTCAAGTGAACCTGATAGGGCAGAGACTGAGAGTCTCATGTGAGCCTTCACAACCACAGTAGACAGAGTTTCTAAACCTCATCTCAAACTAGGCTATTCCTTTTACAGTTATACATACTTAATTTGAGAAACTTACAAGCCTATCGGTTTATGCACTTTATTTAAAATACTTTTCATAAAAGCAGCAAAAATACCCATATTCTCCATGATTTCCTGTCATGGCCCTTGGTGTTGCTGCGGGAGAGTGCTGGCAGATGGAATGGAACCATACTCCAGGTAGCTAGCACCTGCACTACTAAAACATGCCAGAGCTCTAATAATGCCTCCGAAGCACTGGCACTGTGGATGGCACATTGGCACTGGGGTCTAGCTCCAGCTGCCAACCATTAGAACTCAAACACCTGAGGGTAAGTGAACACTATCTCACAGGCCCAAAAGCAGACAGACTAGCGTAGTCTAAATGTGTTGTTGTTGTTAATACTGGGTATGTACTATGCACTGGGTATTGTAGAGTCCATTCTAGTATGTTTATTTGTCTGTTATTAGTTTGAATGATTGCGATGAATCTCATAAAGTAAAAAGCATAGCAAGCTACGCTATTAAGGTTCTGCTGATGGGGTTGTGGGTAGCCGACATTGGATCAACGCATTAAGTTGCATAACAAGTATAGTTAGACATCCAATTACACATTTCCCCTTGATTTGAAGATGTTTTACAAAAACCATGTGCCCTATTTGAGCCAATCATAATTTAAAGAGAAATCAACAGAATGCCAGAATGATCGGGATTTAGTCAAAACTTGGCACAAACGGCATTGTTCACTATCTTTTCTCTCTTTCTCCTGAATGATCAGAATGTTCATTAGAATTCCACAACATACACAGCCAGGTAGTTAACATGTTTCCAAGGTTAACATTTTTTTGTGCAAGACTGAGGGATTCAGAGAAGTGGTCCTTTGAAGTTTCTTGTTGGAGTCGAAGGGAGGCTGCCAGGCCGTTGAAGACTGTCTGCAATATTGACATTAAAACTCAACACATAGAATGATGCCAATGGAAATTTCATAGCATTCCCTTTGGGAAGCCTGAGAGATGGACATGTAGGTGTGAGATGAATAATTCAAGTTCCATAGCTTTACTCATTTTTTATTGAGTTTGGAACTTCTCCTTTGTTGCTCCCCGAAGCTCCGCAGGAGCTGTGTGCACGTAACACAACTATAGAGGGTAACAGTAATGGTGTATTTTTGTAGGCGCTAACTTTTTAGGACTACAACCAGGCAAACTCTATACAGTCGGTGTGAACGTTAAATTATATATAGCCTGAATAGCCTTCCTACATGGGTCACTGCTAGCTTTCACTGGCCTGTTTGTCATCCCCATAATGGGTCTGTAACATTTCCAAAGGGAAGCATCTATCTTTATCTCAGGCTGTAGAGAAGAGGTGGTGTACACTCCATATGAACCATTGTCATGAGATTGACATGCTTCCAAGCACAGTATATCAGGCTAATTCCCTTTTATCCTCTCCTGTCTCGTAAGTGGCTGTTCTAAAGATGGGCTTGTGCCTGTGCCTTTAAACAAAGACACCCGGGACGACTTTGGTAAACATCAATTATGTTTCATTTGGTGCTGTCAGCAGCACCTGGCTTTTTGTGGGACCCTGTGCCACCCCATCCCTCCAACCTGAGTCATGTGATGGGGCAGCCACAGCTCCTGTCCACCCCTGAATCACCCAGCTGCACTCCCAAAAGGTTAATAAGCTACTGGAAAGTCAAGGGCGTCTGTTAGAGTGGTGTCACAGGCCTTCGTGCTGCGGGAAGCAAAAATGGTAGAAAAACTGCCAGAATAGAGTATTGGATTTTGATTTAAGTAAACAAACGTGGTCACCTATTTGAACCCCAGAAGGGATGGAGGGGTGAGATATGAAAACGGTGGTATTGAGGTGAGGGCTGTTGGCTCTCAACAGAGTTACTGTAGGTCAAGGAACAAGTGAAATGTTTGTGTCTCCCATTATGGTGTTGTCGGAAGAATTTTATGTGTTGGGAGTTTGAAGACCACTGTGTGTGGTTTATTGAATTGTTCTTTTAACCAATGGGGGAGGAACAGTCATCATTACTGCTCATTACTCAAAGAAATATTATGCACAAGTTGTGTCTGAACCTAACAGCTAAACTGACACTTGCATGACCTAACTGTTTACAATATCCTTATTTCTGCCACATTCTATTTGGCCATGACTGAACCAACCTGTCTTTGATTTCAAGCACAATGGAGGAGGGTGCATTCATTCCAGAGCAACGTTCGTGGATTAAACTAATGACCTGGACGAAAAGAAGGCTTCCCCCAGCTCTTTAGTCATCTGAGATGGTAGGACTCCCACTGGCAGTGCTTCTGTACAGGCACTGGGATGTGGTCATTATGCTATTACATCCACAATCACCCATGTTAACTCACTTAGAAATAGGTCAGTAGAATTCATTTACCTTTTCAACCACTAGAACTGACGAGACATTTTTGCACATACATACGCGGCTGTGCACACACACATCCTCATAATCTTAGATTTTCATTCGAAGCGTTGCTAAGATGTTTGTAGTCAGCTCTGCAGTCTTTGGAATTATATTTCCGGCAGAAAACAAAGCACCCTTCCCTGACATAGATGTCAACAAATGTGTATCTATCACGAGAGAGTATTTGTGATCTAACAGCATTCAACTCATTTCTCGTCATTCAAAGATTACAGTACAAAGCCTTACTTTACAATCCATGATAGACATTGCATTTTAATATTCAAGCATTACTGTCAAACAGTCAAAATGAAGTTAATCCAATTTTAACTCTTGAAATCTGGTTTTATCACAACAACAATATTCAGGATTTTGTCTCAATAGACATTTCAGAAATAGCATAGGCATATAGATGTAGGATCCTAATTTGAGCCCGTTTGATACAGCAGGTTAATAATCCTGAAGCAACAGGAAATGTGAAATATTCTGTGGATTATAATTAATGGACATTTTTGTAGGGGTTGATGCATTTTTCATAAGGGAAATCACATCTGAAATTTCAATGTGGAAAACTTCAGCAGCCTTTTTACACAACAAATACAGTTTTAAATGTCCTGCAACAAGGTGATCAAATGACGATCCTACATCTGTATGGGATACAGATTGGCGTGGCAACAACTGTCTTTTAAACGAATGCATAACAGTAAGCATCAATAACAGTAAGCATCAATAACAGTAAGCATCAATAACAGTAAGCATCAATAACAGTAAGCATCAATAACAGTAAGCATCAATAACAGTAAGCATCAATCAATAACAGTAAGCATCAATAACAGTAAGCATTACACCTCACCTGATTATCCACAGTCATTGGTGCCTCTCATCATACTACATGCTCATATTATAATATAGAGTATCCAGTGTAAAATGTTTGGGGACTGAAGGGGGGGGGGGGTATTTTTTTTTATGTTAACTGAATCCAACAGAGATAATAATGTGGGAGGCGAGTTGCCTTATGCGACAAGAACATTTTTATTAACCTTTATTTAAACATGGAGTCACATTGAGATAAAACTATTTTACAAGACAGCCCTGTATACATGTACAAATAAAAACCTATACATAAATAAAACCCAACAGCCCTACATAACCATTACATAATTACAATGATCAATTAAGAGCTAATTTTACAGATGGGGGACAGCACACAATCCATCACTCTGTTCAAATGGTCTGTCAAGAGAGTACTTGATAAATTGGGTACTTGCCTATTCCAGTTTACATGCTAATAACGATTCATGTCTTCCACAAAACCCTGGCCACAGACTGCTCACCCATTTTGGGGTTTGAGTAACGCAACGGAAATGAGAAACTGAGCCATAGGCTACATTATCATATGTATTGGAACAAAAGGTTTTTGTCTTTTATACGAGTATAGCAATTTTGTCTGACGAACTGTTTGTATCGCTGTTTGATAGACACCCTCCACCTATTTCAATTATTTAGCTTATTTGGCTCTGATAATATGATTATTTTGCTACCTGATTTCGCTACCTGATACTGTAGTACAGCCAAATGTCAATCTGTGAATTGAATTCTCTACTCGTGCCTATCTGAGTGTATTTGAGTCTACAGTTCCATTCCAGGCGGTAGGTCTGGGGGAGATTCCTGGGTGCCCTGTACTTTCACATTAACCACAGTCTGTGAAGCTGAAATGTGGCCATGGCGTGAATTGCATCAGATACTATCATCAATCTCTATCTGGGAGCAGATCTTATAAACTGACCACCAGTATGGGCTTGAGGATGGTACTGGAGTATAAGAGCCGCCCCTCACTCAGACAGGTTCCCTTAAAGAAAGTGTGTCTGTGTGACAGTCCATGAAAAAGCATCTCTATACTTTATCTCAGCACCAATGGTACCAGTGTGTTTGATAGTCAGTTCAATTGCCCTAAAAAATAGCTGTGGTTTAAATAGCAAGGAATTTGTTGCTGTAGAGATGAACATGAACTACTGGGGTGTTGGATATTCTAATGAAGAATACATACCTGGTTAACATAGTGGTTGTTTACCTGTTTGATCGAGACCACAAGCCATTGACAGTGCAGCAACTGAATTGACTGCACTCCACCGTTATATTAAATATTATGTGGAACAGTGTTGATCTTGTGCCATGTTATATATATATATATATATATATATTTGTACATAAAAACAAATATGTAGCATCAGGAAACTGTCACACAGAAGAACAGTATAAAGTGGTTTGGATATAAACTGTATATGTACATTTTCAAATGTTTGATACAAACATTAATTCCTGCATCAACATTTAGCAATTTGGGATGAGTGGCTAAAGCCGAAATCCAGCGACAATCACACACCTGGGCAGACTACAGTCATAGTCTCCATCCCTGGGATGTGTCACAGTTCAACAGCTGCTATCTGCTACACTGTGATACCTTCAAAGGATGACTATTCAATTCAGCCTGCATTTCCTTTTTCCCGATAACCACTGAATTACTCCTCCTAAAATCTGTTACACATTCACATAGCCTTTGTCAGTGTCCACCAAGGCCCCAGGGTTCTGGGCTAGAAGCACGCCTTCCACTGAGCTCAGATGACACTTTTTGTACTTTAGTTTAGCTGAAGGCAAAAAAGACAATTCTCCTAGAAAGCCTAATAGAGAAATATAATTAGAACATTCCTAAAAAGACACTTTCATCATCACCTTTGTGCCAAAAATACCCATTGAATTATTCAAGTAATTGTCTTCGGGGCCATTTTTTTTCTTCATTCATCCAATGTTTCTGGCGCCCCAGTGTGCACTGAGTGCTAGTGTGATGGCGTTATGGGCTCTGTAAAGCAGATGGTAACCACCACAAAACGGCATATGTGAGCATGAGTACATTACATTGAAAACAACGGTCAGCCATCTTGGAAGCTGTATATACTGTATATACGTCAGTGGTGTCAACCCTCCGTAATGAGGAGCTTTATGATGGCTCCTCCCTCCACCGTCTAGAAGTCACATGGCCAGAGACTAATAGACAACGGAGGAACCTGCAGGTGTCCCTATCTGTCAGGTGTCTCATTAAAACATATGTACATCACCAGGCTACAGACTACGGAGATCCCTCACTAACGCACCGGGACTGCTCGAGGGTTCAAATCCATGTCCCTCGTAATAACTTCCTCCTCATTCAGTTGAATAGGGGATTTATTGAATTCTTTTAAAGTGTCTATCAAATAGAACTTAACAAATATCTCCAACCATCTACAATGCCATCCATCCAATAAATAATGAACTGTAGTGGATCTTACAGAGAAAAATAACAGCTTGTACAAAGCATGTCAGTTAAACATTTGCATCAGGGAAATGTTTTCTGTTCCAGAACCACTTCCAGCAGGGCTAAATGTGTTGTACCACCACACAGGTGGGGCTTACTCTTCTGACACATCATACAACATGATCATTTATTAACAAAGACTTTGTCAGCCAACACACTGTCAAGTCTTGACTTTAGACAAGCAGGGAGTCAGGAGAGCAGTCGCCTACATTTTGCATGTACAGAAACATCACTTAAATGATCTTACCATTTGATCAGTGGATTATTTAAATGTGTTTCTTTTATCAGGCATTTATTGGCTTTTGAAGATGATAAGTAGATGTGTAATTAGCCTGGGATAATTGTATAAGGAGAACCCCAGTAGGCTGACTGATTGAACCCAGATGGAATCACCTGGTAATTGTTGTGATAGGAGAACATTAATATACTATAGCTCAGGGAAAGAGTGCAAATACATCAATACATATTTTGAGTTGCACCAGCTGTGTTCATCTTCTGCACCAGATCTGAGAGAGATATTATAGGCTTTTATCTGACAATCACTGTTTAACAACATTGATTTATCACTGCTGTATGGTACTCCTGCAGCCGTTCAAGTCAATTTTGTAAGGAGTTAATTGTCACACATTAGCTTAAATGAAGCATTATGTAGAGGTACGATTCAGAAGCTCTATCACATGTCCTCTTAATGTTCATCCATGTCTACCCCTGTAGTCGTTGGATGACGTGTTCTGCAGAAGCAAACAGCACATACACTACTGTATAATACCAAACCATTTCCGCTCCTCAGTGAATCATCAATCAAGTTTTGATTATTTTCTTTTTTCCAGGACCGGGGTTAAAAGTGTTCTTGTTTGCAACAGCTGTGATTAATGGTACAGATAGCTAGATACATACAGTATGTGTATGGAACGATGAAAGTCCTTTACAAGTAAGAGCATGCAAAAAAGAAGAAGTACAAAAGCCTTTTGACCTTGCTATTATGGGTTAAATATGCTAAATCCATATACTATAAATTGTTTAAAGTTGTCACATAAATGTTAGTTTTATATCCTCACATACAGTGCATTCGGAAAGTATTCAGTCCCTTTCACAGTAGATTCTAAAACATATATATTTTTTAAAGAATCCCTCATCAATCTACAGTACACACAATACCCCATAATGACAAAGCAAAACAAGTTTTTAGAAATGTTTGCAAATGTATTAAAAATAAAAACTGAAATATAACATTCACATAAGTATTCAGACCTTTCACTCAGTACTTTGTTAAAGTGCCTTTGGCAGCGATTACATCCTTGAATCTTCTTGGGTATGACGCTATAAGCTTGGCACATCTGTATTTGGTAGTTTCTCCCATTCTTTTCTGCAGATCCTTCCAAGATCTGTCAGGTTGGATGGGGAGCATCGCTGCACAGCTATTTTCAGGTCTCTCCAAAGATGTTCGATCAGGTTCAAGTCCGGGATCGGGCTTGGCTAATCAAGGATATTCAGAGACTTGTCCCGAAGGCACTTATGCGTTGTCTTGGCTGTGTGCTTAGGGTCATTGTCCTGTTGGAGTGTGAACCTTAGGCCCTGTCTGAGGTCCAGAGCACTCTGGAGCAGGTTTTCATCAAGGATATCCCTGTACTTTCATCTTTCCCTCTGCTGAAAAACATCCCCGCAGCATGATGCTGCCACCACCAAGCTTCACTGTTCTGATTGAGAACCATACTTAGACAGCCTGTTTTCCCACTATGGGTGTGGGTAGTTGATTTTTGTGTTTGTGTGTCTGCACCAGACAGAACTGTTTAGTTTGTTCCGCTTTGTTGTTGTTTTTGTTCTAGTGTTCAGTTTCTTTATTAAATTTACCATGAAAACGTACCACGCTGCACCTTGGTCCTCTTCACCTTCTTCCACCTATGAATATCGTTATAGAGCTACCCACCAAAAAAGGACCAAGCAGCGTGGTAACCAGGAGCAGCGTGAAATGGACTCATGGACATGGGAGGACATTCTGGACGGGAAGGGTTCCTACACATGGGAGGAGGTCCTGGCTGGAAGGGATCCCCTCCTATGAGAACAGGTGGAGGCAGCCAGGAGAGCGGAGGCAGCAGGTAAAGGGAGCTAGCGCTTTGAGGGAACACGGCTGGCAAGGAAGTCCGAGAGGCATCCCCCAAAATGTATTGGGGGGCACACGGGGAGTGTGACTAAGTCAGGTAGGAGATATGAGCCAACTCCCCGTACTTACCATGGAGAGAGGTGGACCGGGCAGGCACCGTGTTATAACATGAGGCGCACGGTGTCCCCAGTGCGCAGCCATAGCCCGGTGCGCTACATCGCAGCTCCTCGTAGCGGCTGGGCTAGAGTGGGCATCGAGCCAGGAGCAATGAAGCCGGCTCAGCGCATCTGGTCTCCAGTGCGCCTCCTCGGGCCAGGGTATATGGCACCAGCCCTACGCACGGTGTCCCTGGTTCACCAGCACAGCCCAGTGCGGTCTGTTCCACCCCGCCGCACTTGCCGGTCTACGGGGAGTATCCAGCCAGGACAGGTTATGCAGGCTCGGTGCTCGAGACCTCCAGTACGCCTCCACGGTCCGGTCCATCCGAGGCCTCCTCCACGCACCAGGCCTGCGGTGGCAGCCCCACGCACCACGCTGTCTCTCCATCTCCTCCCTCCAGGTTCTCCCTCCTGTCCAGAGCTTCCAGAGTCTCCCTCCTGTCCGGAGCTGCCAGAGCTGCCCGTCAGTCAGGAGCTGCCAGAGCCGCCCGTCAGTCAGGAGCTGCCAGAGCCGCCCGTCAGTTAGGAGCTGCCAGAGCCGCCCGTCAGTCAGGGTGCTGCCAGAGCCGCCCGTCAGTCAGGAGCTGCCAGGGTCGCCCTTCACTCCGGCGCTGCCAGTGTCGCCCTTCACTCCGGCGCTGCCAGAGTCTCCCATCTGTTCGGGGCCAGCTGAACGGGTCCCCAGTCCGGGGTCGGCGACGAGGGTCGTCGCTCCAAAGGCGCCACCTAAGTGGGCCCAGACTAAGGTGGAGTGGGGTCCACGTCCCGCGCCAGAGCCGCCCCCGCGGACAGATGCCCACCCAGACCCTCCCCTATGGGTTTAGGTTTTGCGGCCGGAGTCCGCACCTTTGGGGGGTTACTGTCACGCCCTGACCGTAGATTGCTTTGTATGTTTCTATTTTTCATTTGGTCAGGGTGTGATGTGGGTGGGTATTCTATGTTGTATGTCTAGGTGTTGTGTTTCTATGTTTAGGCCTGGTATGGTTCCCAATCAGAGGAAGCTGGTTATCGTTGTCTCTGATTGAGAACCATACTTAGCCAGCCTGTTTTTCCACTATGGGTGTGGGTAGTTGTTTTCTGTCTGTGTGTGTCTGCACCAGGCAGAACTGTTTCGTTTGTTCCGCTTTGTTGTTTCTTTGTTCTAGTGTTCAGTTTCTTTATTAAATTTACAATGAACACGTACCACGCTGCACCTTGGTCCTCTTCACCTTCTTCCACCTATGAATATCGTTACAGTAAGATTATAATGTGAGATGTCCAAATAAATAATAACTCTGCCAATTTGCATGGTTGAGTGTTTATGTTTTCTCTTTGGAGCATGAGAATTTTACTCTGGCTGAACTCCAAACTCTCCCTCAGCCCTGCTACCTCCTCACACAACGTTTACAGTGTTGCATGGATTACAGCCAGAGCATTAGCCTCTACCTCAATAAGTAAGTAAATAATCCATGTCTGTAGATTAATCTGTTTTTCTTTTTTTTGTCGGGTTAAAGTTATTTTGTGAGGTGGTCGGATCTTTCCATGGTGGAGTATGTTGTTCCTCCATAGAGTAAAGATGTTGGTACTCATTGATTTCCCTCAGGAGCTCCTTAGTATCCAGGTTGGCTCTTTACTGCAACCAGTTGTTTTACGAAAAGATAACAATGAGTCTTTCCCACGATGGCGACAGGTGTCTGTAGTACAGCCAGCTAGCACTCGCGGAATCCACACAAAAAAAGGAACACAAACTTGCAGTCCCAGCTGTAAAGGCTAACCGCGTCATGGAATCCTTAGCAACAAAACTTTAGTTTGGATTCAAATGGATTTCATGAAAATGTTTTAATATAAACAACTAACCGAGTGTCGACAGTACAATGTTCTGTTGCGCTTTTTCTATGCAACTCTGCCTAGAAGGCCAGCATCCCGGAGTCACCTCTTCACTGTTGATGTTGAGACTGGTGTTTTGCGGGTACTATTTAATGAAGCTGCCAGTTGAGGACTTGTGAGGCGTCAGTTTCTCAAACTAGACGCTATAATGTACTTGTCCTCTTGCTCAGTTGTGCACCGGGGCCTCCCACTCCTCTTTCTATTCTGGTTACGAGACAGTTTGTGCTTTTCTGTGAAGGGAGTAGTACACAACGTTGTACGAGATCTTCAGTTCTTGATAATTTCTCACGTGGAATAGCCTTCATTTCTTAGAACAAAAATATTTATAAGTCGCTCTGGATAAGAGCGTCTGCTAAATGACTTAAATGTAAATGTAAATGTAGACAGACGAGTTTCAGAAGAAAGTGCTTTGTTTCTGGCCATTTTGAGCCTGTAATCGAACCCACAAATGCTGATGCTCCAGATACTCAACTAGTCTAAAGGCCAGTTTTATTGCTTTTTTAATCAGCACAACCGTTTTCAGCTGTGCTAACATAATTGCAAAAGGGTTTTCTAATTATCAATTAGCCTTTTAAAATTATAAACTTGGATTCGCTAACACAGTGTGCCATTGGAACACAGGAGTGATGGTTGCTCATAATGGGCCTCTGTACACCTATGTAGATATTTCATTAAAGAATCTGCCGTTTCCAGCTACAATAGTCATTTACAACATTAACAATGTCTACACTGTATTTCTGATCAATTTGATGTTATTTTAATGGACAAAAAAATGTGATTTTCTTTAAAAAACAAGGACATTTCTAAATCACCCCAAACTTTTGAACAGTAGTGTATATCCAGAATATATTTCTAAAATATATAACTTGAGCACATTATAGAATATGAGTCTACATACTGTATATTTAAAATATATGTTAGTTAAATATATTTTTGCTCAACATGTATCATGCTGAAATGTAATGTTGAGTCTATTGACCTCTGGTACCTTTGGCATTAGCTTCCCAAAGTGAGATTTGTATGTAAAAGTTGCAAATAAATCATGAATCTATTAAGGCTACCTACCACTTATGAAACAGTAAGAATAGCTGTGTTTATTTCGAAAAGAGACTAGAAACTAGAACATATTTCTCCCAAGCTGTCAATCACAATTTGAAATGTCCCTGAGCCCCGCCCCCAGTCCCGCCTCCAACTGACAGAGCAGCTGTTGCAATTTAGAATTTTCTTCAGATGAAGAAGAAGAGCAGATGTCAGGGCCAAAAATCTTTTTCATGGATAATGGCATTATATTTGATTATATAATCATAACACAAGCCACATTTCCATTGACAGTTTTCATCACAGCTGTGATGACAACAGGAAGTTTTGGAGCAATTGTATAAACGATTGTTCATTTGACATAGTGGAATCTTTTGTATCTGTAAAATGTATTATGAGAGAAATTGCAGTGGAAATGCCTTCATGCTCAAGTACTCATACAAGTAACCATCATATCAAAGCAAGCTTGGAGTCACACAATGAAATGGTGGGTGGTCCTCCCACTTCGACTTGAGAAACCATGTAGTTTATTAGACTATAGATTAAGACAATTATTATGGATTTCACAGGGTGTTGAAAGTGCACGCCATGAGCTTGATGCTCTTTCCAATAAATATCGAGGGTCTTATTCTGCTGACATGATTGATGCTTGACTGCCGTTTGACAACTACAAATATTCTCGCTCTTATCCATAATAAGAGTAGACAGATTTGCAACTTAATACAACCGTTTGTGACAAAACTATCGGCAGAGTTGAAAATGTGATGGAAACACATTAAACATTCATTTTAATTGGGGACATGAAAACGTAAGCAAAGAATTACATTTTGTATGCACTACTTCATTACGCACTGATTTTGCTCTGCAACAAGTCAGTTTGGAAACACACCACTGGAGGGAATAAGCACAGATTCTCTGTGTGGATTTTATAATATGTTTTTACCTGGCGGGTGCCAGAGGAAGAAGATATATTCTTCAATTGCTTGCAAGCAAGAGTTTACCATGAGCTAGCTAACACAGATAGTTAGCTAGGTTACTCCTAGCTAAAAATAATCACATTTTTCTCTGCAGTGGATCTTCTGGTCTCGAGCCTCAACCGTCTACGGACAGACCCCAGACAATGTAAATTAGTCTTGTATCATTTAGCTTTCTAATTCCCGAACATGAACCCCTTATTTATTCTTCTTCTTGTGTGGAATTGTTTCACTGACTCTCTGTCTCTACATTATCAGGGTAACTGTCAACTTGTTAGTCTGAAAATGGACACTGGAGTTTAAGGAATCTGCTTTGAATCAACGCAAGTATCAATTTGATGTCGATTAACATTAATCCCTAATTCTTCATCTTGTGTGGAATTTGTTTTACTCAATTTGATGTTCATGAACATTTGTCACAACACAGTTCAGTCAGTCTACTTGATTTGGTCGAGATGAATCGTAGCTAAGCCTTACCCAAATCAAATCAAATCACATTTATTTATATAGCCCTTCGTACATCAGCTGATATCTCAAAGTGCTGTACAGAAACCCAGCCTAAAACCCCTAACCCTTTTCCTAACCTTAACCTAACCTTAATAACCTAACCTGCCATTCAGAGGTTGAATGGACAGATCAAAATATTTAAGTGCCTTTGAACGGGGTATGGTATTAGGAACAAGGGCACACTGGTTTGTGTCAAGAACTGCAATGCTGCTGTGTTTTTCACACTCAATAGTTTTCCTTGTGTATCAAGAATGGTCCACCACACAAAGGACATCCAGCCAGCTTGACTCAACTGTGGGAAGCATTGGAGTCATCATGGGCCAGCATCCCTATGGAATGCTTTTGACACCTTGTAGAGTCCTAGCCCCAACAATGTGAGGCTGTTCTGAGAGAAAAAAAAGGAAGGGGAGGGATGGGTTCAACTCAATATCAGAAGGGTGTTCTTAATGTTTTGTACACTTAATGTACACTACCAGTCAAACATTTTAGAACACCTACTCATTCAAGGGTTTTTCTTTATTTTTACTATTTTCTACATTGTAGAATAATAACGAAGACATCAAAACTGTGAAATAACACATATGGAATCATGTAGTAACCAAAACATATATTTTATATTTGAGATTCAAATAGCCACCCTTTGCCTTGATGGCATTCTCTCTACCAGCTTCATGAGGTAGTTGCCTGGAATGAATTTTAATTAACAGGTGTACCACCTTAAAAGTTCTTTTTAAAATTGTATTTCCCTCTTAATCAAATCAGATCAAACTTCAGATCAAACTACACGTGTAGACTTTACTGTGAAATGCTTACTTACAAGCCCTTAACCAACAGTGCAGTTCAAGAAGAGTTAAGAAAACATTTACCAAGTAGGTTAAAATAAAAGTAATAATAAAAAGTAACACAATAAGAATAACAATAACGAGGCTATATACATGGAGGCACCGGTACTGAGTCAGTGTGCGGGTGTACAAGTTGAGGTAATTTGTACAAGTAGGTGGGGGTGAAGTGACTACGCATAGATAATAAACAGCGAGTAGCAGCAGTGTACAGAAAGGGAGGGGGGAGGGGTCAATATAAATTGTCCGTTAAGTGATTTTATTAATTGTTCAGCAGTCTTATGGCTGTTGGGTAGAAGCTGTTGAGGAGCCTTTTGGTCCTAGACTTTTGGAGCCTTTTGGTCCTAGAAGACCCAGAGATACCTCTGATGCAGAGGATAAGTTCATTAGAGTTACCAGCCTCAGAATTGCATCCCATATAACTGATACACAGAGTTCAAGTAACACATCTCAAGATCAACTGTTCAGAGGAGGCTGTGGGAATCAGGCCTTCATGGTTGAATTGCTCCAAAGAAACCACTACTAAAGGACACCAATAAGAAGAAGACTTGCTTGGGCCAAGAAACACAAGCAATGGCCATTAGACCGGTGGAAATTTGTCCTTTGGTCTGGAGTCCAAAATGGAGATTTTTAGTTCCAAACGTGTGTCTTTGTGAGACGCAGTGTGGGTAAATGGATTAATGTGTATTTCCCACCACAAAGGGGTGCTTTGCTGGTGATACTGTCTGTGATTTATTTAGAATTCAAGGCACACTTAATTAACCAGCATGGCTACCACAACATTCTGCAGCGATAAGCCATACCATCTGGTTTGGGCTTAGTGGGACTATCTTGTGTTTTTCAACAGAACATTGACTCAACACACCTCCAGGCTGTGTGAGGGTTATTTTACCAAGAAGGTGAGTGATGGAGTGTTGCATCAGATGACTTGGCATCCACAATCCCCTGAACTCAACCAAATTGAGATTGTATGGGATGAGTCGGACCGCAGAGTAAAGGAAAAGCAGCCAACAAGTGCTCAGCATATGTGGGAACTCCTTCAAGACTGTTGGAAAAGCAGTCCAGGTGAAGTTGGTTGAGATAATGCCAAGAGTGTGCCAAGCTATCATTAATGCAAAGGGTGGCAATTTGAAGATTCTCAAATATAAAATATATTTAACACTTTTTTGGTTACTACATGATTCCATATGTGTTATTTCATAGTTTTGATGTCTTCACTATTAGTCTACAATATTGAATATAGTAAAAATACAGAAAAACTCTTGAATGAGTAGGTGTTCTAAAACTTGTGACCGGTAGTGTATCTAGGCTTGGGGATGGGTAGCCTACAGGGTAATATCAGAAGAATGCAATATGCAGAATTTATGTAGATATTCTAAAGTAAGTTTTGATAACTTTCAAATGTAGTAACAGAACCAATTAACAACCCTTGACATAATACCCTAGAAGCAGTGTTCTGCTAATATAACAATGTGCACCTTTCATGTTTCATTGTCAATTGGACTACTATTTTATCAAGCCGTGTATTTTTTAATACAACTTTTCACATAACACACATTGCCTGTCATTGTTGATTAACCTGTCTGTTTCATCAGGGCAGTAACTTGGGTCACTATCAGAAGCCTTAAGTTGGCGTGTCCTTTCATAGGAGTCGAGGGATACTAGCAACAATGGAGGAAGTGTACTTGTGTCACATGACACACTTTTATTCTGAGGTCTTGCCTGACCAGCTGTGAAAATAGCAAGTGAACAGTGAATTACATGATTTTTGGAGGTCGTTAAACCATTACAGTCACATTTCTAGACATTTTATGATACCCAACATTCCTCCTTGTCTAAGAGAAAAACAGCGATTTCCATTATCCCTCAATTATAAACAAAGCTGGAGAAATAATGTTATCTGGTTTGGAAGGTAATTCTATGCTTTACAGCTGTAGACTGACTGGCTCCAGAATGGATTAGATTCATGCCAGTGATGCCATTACACTATACAACTGCTGTTGTGCAGCGGTCTAAGACACTGCATCTCAATGCTCGAGGTGGCATTAAAGACAATGGTTCAATCCTGGGCTGTCTCACTACCATCTGTGATCGGGAGTCCCACAGGGTGGTGCACAATTGGCCCAGCATCGTGAGGGTTTGGCCGCAGTAGGCCGTCATTGTAAATAAGAATTTGTTCTTAACTGACTTGCCTAGTTAAATATGTAGATATTTTTTAAGACAGCTGTAACATGTTTTGCTCTGGCCCTGGGTTGGTTTGAGTTTGTTGCTGCTAGTTAGTACACTGTTTTAGTCAGACATGAGTAGGTTACTACCACCATATCTGCATCCAATATTTATTTGTACCCTAGATATGGGTTGCTCCTCGGAGAGTGATCAAACACATAACCAGTAGTCTACGATTTAGGTACCGGTATACTCACCACCACTGGGGACCAACAAACTCCAATCACCTATTCCATGTAATAGGGTCCTCTGGCAAGGCATGTAAACCATAGTTGTTGGTTGTGCATCCTTCTGGAAGCATGCATTGCATAGTCAATCTGTATAGGGCTTCTCAATCTCAAACGGCCATGATTCTTTGAACGCGTTGGTTGGGGGCGATGAAACAACAGAGCCCCATTCAATGGGGCGACAGGGTAGCCTAGTGGTTAGAGCGTTGGACTAGTAACTGAAAGGTTGCAAGTTCAAATCCCTGAGCTGACAAGGTACAAATCTGTCGTTCTTCCCCTGAACAGGCAATTAACCCACTGTTCCTAGGTTGTCATTGAAAATAAGAATTTGTTGGGTCTGCGTGGAAACAGTCCCGTGTGGTACAAACACTAACACGGAAAATAAACACGTGAAACCAGGCTACCTAAGTATGATTCTCAACAATTGTCAGCTGTCTCTGATTGAGAACCATACTAGGCCAAACACAGAAAATCCAAAATTATAGAAAAAAACAACATAGACAACCCACCCAACTCACACCCTGACCATACTAAAACAAAGAAATAACAAAGGAACCAAGGTCAGAGCGTGACAATTGCTGAGAATTTTCCTGGAAATAAACAATTGTAGTGTATTTGAAGTTTGAAAAGGTTTCTAAAGTTTGTATTTTCCACTTAGAAATGTCAGACTTGATTTGCCCTACAAAGAAAGGTCCATTGTTTTTTTATCTACTTCATAATTTACATTTTCTGCTGTAGAAAACTGGCTTAAATTAAGATCCTACATCTGTATGCCATACAGAGCTGGGTCAAATTAATTTGTCTGGATATCCTGCTGTAAAAATAAGTAATTATATTTTGAAAATGGTCTTATAATGCTGTCACTTAACATTATGTGTGTCTTCAATCAAATTCAATCAAATGAGCCTGGCCCAAGGGGGTGTCCCTTGACACTTAATATTGTAATTTCCCCAAATATTCTTGTATGAAAATGTTTTTAATAATAATATGCCGCTTGCTAGGAGCTCTGTCAGTAAAAATATTTGAAAATCAAATGTCACATAATTCTCTCTGTCTTATGCAGGTTCTTGCTCTTAAACCAGAGTTTAAGACCTGTCTAAGCCGGGGGAGGGAGGCGTAGCTATATGGAATTGTTTTAAGAAGGTTAGTTCATTTAGTTTTTTGATTTTTTGATTTTTCTGACAAATACCCATCTAGCTCTGTCACCTTTCATAGCAGAGGCAGAAGTGCGACATAGATTTGGTGGATTGAGACACATCCAATGCAAAACAACAGATAGTTTAAACTGACAGATTTTTATCGAGATTTTTGAAAATTATGATGATTAGATTTCCACAGGGCGCAGACTTCGACCTAAGGGGGTTAACAGATTACTTTGCTAATGTAGATGGTTGGAAGTTGCTGTATGACCTAAAGCTATTTGGAGCATGCTAACAGGGATGCTACCCTTATTTTGCTCTGATGGCGATAATGCACAGCTGGGGCTAAAAAAACAAACGCTAATCTTGGGTTGTGGAACTTTCTGGTTCTACAGACTATGGCTATTAACCTTCCTCATATTTTATCTCTTGATCCCAAAAAACACTTTGGCTCATTAACTTGGCTCTTTAACAGAAATGTTAGGGGCAACAGTCTAATGTGTGTCGTAAGAGTCCACAAGAACATGTTAGTGTGCTATGAGTCGCCACTGAGAGAAAGGAACTGAGGCTGAAATGCATTTTTGTAATGCAGTATAATCTCCTTCGTAGATTTATCATCCTCTTCAGGATTGAATCGGCTGATGACTTATTGACTCCTTTTGGTGCTGAAGAACATGTGGCCCGTCTATTTAATCCCTCCTGATTTGAAAATCTTGAAAGCTGCCTGTTGTACAGTAGACAAGCACATAGGAGGAGGTCTATCTCTGTAGATTATCATTGTTGTCACTGGTCTTTGTTACTGGGCTGTGTGCTAACTTGCTTAAACTACCAAAACTGTCTCTGACAACCCAAAACTTTAATTTACCGTGACTTAAAATCTAAAATCATTTTTGTAAATTTCCTGCAACCTCCCAGATGAGCAGAACAATATATCTCCATCCCTTAAGCTCTGGCCCAGTAGGAATTGGCAGCAAACCACCAGTGGGACCAAACCCATCATTTGGGAACCACTGATCTATTTCTCATCCCTCCCACATCCCCTGTTATCTTCACAGCAGGGACCCGTATCCCTCACACTGCCAGTTCATTTCCACTAGGCTCTGAACGACCCTGAATCACTCCATGCCTTGGCATAGAGAGCAAAGATTAGTCAACACATTTATGGCCATCAATCCTTGTGTTTTTACCCACAGCAGCTGACCCGCTTACAGAAATTGGATACCCAGAAAATGTAAACGCAGAAACCCTTGGAATCTCTAAAGTGATGGTTTCCCTCCAGGCTTAAATCGATGTAGGGCAAGGCTAGAAATTGATGGTCAAATAGCTCGCGCCTGTCATTCAATTGTTACTGAATCAATTTTATCTAATCTAAAGGTTTTGAGGCTGAAATATTAGCCCTTTTGTAAGTCTAGTTGACTACATAAAGAAGTTACTGAATTAGGGTACAACAACATTTCCAGTAAGTCATGCTGAAAGTCCAAGTTTTAAAATGATTATATGTGCATTGGCTTTACAGGGTAGCATTACATGGTAGCCTACATATTTGCCACTTTATCACTTTTCTTCCAATTGCCAGATTTTCATGACAAATGTCTTATCTTTATGCCGTAGCTAAATATCAGTGAATATGGGTAACCTTATTGACTGTACTGTTTTGAAAGAGACGTCATGGTCATTTGTTTCTCTAAAATGTAAGAGATGCTCCCTGAGGTGAAGTGAGATTAACATGGCTTTTTCAAGGAGCCAGGACACCAACTGATATCGCCATGAATTCATGTGATTCATATTTGGTGCATATCGGCAATAAACAGGGGATATCCTGTTGTTGTCGCATGCTTCCTTAGTCACAGTGACTGGCTACGAAGGCTTGCTGAGTATATGTGCATACAATACAGGGATAATATAAACTGAGTATTATGAATAGTCAGTCATATGAACATCTACAATAAAATACATCAAATCAATGTTATTGCGCAATGACCTTTTTCTCGGGTTCTCTAGCACTATCAGATTCCATTCTCTGTCCACTTGGTATTACGACCATGGACAGCAGGCTTTAGGAATCTGGAACCTCCACTCCACACCACAGACCAAACAACAGATCCTGACATTTAAATATAAGATACCGTAATCCAGGAGAAATGATGTGCTTCATAGAAAATATGATAACACAGTCTAGGTTTAACCCTGGATTTCTACAGGGGGCTACACTTCAGGGCTGCATTCTTTTTATCCTCTGCGGTTCACAGCCAGACAATTAAAGATTCATGCATTCCCTCACTATATCTACATCTATTGTTTCTCAGGTGAGGGCAGTGTTTATTTTTTATCACAGTGACTCACTACTAGTCCTTCGTTTAATTGTGCTGTTGAGTTGTGAAGGCTGGTGTCGCGTTGGCACCCGAGTGCTGAATGAAACAAACTGAAATGATGTCAGGTAAGTTCCCTCTTTGCTTTGGGCACCTTGGATGTTTGAAACGGAGACCATGGTCATGTTGCTTCATTGTCAGAAAGACAGTATTTGATGAATATTTCATCCCCCTCCGGCTGCTGAGCCTCTCTGCCTGCATACAGATGCTCACTGCATTAAAACACCACTAGCCCTTCCCTCCCTCCTGTACCTGTGAATTGGGGCAGTTCTCCAGCTGAGGCTTTTCATTCAGATCACTTTATTATCTCCACCTCATGTGATTCAAATGTTACAAAATCATTTTTGCATAACCATACAATAAGCTATATAACATTGACAAATGCATTCCTATTATCGCCAAGAGCAGTTGAAATGTTTAAATGTAAACACAACACACCAAAGTAGAAAACACTTTATGCACAAGTGATGCATACAACAACAGCTGGTGTTTAGTGTGGCTGTGCTGTGTACTGCAGCATCAGTGGTAGTAGCTAGGGGCCAACACTCTACTCACCATATATCTGGACTGCTGTCATTATGTTGTCAACATCCCACAAAAAACAGTATCCTGGTTTGTACCATTTCATCCCTGGCTGTTCCTGATGTGTAATCATGCCCGGCTCCAGGATGACTCGCCCGAGGGGGCATTTTAAATCCATGGGGAACACAACTAGTATTGCTTTAGAGCCTTAATAAAAGGTAGATTGGTCCTACTACTGAAATGTAGCCGTACACATCAATAACCGTTGTTTTCTGGAATAATACAAGAAAGAGATGCTCCCCACTACTACATACAAGTGTATCTGAAATGCAGCCGTAGCTGCTGTAGGCCTACACATAATTTACTCCTAGCAACACTCACAGGTCAGATGTTCAGGATGAGCACCACTGTGCTGGCAAAGATTCTTACAGCCTTCAATACAACTATTACAACAATAGGCTACATCAATGTAAAATGTGTGACACTACACAATAAGACTAACCTACAGTTAGAACCTACAGTAAGACCCTACAGTAAGACCCTACAGTAAGACCCTACAGTAAGAACCTACAGTAAGACCCTACAGTAAGAACCTACAGTAAGACCCTACAGTAAGAACCTACAGTAAGACCCTACAGTAAGAACCTACAGTAAGACCCTACAGTAAGACCCTACAGTAAGACCCTACAGTAAGAACCTACAGTAAGACCCTACAGTAAGAATCTACAGTAAGACCCTACAGTAAGACCCTACAGTAAGAACCTACAGTAAGACCCTACAGTAAGACCCTACAGTAAGAACCTACAGTTAGAACCTACAGTAAGACCCTACAGTAAGACCCTACAGTAAGACCCTACAGTAAGAACCTACAGTAAGACCCTACAGTAAGAACCTACAGTAAGACCCTACAGTAAGACCCTACAGTAAGACCCTACAGTAAGACCCTACAGTAAGACCCTACAGTAAGAACCTACAGTAAGACCCTACAGTAAGAACCTACAGTAAGACCCTACAGTAAGAACCTACAGTAAGACCCTACAGTAAGAACCTACAGTAAGACCCTACAGTAAGAACCTACAGTAAGACCCTACAGTAAGACCCTACAGTAAGAACCTACAGTAAGACCCTACAGTAAGACCCTACAGTAAGAACCTACAGTTAGAACCTACAGTAAGACCCTACAGTAAGACCCTACAGTAAGACCCTACAGTAAGACTCTACAGTAAGAACCTACAGTAAGACCCTACAGTAAGACCCTACAGTAAGAACCTACAGTAAGACCCTACAGTAAGAACCTACAGTAAGAACCTACAGTAAGAACCTACAGTAAGCCAAGCAGATCACTTCAGATCACACTTGCACAATATTTCCCATGTGGGAGAGCTTCAAAAAAAGCTAACTGAATCAAACTAACTGCATATTCTATATTCATAGCTGATGAGAAATTTGCTACATGACAGTAGCCAATTTGAATCTGCCGCGGGTAAGAGTCCATTCAAAGAGCAACACACACAAGAGAGCAGGGAGTGGGCAAAACAAGTTGTCTGTGTGTCGTTTGCTTATAGTATTGACAATACTTTTACAGTAGAATATAACACAATGACTGCGTGTAATGCAAACTAATGACAACAGAGTGAACATTAGCCTACTTCATTTAATAGGATACACACAGTATTATTCCTATACTACTGAGACATACAAAATGTACAATAATGTAGAGCTACCTGAAACTCAGCCAAATACACAACAACTGTAATTCTGCACACAAGAAAGCACACAATGTTGAAGAGAAGCCCCACGACGACTGGCAGCCCAATATGCTCTCTTTAAAACGGCATACACCATAACAATCGATTCAGGACCATGGACAGAAGGCTACCGCCAGTCAACACAATAAATGGATAACTTTAGATGAGCTGCCAATTTCAGCACAGCGAAGTAGACAGCCAGGACACCTCACCACAGGGCTCACCTCAAAGCACAACCAATAGGCTACCTATACTCATAGAATAATGCAAAGCTGTATATCTATCAATAGGAATTAGACCCACAAATGTAAGCAATGCATTAAGAATGGTTGATACATTTAACATGCGTTGCAGTAAAAAGCAAACGCCTAAAGTAACTATACATTACACCCCAAAAAATTAGCCAAACAACCAGGTTTACAATGCATTCATAATTGTTGCACGGCGGCCAGGGCCATAAAGGTTGTGGCTTACCATTTAGAGGAGCTGAAGCCTCCTCGATGATGTGTTGAACCTCATGAGAAGTTTCTGATTCCATTCTCCTTCCTGGCGAAATGTACTTGTCGGGTCCCTGTCAAATGCCAGCTGGAAAAGCTAGTCTTTTAGTTGATGCGTCTGTGTTCACCGAATACGTTCTTCAGGGTGGAGAAGGAATTTACAGCTGTAGATGCCCCAAATGTTAGTCCGTATCAGTGGCAACAGCACAGTCGGTATTGCTGACAAAGTATCTTTGAAGAACACTGAGTGGGGTCCCTTTGTTGTTGCTGGCTGTGGTTGTGATTTGACTTTGTAAGAATGTACCAGCCACAATAAACTCTTCCTCCACCAGTTTTGGTTCAATCCAACAATGGTTTGACCTTGTTCACATCCAAACAGTTCCGCCTCTCGGGATCCATGGTACAACAGAGTTTCCACCAGTTGACTATATCCTTTGCTAAATCTTGATGACATTTCCCCCAGCACGGCATCTAGTGCTGAAAAACAGTCGCTTACACTCCCTTTTGTCTCCATCCTCATGCTGACCCCCTGTGATTTTAACTACGTACTCTTGCAGAGTTTTACTCATGAGTCTCCCGTTCCTTGCTTGGAGCTGGGGTGCTCGTGCCCTCCTGGCATGCCTACCTATGCTTTTCCAATTCAGCATCACATCACAGTTTTTCACCGCACCCTACGTACTGCAGACAAGTTTGACAGTAACAAGTTTGGCAGACAAGTTTGGCAGTAACTTGTTAAGAGGGTCGAGGAGCCCTAGGATTTGTTGAGTCATGTTAGCAATAAACGTATTGCTAACTTATTGCCCCGCCCCATTCACTGACCCTCTAGCGCCTTAGTTTTATCACCTCTTCTCCCCTCTTTATCAGCTCTATCCAGAGCAGAGCCCTGCAGGCATGTCCATCCAGAGCAGAGCCCTGCAGGCATGTCCATCCAGAGCAGAGCCCTGCAGGCATGTCCATCCAGAGCCCTGTACAACACATGGGTTTGGGTCCATTCAGATAATCCATCCCTTGTCTTTCATGCAGTGGCTAGTTAGTGCCTGTGGTGCTAGTTCTGGCTAATGTTTTGGGCTGTTGGCATGACAATACTGACATGGCTTATAGGGCTGGAAATTGCCAAGTACCTAAAAAAACCCGGCAGCAATCCAACCTGCATCACACTGCTGGCTTGCCTCTGAAGCTGAGTAGGGTTGGTCCTGGTCGGTCACTGAATGGGCGACCAGATGCTGTTTGAAGTGTTGTTGGAGGGCCAGTAGGAGCCACTCTTTTCTTTGGTCTAAAATGAGATATCCCAGGGCAGTGATTGGGGACGTCACGCTGTGTAGGACGTCGTCTTTCAGATGGGACGTTAAATGGCTGTCCTGACTCTCTGTGGTCAATAAAGATCCCGTGGCACTTATTGTAAGAGTAGGGGTGTTAACCCCGGTGTCCTGGCCATGTATCTAATATGGCCACCTAATCATCCACAGCTTCCAGTTGGCTCATTTGTCCTCTCCCCTGTAACTATTCCCCAGGTCGTTGCTGTAAATGAGAATGTGTTCTCAGTCAACTTACCTGGTAAAATGGGGGTTAAATGAAAGAAGATATTATTACGATACTTAGATGTCGATATGTACTATGATTCAATACTGTGATTTTATTGCAATTCAATGTTCCAAACATTTTACATTTACATTTACATTTAAGTCATTTAGCAGCCGCTCTTATCCAGCGACTTACAAATTGGTGCATTCACCTTATGACATCCAGTGGAACAGCCACTTTACAATAGTGCATCTAAATCTTTTAAGGGGGGTGAGAAGGATTACTTTATCCTATCCTAGGTATTCCTTGAAGAGGTGGGGTTTCAGGTGTCTCCGGAAGGTGGTGATTGACTCCGCTGTCCTGGCGTCGTGAGGGAGTTTGTTCCACCATTGGGGGGCCAGAGCAGCGAACAGTTTTGACTGGGCTGAGCGGGAACTGTACTTCCTCAGTGGTAGGGAGGCGAGCAGGCCAGGGGTGGATGAACGCAGTGCCCTTGTTTGGGTGTAGGGCCTGATCAGAGCCTGGAGGTACTGAGGTGCCGTTCCCCTCACAGCTCCGTAGGCAAGCACCATGGTCTTGTAGCGGATGCGAGCTTCAACTGGAAGCCAGTGGAGAGAGCGGAGGAGCGGGGTGACGTGAGAGAACTTGGGAAGGTTGAACACCAGACGGGCTGCGGCGTTCTGGATGAGTTGTCGGGGTTTAATGGCACAGGCAGGGAGCCCAGCCAACAGCGAGTTGCAGTAATCCAGACGGGAGATGACAAGTGCCTGGATTAGGACCTGCGCCGCTTCCTGTGTGAGGCAGGGTCGTACTCTGCGGATGTTGTAGAGCATGAACCTACAGGAACGGGCCACCGCCTTGATGTTAGTTGAGAACGACAGGGTGTTGTCCAGGATCACGCCAAGGTTCTTAGCGCTCTGGGAGGAGGACACAATGGAGTTGTCAACCGTGATGGCAAGATCATGGAATGGGCAGTCCTTCCCGGGAGGAAGAGCAGCTCCGTCTTGCCGAGGTTCAGCTTGAGGTGGTGATCCGTCATCCACACTGATATGTCTGCCAGACATGCAGAGATGCGATTCGCCACCTGGTCATCAGAAGGGGGAAAGGAGAAGATTAATTGTGTGTCGTCTGCATAGCAATGATAGGAGAGACCATGTGAGGTTATGACAGAGCCAAGTGACTTGGTGTATAGCGAGAATAGGAGAGGGCCTAGAACAGAGCCCTGGGGGACACCAGTGGTGAGAGCGCGTGGTGAGGAGACAGATTCTCGCCACGCCACCTGGTAGGAGCGACCTGTCAGGTAGGACGCAATCCAAGCGTGGGCCGCGCCGGAGATGCCCAACTCGGAGAGGGTGGAGAGGAGGATCTGATGGTTCACAGTATCGAAGGCAGCCGATAGGTCTAGAAGGATGAGAGCAGAGGAGAGAGAGTTAGCTTTAGCAGTGCGGAGCGCCTCCGTGATACAGAGAAGAGCAGTCTCAGTTGAATGACTAGTCTTGAAACCTGACTGATTTGGATCAAGAAGGTCATTCTGAGAGAGATAGCGGGAGAGCTGGCCAAGGACGGCACGTTCAAGAGTTTTGGAGAGAAAAGAAAGAAGGGATACTGGTCTGTAGTTATTGACATCGGAGGGATCGAGTGTAGGTTTTTTCAGAAGGGGTGCAACTCAGCATATGTCTGCTACAGAGGGACAAGAGAGAGCCATGAGAAAAAGAGTTTTGATCAGTGATGGAAATAAAAGTGCTGAAAAGTTTTGGTGCTGGTGCAGCCAGCTGGTGCAAAAATAATTTACCACTCACTGGAGTTACCCACCCACTGGAGACACCCACCCACTGGAGCCACCCACCCACTGGAGCCACCCACTCACTGGTTACCCACTCACTGGAGTTACCCACTCACTGGAGATACCCACTCACTGGAGCTACCCACCCACTGGAGATACCCACTCACTGGAGTTGCCCACCCACTGGAGTTACCCACGCACTGGAGTTACCCACGCACTGGAGTTACCCACTCACTGGAGTTACCCACCCACTGGAGTTACCCACTCACTGGAGATACCCACTCACTGGAGATACCCACCCACTGGAGATACCCACCCACTGGAGATACCCACCCACTGGAGATACCCACGCACTGGAGTTACCCACGCACTGGAGTTACCCACTCACTGGAGATACCCACTCACTGGAGTTGCCCACTCACTGGAGTTACCCACCCACTGGAGTTACCCACTCACTGGAGATACCCACCCACTGGAGATACCCACCCACTGGAGATACCCACTCACTGGAGATACCCACTCACTGGAGATACCCACCCACTGGAGATACACACTCACTGGAGATACCCACGCACTGGAGATACCCACGCACTGGAGTTACCCACTCACTGGAGTTACCCACCCACTGGAGTTACTCTGACTTCAAGTGTTTAGGAGCTCTCCCATGGCCCCTGTGTAGTTTAATTTCAACATACCTCCGCCCCCACCCCACCTCATCTTCCTCCGCTCTCTCATCCCTTCATCCTCTGGAGGGCATTATGAGGCATGAGAGCAGCTCCTCTCAAACCATTTGACCTCCTGGGGAGGCATGCTGTGTTTTTACAAGTGGGGAGGATTTGTTGTTATTATGTTGTTCGTTCCATATAAATCCTGGAGGGTATAACCATTCATCTCTGCTGATGAATATTGTATGGAACTGCAACTTGACTGGTCAGTCAGCAGCAGCCTGAGTGTTTAATAGAATCAGTGTGAAATGCTGGGGTAAATGACACCACACCTGTGCTGCCACCAATTAATAATTCATTAGGAGCTGTTCGGGCTACACCTATATAAATACCTTTTCTGAATTACCATTTAAAGAATGCTCTGCAGGTAACAAAAAAACAACAAATGACAAGTCCTTGAAACAGATATACAGTAAGATATGTAAATGGTATTGTGATCCATTGTGATTGTGATTCCTCTTCCTGGAATTCTCTCTCCTACCAACTCTCTCTCTCTGTCCTACTAACTCTCTCTCTCTGTCCTACTAACTCTCTCTCTCTCTCCTACTAACTCTCTCTCTCTCTCCTATTAACTCTCTCCCTCTCCTATTAACTCTCTCTCTCTGTCCTACTAACTCTCTCTCTCTCTCCTACTAACTCTCTCTCTCTCTCCTACTAACTCTCTCTCTCTCTCCTACCAACTCTCTCTCTCTCTCCTACTAACTCTCTCTCTCTCTCCTACTAACTCTCTCTCTCTGTCCTACTAACTCTCTCTCTCTCTCTCCTACCAACTCTCTCTCTCTCCTACTAACTCTCTCTCTCTGTCCTACCAACTCTCTCTCTCTCTCCTACTAACTCTCTCTCTCTCTGTCCTACTATCTCTCTCTCTCTCTCCTACTAACTCTCTCTCTCCTACTAACTCTCTCTCTCTGTCCTACTAAGTCTCTCTCTCTCTCCTACCAACTCTCTCTCTCTGTCCTACTAACTCTCTCTCTCTGTCCTACTAACTCTCTCTCTCTCTCCTACTAACTCTCTCTCTCTGTCCTACCAACTCTCTCTCTCTCCTACTAACTCTCTCTCTCTCTCCTACCAACTCTCTCTCTCTCTCCTACTAACTCTCTCTCTCTGTCCTACTAACTCTCTCTCTCTCTCCTACTAACTCTCTCTCTCTGTCCTACTAACTCTCTCTCTCTGTCCTACTAACTCTCTCTCTCTGTCCTACTAACTCTCTCTCTCTCTCCTACTAACTCTCTCTCTCTCTCCTATTAACTCTCTCCCTCTCCTATTAACTCTCTCTCTCTGTCCTACTAACTCTCTCTCTCTCTCCTACTAACTCTCTCTCTCTCCTACCAACTCTCTCTCTCTCTCCTACTAACTCTCTCTCTCTGTCCTACCAACTCTCTCTCTCTCTCCTACTAACTCTCTCTCTCTCTCCTACTAACTCTCTCTCTCCTACTAACTCTCTCTCTCGCTTGCTCTTATGATGTAAGGTACTGTACATGGGTAATGTGTGTGAAAATATTCCCAAATGTAATGTTTATTTTGTTTGAAATTATGGCCTCGTTCCCTTGGAAGAATTTAGTAGATTCTGTATATTGGCGCAGGTCTACCTTAACACGGATGTCATAAAACACATAGTATTCTACCTAACAAATCCTTGTTCGACGCTTCAATTTTTCACATTTGCACAGTCCATTAATGACTTTGTAGTTGGTATTTGCAGGGACTCCTGTGCTGTGAGTTGGATCCAAGGATTTATGTCATGGAAAGAGCAGGTGTTCCTAATGTTTTGTATATACTGTATATCGACTAGATGACTGAAGCTACTGCACCCCCATTTTAGTACTCCCCCACCATTTTTGGATTTATTAATACAATTCGTGTTTGCCACATGTATTCTATTGCAGACATCCTAATGCAAACTTTAACATTATATTATATGAGCTAAACATACACAAACACAAAAATAGATAAATAAACATTTTGTTTTGATGTGTTTTGACTGATGTCAAGCTAGCTAACCAACAACTGTAATGATGTATTTGAGACAAGAAGTGCTCATTGTGCACATTTATTTATCTTTTCATTAAACATTTGGAGACTAAATATAGTTTACATGTTATCAACAATCTAAGTCAGCCTTGTCTGTTTTGCCATATAGTTGCGCATGCTTCGGTTTTGTTGCTAAACAACCAACCTGTCTATTTATTAATTTAACTAGGCATGTCAGTTAAGAGCAAATTCTTATTTTCAATGACAGTGGGTTAACTGCATGTTCAGGGGCAGATCGACAGATTTGTACCTTGTCAGCTCGGGGACCTTCCGGTCACTAGTCCAACGCTCTAACCACTAGGCTACCCTGCCGCCCCAGGGTATGGAGGAGGGCTTCTTCTAAGGAGTACCAATATGGCCGACCGGGCTTCAAATCTCCTCATTGGCCAATACATAGCATCAGCAATCTCCTGTTTTAAAGGCTATACATTATTGGTTGGAACGTTGTTGAAAATCATACCTGTGCCACACTTTGACGACACCAGCTCCCAACCATATAAATGTAAATTGCAACCACTTTGCATGGAGCAATTCTAAGTCAATTTCCCCTAGTTCCTCATGTGGAAAATGAGGACTGTGTGAGATAGGATACGCATGAACATCACAGACTGCATAGAATATCTACTTTATGAGGACATGTCACAATGTAGAATCCCTGTGTTGCTGTGGCATAAGCCGTAGCTTAACTCACTTCACATAACACATTCGCCCATACGAGATCCCGGGTAATGCTCCCTGCTGCTTGCTCAATCAATCCATAACACGGAGTCCATGCATTCTAGGGCTTTTACTGGTCATTAACCCAGTCTGCTCTGCAAGGAGGGATATCCCTATGAAGTTATGAATGAATGGATCAAAACGGTTTGCTTGCCTGAGAAGATGCATTTAGCTGCAGATATAATGCTGGACATGTGATGATACATGGTTAAACCCAAACCATGATGAGAATGTGATGCATGGCCAGAGATGGCAGGAACAGATTGCCAGGGAGGCCAAGTCATCACAGAGGATGAAGACTATACAAAAATGTTTATGTTTGTGCAAATATGTGGTCTTCTGATGGAACGTTACAGACACCAGGAAATCAAGGATGTTGGAATAGTGTAGTAGATCCATTGCTCTCGTGCCTTGTATTCATCAAAGAAAGAAGGATTCCATACTCAAGAGGGTACACAATGTTGTATGTCATGTTGTGTTCTGTTTGAGGCCATGTTCATGTTGTCATGGTGTGTTCTGTTTGAGGCCATGTTCATGTTGTCATGGTGTGTTCTGTTTGAGGCCATGTTCATGTTGTCATGGTGTGTTCTGTTTGAGGCCATGTTCATGTTGTCATGGTGTGTTCTGTTGATGCCATGTTCATGTTGTCATGGTGTGTTCTGTTGATGCCATGTTCATGTTGTCATGGTGTGTTCTGTTGATGCCATGTTCATGTTGTCATGGTGTGTTCTGTTTGAGGCCATGTTCATGTTGTCATGGTGTGTTCTGTTGATGCCATGTTCATGTTGTCATGGTGTGTTCTGTTGATGCCATGTTCATGTTGTCATGGTGTGTTCTGTTGATGCCATGTTCATGTTGTCATGGTGTGTTCTGTTTGAGGCCATGTTCATGTTGTCATGGTGTGTTCTGTTGATGCCATGTTCATGTTGTCATGGTGTGTTCTGTTGATGCCATGTTCATGTTGTCATGGTGTGTTCTGTTGATGCCATGTTCATGTTGTCATGGTGTGTTCTGTTGATGCCATGTTCATGTTGTCATGGTGTGTTCTGTTGATGCCATGTTCATGTTGTCATGGTGTGTTCTGTTGATGCCATGTTCATGTTGTCATGGTGTGTTCTGTTGATGCCATGTTCATGTTGTCATGGTGTGTTCTGTTTGAGGCCATGTTCATGTTGTCATGGTGTGTTCTGTTGATGCCATGTTCATGTTGTCATGGTGTGTTCTGTTTGAGGCCATGTTCATGTTGTCATGGTGTGTTCTGTTGATGCCATGTTCATGTTGTCATGGTGTGTTCTGTTTGAGGCCATGTTCATGTTGTCATGGTGTGTTCTGTTGATGCCATGTTCATGTTGTCATGGTGTGTTCTGTTTGAGGCCATGTTCATGTTGTCATGGTGTGTTCTGTTGATGCCATGTTCATGTTGTCATGGTGTGTTCTGTTTGAGGCCATGTTCATGTTGTCATGGTGTGTTCTGTTGATGCCATGTTCATGTTGTCATGGTGTGTTCTGTTTGAGGCCATGTTCATGTTGTCATGGTGTGTTCTGTTTGAGGCCATGTTCATGTTGTCATGGTGTGTTCTGTTGATGCCATGTTCATGTTGTCATGGTGTGTTCTGTTTGAGGCCATGTTCATGTTGTCATGGTGTGTTCTGTTTGAGGCCATGTTCATGTTGTCATGGTGTGTTCTGTTGATGCCATGTTCATGTTGTCATGGTGTGTTCTGTTGATGCCATGTTCATGTTGTCATGGTGTGTTCTGTTGATGCCATGTTCATGTTGTCATGGTGTGTTCTGTTGATGCCATGTTCATGTTGTCATGGTGTGTTCTGTTGATGCCATGTTCATGTTGTCATGGTGTGTTCTGTTTGAGGCCATGTTCATGTTGTCATGGTGTGTTCTGTTGATGCCATGTTCATGTTGTCATGGTGTGTTCTGTTGATGCCATGTTCATGTTGTCATGGTGTGTTCTGTTGATGCCATGTTCATGTTGTCATGGTGTGTTCTGTTTGAGGCCATGTTCATGTTGTCATGGTGTGTTCTGTTGATGCCATGTTCATGTTGTCATGGTGTGTTCTGTTGATGCCATGTTCATGTTGTCATGGTGTGTTCTGTTGATGCCATGTTCATGTTGTCATGGTGTGTTCTGTTGATGCCATGTTCATGTTGTCATGGTGTGTTCTGTTGATGCCATGTTCATGTTGTCATGGTGTGTTCTGTTGATGCCATGTTCATGTTGTCATGGTGTGTTCTGTTGATGCCATGTTCATGTTGTCATGGTGTGTTCTGTTGATGCCATGTTCATGTTGTCATGGTGTGTTCTGTTGATGCCATGTTCATGTTGTCATGGTGTGTTCTGTTGATGCCATGTTCATGTTGTCATGGTGTGTTCTGTTGATGCCATGTTCATGTTGTCATGGTGTGTTCTGTTTGAGGCCATGTTCATGTTGTCATGGTGTGTTCTGTTGATGCCATGTTCATGTTGTCATGGTGTGTTCTGTTTGAGGCCATGTTCATGTTGTCATGGTGTGTTCTGTTGATGCCATGTTCATGTTGTCATGGTGTGTTCTGTTTGAGGCCATGTTCATGTTGTCATGGTGTGTTCTGTTGATGCCATGTTCATGTTGTCATGGTGTGTTCTGTTTGAGGCCATGTTCATGTTGTCATGGTGTGTTCTGTTGATGCCATGTTCATGTTGTCATGGTGTGTTCTGTTGAGGCCATGTTCATGTTGTCATGGTGTGTTCTGTTGATGCCATGTTCATGTTGTCATGGTGTGTTCTGTTTGAGGCCATGTTCATGTTGTCATGGTGTGTTCTGTTGATGCCATGTTCATGTTGTCATGGTGTGTTCTGTTTGATGCCATGTTCATGTTGTCATGGTGTGTTCTGTTGATGCCATGTTCATGTTGTCATGGTGTGTTCTGTTTGAGGCCATGTTCATGTTGTCATGGTGTGTTCTGTTGATGCCATGTTCATGTTGTCATGGTGTGTTCTGTTTGAGGCCATGTTCATGTTGTCATGGTGTGTTCTGTTGATGCCATGTTCATGTTGTCATGGTGTGTTCTGTTGATGCCATGTTCATGTTGTCATGGTGTGTTCTGTTGATGCCATGTTCATGTTGTCATGGTGTGTTCTGTTGATGCCATGTTCATGTTGTCATGGTGTGTTCTGTTGATGCCATGTTCATGTTGTCATGGTGTGTTCTGTTGATGCCATGTTCATGTTGTCATGGTGTGTTCTGTTTGAGGCCATGTTCATGTTGTCATGGTGTGTTCTGTTGATGCCATGTTCATGTTGTCATGGTGTGTTCTGTTGATGCCATGTTCATGTTGTCATGGTGTGTTCTGTTGATGCCATGTTCATGTTGTCATGGTGTGTTCTGTTTGAGGCCATGTTCATGTTGTCATGGTGTGTTCTGTTGATGCCATGTTCATGTTGTCATGGTGTGTTCTGTTGATGCCATGTTCATGTTGTCATGGTGTGTTCTGTTGATGCCATGTTCATGTTGTCATGGTGTGTTCTGTTGATGCCATGTTCATGTTGTCATGGTGTGTTCTGTTGATGCCATGTTCATGTTGTCATGGTGTGTTCTGTTGATGCCATGTTCATGTTGTCATGGTGTGTTCTGTTGATGCCATGTTCATGTTGTCATGGTGTGTTCTGTTGATGCCATGTTCATGTTGTCATGGTGTGTTCTGTTGATGCCATGTTCATGTTGTCATGGTGTGTTCTGTTGATGCCATGTTCATGTTGTCATGGTGTGTTCTGTTGATGCCATGTTCATGTTGTCATGGTGTGTTCTGTTTGAGGCCATGTTCATGTTGTCATGGTGTGTTCTGTTGATGCCATGTTCATGTTGTCATGGTGTGTTCTGTTTGAGGCCATGTTCATGTTGTCATGGTGTGTTCTGTTGATGCCATGTTCATGTTGTCATGGTGTGTTCTGTTTGAGGCCATGTTCATGTTGTCATGGTGTGTTCTGTTGATGCCATGTTCATGTTGTCATGGTGTGTTCTGTTTGAGGCCATGTTCATGTTGTCATGGTGTGTTCTGTTGATGCCATGTTCATGTTGTCATGGTGTGTTCTGTTTGAGGCCATGTTCATGTTGTCATGGTGTGTTCTGTTGATGCCATGTTCATGTTGTCATGGTGTGTTCTGTTTGAGGCCATGTTCATGTTGTCATGGTGTGTTCTGTTGATGCCATGTTCATGTTGTCATGGTGTGTTCTGTTTGATGCCATGTTCATGTTGTCATGGTGTGTTCTGTTGATGCCATGTTCATGTTGTCATGGTGTGTTCTGTTTGAGGCCATGTTCATGTTGTCATGGTGTGTTCTGTTGATGCCATGTTCATGTTGTCATGGTGTGTTCTGTTTGAGGCCATGTTCATGTTGTCATGGTGTGTTCTGTTGATGCCATGTTCATGTTGTCATGGTGTGTTCTGTTTGATGCCATGTTCATGTTGTCATGGTGTGTTCTGTTTGAGGCCATGTTCATGTTGTCATGGTGTGTTCTGTTGATGCCATGTTCATGTTGTCATGGTGTGTTCTGTTGATGCCATGTTCATGTTGTCATGGTGTGTTCTGTTGATGCCATGTTCATGTTGTCATGGTGTGTTCTGTTTGAGGCCATGTTCATGTTGTCATGGTGTGTTCTGTTTGAGGCCATGTTCATGTTGTCATGGTGTGTTCTGTTTGAGGCCATGTTCATGTTGTCATGGTGTGTTCTGTTTGAGGCCATGTTCATGTTGTCATGGTGTGTTCTGTTTGAGGCCATGTTCATGTTGTCATGGTGTGTTCTGTTGATGCCATGTTCATGTTGTCATGGTGTGTTCTGTTTGATGCCATGTTCATGTTGTCATGGTGTGTTCTGTTTGAGGCCATGTTCATGTTGTCATGGTGTGTTCTGTTTGAGGCCATGTTCATGTTGTCATGGTGTGTTCTGTTTGAGGCCATGTTCATGTTGTCATGGTGTGTTCTGTTGATGCCATGTTCATGTTGTCATGGTGTGTTCTGTTTGAGGCCATGTTCATGTTGTCATGGTGTGTTCTGTTGATGCCATGTTCATGTTGTCATGGTGTGTTCTGTTTGAGGCCATGTTCATGTTGTCATGGTGTGTTCTGTTGATGCCATGTTCATGTTGTCATGGTGTGTTCTGTTTGATGCCATGTTCATGTTGTCATGGTGTGTTCTGTTGATGCCATGTTCATGTTGTCATGGTGTGTTCTGTTTGAGGCCATGTTCATGTTGTCATGGTGTGTTCTGTTGATGCCATGTTCATGTTGTCATGGTGTGTTCTGTTTGAGGCCATGTTCATGTTGTCATGGTGTGTTCTGTTGATGCCATGTTCATGTTGTCATGGTGTGTTCTGTTTGATGCCATGTTCATGTTGTCATGGTGTGTTCTGTTTGAGGCCATGTTCATGTTGTCATGGTGTGTTCTGTTGATGCCATGTTCATGTTGTCATGGTGTGTTCTGTTTGAGGCCATGTTCATGTTGTCATGGTGTGTTCTGTTGATGCCATGTTCATGTTGTCATGGTGTGTTCTGTTTGAGGCCATGTTCATGTTGTCATGGTGTGTTCTGTTTGAGGCCATGTTCATGTTGTCATGGTGTGTTCTGTTTGAGGCCATGTTCATGTTGTCATGGTGTGTTCTGTTTGAGGCCATGTTCATGTTGTCATGGTGTGTTCTGTTTGAGGCCATGTTCATGTTGTCATGGTGTGTTCTGTTTGAGGCCATGTTCATGTTGTCATGGTGTGTTCTGTTTGAGGCCATGTTCAGTCTTATTTATAGTAGATGCACTGTTAGAATCCTCTCATCAAGGTTGAATTCGTAGGTGGCTGAATAGTCCAATAAATCGTCCGTAGAGCACAACCTTTCCTCACACAGGAATCGGCGCAGGTCCTAATTCAGGAACTTGTCATCTCTGGTCTGGACTACTACAACTCTCTGTTAGCTGGGCTCCCCATTTGTGCAACTTGTCCAGAATGCCGCATCCTGCCTGGTGTTCAACCTTCAAAAATGTTCCCATGTCACTCCACTCCTCCGCACACTCCACTGGCTTCCAGTCGAAGCTCGCATTATCTTCAAAACCCTGGTGCTTGCCTACGGAGCAGAAAGGGTAACTGCCCCTCCTTACCTTCAGGCTCAAACCCTACATCCCAGGCCTGGCACGCTGTTCCACTACCTCTGGTCTCTTGGCCCTCCCACTCTTACAGAGAGGGCAGCTCTCACTCAGCCCAATCAAAGCTCTTCTCTGTCCTGACACCCCAATGGTGGAACAAGCTTCCCCCTAAAGTTAGGACAGTGGAATCCCCTTCCATCTTTTTCGAATCGTCTGAAACCCTACCTCTTTGAATAGCATCTTAATGAACTCCCCCCCTAAAAAGTAGATCTAAAAGAAAAAGTGTGCAATATTTATTTTGTCCACAGGTGGTTACTACTAAATAATACATGAAAGTTCAAATGACGTCGCTGAAGGATTGCTTTTTTGGTTCCAAATTCCAAATTGTATGGAGCTTCAGTATTGAGATATATTGCATGCCTCAAAACAATGAGTGGTCTCATTGACCGGACTGTAATTTCATCCTTTAAAGATGTCCAGTTTATTTTCAGCTGACAAGTGGTGGCATGAACTCATACTGAACTCATCGCCTGAATACCAATGGTCACGTTTCATTGCTAGAATTTTTCAGGGTCACATTCTGGACGTTGCATAGAAATGTCATGTATAGAGCTAACATAATTCTGTACTCTAAATGGCAAAGACACATGTCTGTTCTACACAAAACATTTCTATGTGACCTTTCCATAACATTGTGCCTTACTGTCAAGTGGGAAGTGCTGGGAAGTGCTGGGAAGTTACACCATGAAGGGGACATTCAATGCCATGGTGGAGTTCGTTTTGTATGTGGCCTATAGCCATTACCTCCTACACTAGACTACAGATGTAGGGTCTTAATATGAGCCAGTTTGTTACAGCAGGAAAATAATCCCGCAGCAACAGGAAATGTCAATTATTTATGTGGATTATAATGAATTACATTTTTGTAGGGGTTAATACATTTTTCGTTAGAGCAAATCTGTCTGACATTTTAAATTGGAAATTACAAACCTTTTACAAACCTTTTAAAACCTTGAAGCAAAATCAAATCAAATCAAATTGTATTTGCACATGCGTCGAATACAACAGTGAAATGCTTAATTACTAGCCCTTAACCAACAATGCTTTAAGAAGTTAAGAAGAAATAAGAATAACAAATAATTAAACAGCAACAGTAAAGTAACAATAGCGAGTGCATACCAGTACAGAGTCAATGTGCAGGGGCACCGGTTAGTCGAGGTAATTGAGGTAATATGTAAATGTAGGTAGATTTAAAGTGACCATGCATAGATAATAAACAGAGAATAGCAGCAGCATAAAAGTGCACGAATACTCTACAAGTTTGCATTTCCTGCCGTGCAGAAAATCTCTCTGCAACAAAAGAGTGATCAAATTACGATCGTACATCTGTAGACTGAGTGTTTGGGCTTCAGCCAACAGACTGTGGTGGTGGAACACTGCTCTTGTCTTGCAGATTCTGTTACTCAATAGGCCAGCCATCTGGCCTGTCTCAGAGGTGCAGTGAGACTCTGAGAACCAAAGCAGAAGCAGTAGTAGAAAAGGTCACGCAGCCGGGAAGAAAGGCTATTCATTTGAAATCATTAAATGTTCAGCCAGCGCAATAACTGCAAAAGAGCAACATTGAAAGGCAATGTGATGCTACGTTTTAGTCTGTTCATCCAAAATATTTTTGGGTGCATAAATGCTGTTTAATTTGCTTAGAAAATTGAGTGTGTGTCTGTTGTCTGTTGTATTCATCAATGTGGGTATTCATACGTTCCATTGACATACATGGGCAACATCATCTGTATGCTATGGTTAACATGTTTAATTTCCTTGATGCTCAAAATGATTGAACCGGACATTGTGATGGAGCCTCCTTAAAACACGTGTTCTGAACTGAAAGCAAAAGCTGATGATACAGGGGCGTCAGGTAGCCTAGTGGTCAGAGGGCGGCAGGTAGCCTGGTGGTCAGAGGGCGGCAGGTAGCCTAAAGGTCAGAGGGCGGCAGGTAGCCTGGTGGTCAGAGGGCTGCAGGTAGCCTGGTGGTCAGGGGGCTTCAGGTAGCCTGGTGGTCAGAGGGCTGCATGTAACCTGGTGGTCAGAGGGCGGCAGATAGCCTGGTGGTCAGGGGGCTTCAGGTAGCCTGGTGGTCAGAGGGCGTCAGGTAGCCTAGTGGTCAGAGGGCGGCAGGTAGCCTGGTGGTCAGAGGGCGGCAGGTAGCCTAAAGGTCAGAGGGCGGCAGGTAGCCTGGTGGTCAGAGGGCGGCAGGTAGCCTAAAGGTCAGAGGGCGGCAGGTAGCCTGGTGGTCAGAGGGCTGCAGGTAGCCTGGTGGTCAGGGGGCTTCAGGTAGCCTGGTGGTCAGAGGGCTGCATGTAACCTGGTGGTCAGAGGGCTGCATGTAACCTGGTGGTCAGAGGGCTGCATGTAACCTGGTGGTCAGAGGGCGGCAGATAGCCTGGTGGTCAGGGGGCTTCAGGTAGCCTGGTGGTCAGAGGGCGTCAGGTAGCCTAGTGGTCAGAGGGCGGCAGGTAGCCTGGTGGTCAGAGGGCGGCAGGTAGCCTAAAGGTCAGAGGGCGGTAGGTAGCCTGGTGGTCAGAGGGCTGCAGGTAGCCTGGTAGTCAGGGGGCTTCAGGTAGCCTGGTGGTCAGAGGGCTGCATGTAACCTGGTGGTCAGAGGGCGGCAGATAGCCTGGTGGTCAGGGGGCTTCAGGTAGCCTGGTGGTCAGAGGGCGGCAGGTAGCCTAGTGGTCAGAGGGCGGCAGGTAGCCTAGTGGTCAGAGGGCGGCAGGTAGCCTAAAGGTCAGAGGGCGGTAGGTAGCCTGGTGGTCAGAGGGCTGCAGGTAGCCTGGTAGTCAGGGGGCTTCAGGTAGCCTGGTGGTCAGAGGGCTGCATGTAACCTGGTGGTCAGAGGGCGGTAGGTAGCCTGGTGGTCAGAGGGCTGCAGGTAGCCTGGTAGTCAGGGGGCTTCAGGTAGCCTGGTGGTCAGAGGGCGGCAGGTAGCCTGGTGGTCAGGGGGCTTCAGGTAGCCTGGTGGTCAGAGGGCGGCAGGTAGCCTAGTGGTCAGAGGGCGGCAGGTAGCCTAGTGGTCAGAGGGCGGCAGGTAGCCTGGCGGGTAGAGGGTTGGGCCAGTCACCGAACGGTTGCTGGATCGAATCCCCATTCTGACAAGGAAAAAATCTGTCGTTTTCCCCCTGAACAAGGCAGTTAACCCCTGTTCCCCTGTAGGCTGTCATTGTAAATAACTCCTATAGCTCCACAAACTCCTCTAGCTCCACAGTGAAATAGGGTGCAGGCCAGGCAGCAGGCTGTTAGCCAGCCTGCCAGCTTAGTGGAGTCTGCCACTAGCACAGTCAGTGTATTCAGCTCAGCTGTCCCCATTGATACCGTGTCTGTGCCTCGACCAAGGTTGGGCAAAACTAAACATGGCGGTGTTCGCCTTAGCAATCTCACTAGAATAAAGGGCTCCTCCATTCCTGCCATTACTGAAAGAGATTGTGATACCTCACATCTCGAAATAGGGCTACTTAATGTTAGATCCCTCACTTCAAAGGCAGTTATAGTCAATGAACTAATCACTGATCATAATCTTGATGTGATTGGCCTGACTGAAACATGGCTTAAGCCTGATGAATTTACTGTGTTAAATGAGGCCTCACCTCCTGGCTACACTAGTGACCATATCCCCCGTGCATCCTGCAAAGGCGGAGGTGTTGCTAACATTTACGATAGCAAATATCAATTTACAAGAAAGGGAAAAAAACATAATCATGAAATCTATGCAGCCAACTCAATCACTTTGTATAGCTACTGTTTACAGGCCTCCGGAGCCATATACAGCGTTCCTCACTGAGTTCCCTGAATTCCTATCGGATCTTGTCGTCGTAGCAGATAATATTCACATTTTTTGTGATTTTAATATTCACATGGAAAAGTCCACAGACCCACTCCAAAAGGCTTTTGGAGCCATCATCGACTCAGTGGTTTTTGTCCAACATGTCTCTGGACCTACTCACTGTCACAGTCATACTCTGGACCTAGTTTTGTCCAATGGAATAAATGCTGTGTATCTTCATGTTTTTCCTGGACTATCAGACCACCAGTTTATTATGTTTGCAATCGCAACAAATAATCTGCTCAGACCCCAACCAAGGAGCATCAAAAGTCATGCTATACATTCTCAGACAACCCTTCCAGACTCCCTCTGCCTGCCCAAGGACGTCAGAGGACAAAAATCAGTTAACTACCTAACTGAGGAACTCAATTTAACCTTGCACAATACCCTAGAGGCAGTTGCACCCCTAAAAACTAAAAACATTTGTCAAAAGAAACTACTGTAGCTCCATGGTATATATACAGAAAATACCCAAGCTCTGAAGCAAGCTTCCAGAAAATTGGAACGGAAATGGCGCCACACCAAACTGGAAGTCTTCCGACTAGCTTGGAAAGACGGTACCGTGCAGTATTGAAGAGCCCTCACTGCTGCTCAATCATCCTATTTTTCCAACTTAATTGAGGAAAATAAGAACAATCCAAAATGTATTTTTGATACTGTCGCAAAGCTAACTAAAAGCAGCATTCTGAAAGAGCTGCTTCCTGTGCTTGACCCTCCTATGTTGAACATAATAAACAGCTCTCTATCCACCGGATGTGTACCAAACTCACTAAAAGTGGCAGTAATAAAGCCTCTTTTGAAAGAGCCAAACCTTGACCCAGAAAATATAAAAAACTATCAGCCTATATCAAATCTTCGATTCATCTAAAAAAAAAATGAAAAGGCTGTTGCGCAGCAACTCACTGCCTTCCTGAAGACAAACAATGTATACGAAATGCTTCAGTCTGGTTTTAATCCCCATCATAGCACTGAGACTGCACTTGTGAAGGTGGTAAATGACCTTTTAATGGCATCAGACCGAGGCTCTGCATCTGTCCTCGTGCTCCTAGACCTTAGTGCTGCTTTTGATACCATCGATCACCACATTCTTTGGGAGAGGTTGGAAACCCAAATTGGTCTACACGGACAAGTTCTGGCCTGGTTTAGATCTTATCTGTCGGAAAGATATCAGTTTGTCTCTGTGAATGGTTTGTCCACTCACTATATATTTTACCTCTTGGGGATCTCATTCGAAACATAATGTTAACCTTCACTGCTATGCGGATGACACACAGCTGTACATTTCAATGAAACATGGTGAAGCCACAAAATTGCCCTCGCTAGAAGCATGTGTTTCAGACATAAGAAAGTGGATGGCTGAAAACGTTCTACTTTTAAACTCGGACAAAACAGAGATGCTTGTTCTAGGTCCCAAGAAACAAAGAGATCTTCTGTTGAATCTGAGAATTAATCCTGATTTTATTTTTTATTTTTATTTCACCTTTATTTAACCAGGTAGGCAAGTTGAGAACAAGTTCTCATTTACAATTGCGACCTGGCCAAGATAAAGCAAAGCAGTTCGACACATACAACAACACAGAGTTACACATGGAGTAAAACAAACATACAGTCAATAATACAGTAGAAACAAGTCTATATACGATGTGAGCAAATGAGGTGAGAAGGGAGATAAAGGCAAAAGAAGGCCATGTTGGCAAAGTAAATACAATATAGCAAGTAAAACACTGGAATGGTAGATTTGCAGTGGAAGAATGTGCAAAGTAGAAATAAAAATAATGGGGTGCAAAGGAGCAAAATAAATCAAATAAATACAGTAGGGGAAGCGGTAGTTGTTTGGGCTAAATTATAGATGGGCTATGTACAGGTGCAGTAATCTGTGAGCTGCTCTGACAGCTGGTGCTTAAAGCTAGTGAGGGAGATAAGTGTTTCCAGTTTCAGAGATTTTTGTAGTTCGTTCCAGCCATTGGCAGCAGAGAACTGGAAGGAGTGGCGGCCAAAGAAAGAATTGGTTTTGGGGGTGACCAGAGAGATATACATTACATTTACATTTAAGTCATTTAGCAGATATACCTGCTGGAGCGCGTGCTACAGGTGGGTGATGCTATGGTGACCAGCGAGCTGAGATCTTCATTCCAAGATGGCGTAGCAATCGGACGTGTGTTTTGTCTTGTCCCGTCCTGTCTAGTGTAAATATAGTTTTCTTCGTTTTTTTCTGTATATATTTCGTACATATTTTAATCTCACTTTCAAACTAGAGCTGAATATACTCTCCTGCAACCCGCATCACCCAATGTGGTACGGATCTGCTTTTTCTATACTTTACTTTAGAACCGGAACCACCATCAGAAGCTAGCCAGCTAACTAGCTACTAGCTCGTACTCAGTTAGCCATTGCTAGCGGTCTTCAAAGCTAACTAGGACACCAGCGCGACATCAACCCAGAGCATATCAGACTGCTCTTTCTCTACCACATCTCCGGATTCCTACCGCAAGCTCTGAACCTTTACACCGGATCATCGCAACTAGCTAGCTGCAATCCGAGTGGCTACTCCTGGCTAACGTCTCTGTCCCAAAACAAGCTACAGTTAGCCTTGAGCTAAGCCCATCTCCAGACTAGCCGAAGAGGCCCAACAATACCTCTTTTGCCAATTGGCCTGGACCCTTTGCTGCCGACACGGAGCCCCGCCGATCCATCACGACTGGTCCGCCGACATAATCGTCCGAGGTGGTTTCAACAGGCTTTTTCGTTGCGACATCGCCAAAGATCCATCTGCTGGCCAAGGCCCGCGAGCTTTCTGAAACGCTGTGTCTCCAGCTCACCCAGCGCACTAGAGCTCCTGTTGCATACTCCTGGGCTACAATTACCCGGGCCCACGACCGGTCTGTCGATGTCACCGCAAGAAGAGGAATAAACAGACTCACCCCATCGCGACGTCCCCCAAAGGTTAGCTCTCTAGCCTCGCTATTTCCCTGCTTGCTAATTCGGCCTGCTAACGGCTAGCTTGTCTAGCCCGGGCCTACGAACTGTTAGCTTGTTAGCACAGGCCTGCTAACCATCTGGCTCACTGCATTCCAAACACTCTGAACCCATTTACTTTCTATCTCTCTTTGATTTTTATTTTGTTTATACCTTCCGGAAACCTGCCTCACCCACTGTGATACGGAATCGCTATCACCTTTAATTTTTATTTTATTTTTATGACACACTCAAGAACCTCCAGACGCTATCCAGCTAACTAGCTACAAGCTATTTAGTCATTGTTATTTTTTTATATTTTTTTAAACCTGGATAACACTCGCCAGCCCAGCTTCCCTGCCCATCCACCGCTGCCCCTGGACACTGATCTCTTGGCTACATAGCTGACGCACGCTGGACTGTCCATTAATCACGGTACTCCATTCTGCTTGTTTGTTTTATCTGTCGGCCCAGTTGCCTAGTCAACGCCATTTTACCTGCTGTTTGTTGTGCTAGCTGATTAGCCTCGCCTACTGTTTTTAGCTAGCTTTCCCAATTCAACACCTGTGATTACTGTATGCCTCGCTGTATGTCTCTCCCAAATGTCAATATGCCTTGTATACTGTTGTTCAGGTTAGTTATCATTGTTTTAGTTCACAATGGAGCCCCTAGATCCACTCTGCATACCCCTGTTACCTCCTTTGTCCCACCCCCACACATGTGGTGACCTCACCCATTACAACCAGCATGTCCAGAGATACAACCTCTCTCATCATCACCCAGTGCCTGGGCTTACCTCCGCTGTACCCGCACCCCACCATACCCCTGTCTGCGCATTATGCCCTGAATATATTCTACCATGCCCAGAAACCTGCTCCTCTTATCCTCTGCCCCCAACGCTCTAGGCGACCAGTTTTGATAGCCTTTAGCCGCACCCTCATACTACTCCTTCTCTGTTCCGCGGGTGATGTGGAGGTAAACCCAGGACCTGCATGTCCCCAGGTACCCTCACTTGTTGACTTCTGTGATCGAAAAAGTCTTGGTTTTATGCATGTCAACATCAGAAGCCTCCTCCCTACGTTTGTTTTACTCACTGCTTTAGCACACTCTGCTAACCCTGATGTCCTTGCCGTGTCTGAATCCTGGCTCAGGAAGGCCACCAAAAATTCAGAGATTTCCATACCCAACTATAACATCTTCCGTCAAGATAGAACTGCCAAAGGGGACGGAGTCGCAGTCTACTGCAGAGATAGCCTGCAAAGTAATGTCATACTTTCCAGGTCCATACCCAAACAGTTTGAACTACTAATTTTGAAAATGACTCTCTCCAGAAACAAGTCTCTCACTGTTGCCGCCTGCTACCGACCCCCGTCAGCTCCCAGCTGTGCCCTGGACACCATTTGTGAATTGATCGCCCCCCATCTAGCTTCAGAGTTTGTTCTGTTAGGTGACCTAAACTGGGATATGCTTAACACCCCGGCAGTCCTACAATCTAAGCTAGATGCCCTCAATCTCACGCAAATCATCAAGGAACCCACCAGGTACAACCCTAACTCTGTAAACAAGGGCACCCTCATAGACGTCATCCTGACCAACTGGCCCTCCAAATATACCTCCGCTGTCTTCAACCAGGATCTCAGCGATCACTGCCTCATCGCCTGTATCCGCCACGGAGCCGCAGTCAAACGACCACCCCTCATCACTGTCAAACGCTCCCTAAAACACTTCTGTGAGCAGGCCTTTCTAATCGACCTGGCCCGTGTATCCTGGAAGGACATTGACCTCATCCCGTCAGTTGAGGATGCCTGGTCATTCTTTAAAAGTAACTTCCTCACCATTTTGGATAAGCATGCTCCGTTCAAAAAATGCAGAACCAAGAACAGATACAGCCCTTGGTTCACTCCAGACCTGACTGCCCTCGACCAGCACAAAAACATCCTGTGGCGGACTGCAATAGCATCGAATAGCCCCGTGATATGCAACTGTTCAGGGAAGTCAGGAACCAATACACGCAGTCAGTCAGGAAAGCTAAGGCCAGCTTCTTCAGGCAAAAGTTTGCATCCTGTAGCTCCAACTCCAAAAAGTTCTGGGACACTGTGAAGTCCATGGAGAACAAGAGCACCTCCTCCCAGCTGCCCACTGCACTGAGGCTAGGAAACACGGTCTCCACCGATAAATCCATGATTATCGAAAACTTCAATAAGCACTTCTCAACGGCTGGCCATGCCTTCCGCCTGGCTACTCCAACCTCGGCCAACAGCTCCGCCCCCCCCCCGTAGTTCCTCACCCAAGCCTCTCCAGGTTCTCCTTTACCCAAATCCAGATAGCAGATGTTCTGAAAGAGCTGCAAAACCTGGACCCGTACAAATCAGCTGGGCTTGACAATCTGGACCCGCTATTTCTGAAACTATCTGCCGCCATTGTCGCAACCCCTATTACCAGCCTGTTCAACCTCTCTTTCATATCGTCTGAGATCCCCAAGGATTGGAAAGCTGCCACAGTCATCCCCCTCTTCAAAGGAGGAGACACCCTGGACCCAAACTGCTATAGACCTATATCCATCCTGCCCTGCCTATCTAAGGTCTTCGAAAGCCAAGTCAACAAACAGGTCACTGACCATCTCGAATCCCACCGTACCTTCTCCGCTGTGCAATCTGGTTTCCGAGCCGGTCACGGGTGCACCTCAGCCACACTCAAGGTACTAAATGATATCATAACCGCCATCGATAAAAGACAGTACTGTGCAGCCGTCTTCATCGACCTCGCCAAGGCTTTCGACTCTGTCAATCACCAAATTCTTATCGGCAGACTCAACAGCCTCGGTTTTCGGATGACTGCCTTGCCTGGTTCACCAATTACTTTGCAGACAGAGTTCAGTGTGTCAAATCAGAGGGCATGCTGTCCGGTCCTCTGGCAGTCTCTATGGGGGTGCCACAGGGTTCAAATCTCGGGCCGACTCTTTTCTCTGTATATATCAATGATGTTGCTCTTGCTGCGGGCGATTCCCTGATCCACCTCTACGCAGACGACACCATTCTATATACTTTTGGCCCGTCATTGGACACTGTGCTATCAAACCTCAAACGAGCTTCAATGCCATACAGCACTCCTTCCGTGGCCTCCAACTGCTCTTAAACGCGAGTAAAACCAAATGCATGCTTTTCAACCGATCGCTGCCTGCACCCGCATGCCCGACTAGCATCACCACCCTGGATGGTTCCAACCTTGAATATGTGGACATCTATAAGTACCTAGGTATCTGGCTAGACTGCAAACTCTCCTTCCAGACTCACATCAAACATCTCCAATCAAAAATCAAATCCAGAGTCGGCTTTCTATTCCGCAACAAAGCCTCCTTCACTCACGCTGCCAAGCTTACCCTAGTAAAACTGACTATCCTACCGATCCTCGACTTCGGCGATGTCATCTACAAAATGGCTTCCAACACTCTACTCAGCAAACTGGATGCAGTCTATCACAGTGCCATCCGTTTTGTCACTAAAGCACCTTATACCACCCACCACTGCGACTTGTATGCTCTAGTCGGCTGGCCCTCACTACATATTCGTCGCCAGACCCACTGGCTCAGGTCATTTACAAGTCCATGCTAGGTAAAGCTCCGCCTTATCTCAGTTCACTGGTCACGATGGCAACACCCATCCGTAGCACGCGCTCCAGCAGGTGTATCTCACTGATCATCCCTAAAGCCAACACCTCATTTGGCCGCCTTTCGTTCCAGTACTCTGCTGCCTGTGACTGGAACGAATTGCAAAAATCGTTGAAGTTGGAGACTTTTATCTCCCTCACCAACTTCAAACATCAGCTATCCGAGCAGCTAACCGATCGCTGCAGCTGTACATAGTCTATAGGTAAATAGCTCACCCTTTTTCACCTACCTCATTCCCATACTGTTTTTATACTGTTTTTATTTATTTACTTTTCTGCTCTTTTGCACTCCAATATCTCTACCTGTACATGCCCATCTGATCATTTGTCACTCCAGTGTTAATCTGCAAAATTGTATTATTCGCCTACCTCCTCATGCCTTTTGCACACATTGTATATAGACTGCCCATTTTTTTCTACTGTGTTATTGACTTGCTAATTGTTTACTCCATGTGTAACTCTGTGTTGTCTGTTCACACTGCTATGCTTTATCTTGGCCAGGTCGCAGTTGTAAATGAGAACTTGTTCTCAACTAGCCTACCTGGTTAAATAAAGGTGAAATAAAAAAATAAAAAAATAAAAAAAAATAAGGGGGACTTTAGCTAGCAGGGTCTTGTAGATGACCTGGAGCCAGTGGGTTTGGTGACGAGTATGAAGCGAGGGCCAGCGAACGAGAGGGTACAGGTCGCAACGGTGGGTAGTATATGGTGCTTTGGTGACAAAACGGACTGTGATAGACTGCATCCAATTTGTTGAGTAGGGTACATAGAGCTACACATAGAGGTACACATAGAGGTACATATAGAGGTACATATAGAGGTACACATAGAGGTACATATAGAGGTACACATAGAGGTACATATAGAGGTACATTTAGCGGTACATATAGAGGTACACATAGAGGTACATATAGAGGTACATATAGAGGTACACATAGAGGTACATATAGTACAGACATCTGTTGTTGCTCTCCTTGCATCACAAATCCATATGAATACTCTGCACTCTATGTTGTGTATGAATGATTTGCTGGGATTTGATCGGTGGCCCAGTCATTCAGAAATGGATCGATCTAACCTATCCCTTTGAGCACGTGTTGAAGTCTGAAAACTGATCTACGTCGCTGCTGCAGGAATTGACCCCGCATCGGATAAAGTGCTCCAGATTGCCTGCCTGATATATCGCTGGCCCTTGTTACCGCTCTGCCCCCTGTCAATTTTCTCCGTTCCCCTCGAGGTCAGCTCTCCAGCGTGTTCTTGGACAGAGTAGTAGCAACAGCAGCAGTAGTTCTTCCTTTACTGCTATCTATTCTGCTGCCTGCTGCCTGTAGCCTGCCTAGAACTCAGCTCTGCAATACTCTAAACCACCTCTCCAGTTGTACTACTCTCCACCTCTCCTCCTCTCCACCTCTCCTCCTCTCCACCTCTCCACCTCTCCACTTGTACTCCTCTCCCCCTCTCCACCTCTCCTCCTCTCCACTTGTACTACTCTCCACCTCTCCTCCTCTCCACCTCTCCACCTCTACTCTTCTCCACCTCTCCACCTCTCCTCCTCCCACCTCTCCACCTCTACTCTTCTCCACTTGTACTCCTCTCCACCTCTCCTCCTCTCCTCCTCTCCACCTCTCCACTTGTACTCCTCTCCACCTCTCCACTTGTACTCCTCTCCTCCTCTCCTCCTCTCCACCTTTCCACTTGTACTCCTCTCCACCTCTCCTCCTCTCCACCTCTCCACCTCTACTCTTCTCCACTTGTACTCCTCTCCATCTCTCCTCCTCTCCACCTCTCCTCTCCTCCTCCTCCTCCTCCTCCTTGCCCTCTCCACCTCTCTTCCTCTCCACTTATACTCCTCTCCTCCTCTCCAGTTGTACTCCTCTCCACCTCACTTCCTCTCCACTTTTACTCCTCTCCACCTTTCTCCCTCTACTTCTCTCTTCCTCCTACTCCTCTCCATTTGTACTCCTCTCCCCCTTATCTTCCTCTCCCCCTCCCCCTCTCTCCTCCTGCTCTCATTTCCTGCTCCTCTCCATCTGTACTCCTCTCCACTTATACTCCTCTCCACCTCTCCCCCTCTACTCCCCTCCTCCTCCTCTCCACCTCTCCTCCTCTCCACCTCTCCTCCTCCTCCTTGCCCTCTCCACCTCTCTTCCTCTCCACTTATACTCCTCTCCTCCTCTCCAGTTGTACTCCTCTCCACCTGTACTCCTCTACTCCTCCTCTCCCCCTCTCCCCTTTACTCCTCTTCCCCCTCACTCCTCTCCTTTTCTCCACCTCTCCTCTTCTCCTATTGTACTCCTCTCTATCTCTCCCCATCTCCAGTTTTACTCCTCTCCGCTTTTACTCTTCTCCCCCTCACTCCTCTCCTTCTCTCCACCTCTCCTCTTCTCCTATTGTACTCCTCTCTATCTCTCCCCATCTCCAGTTGAACTCCTCTCCGCTTTTACTCCTCTCCACCTGTACTCCTCTTCTCCTCTCCCCTTCTTCTCCTCCTCTCCCTCTCTCCCCCTGTCCCTCTCTCCTCCTCTCCCCCTGTCCCTCTCTCCTCCTGTTCCTCTCCATCTGTACTCCTCTCACCCTTTCCCTCTTTACTCCTCCTCTCCTCTCCCCTTCTCCCTCTTTACTCCTCCCCTCCTCTCCCCCTCTACTCCTCCTCTCCCCTTCTACCTCTTTACTCTGCCTCCTCTCCCCCTCTACTCCTCCTCTCCTCCTCTCCACTTCTCCCTCTTTACTCTGTCTCCTCTCCCCCTCTACTCCTCTCCTCCTCTCCCTCTTTACTCTGCCTCCTCTCCCCCTCTACTCCTCCTCTCCCCTTCTACCTCTTTACTCTGCCTCCTCTCCCCCTCTACTCCTCCTCTCCCCTTCTCCCTCTTTACTCTGCCTCCTCTCCCCCTCTACTCCTCTCCTCCTCTCCCTCTTTACTCTGCCTCCTCTCCCCCTCTACTCCTCCTCTCCCCTTCTACCTCTTTACTCTGCCTCCTCTCCACCTCTACTCCTCCTCTCCCCTTCTCCCTCTTTACTCTGCCTCCTCTCCCCTCTACTCCTCTCCCATTCTACCTCTTTACTCTGCCTCCTCTCCCCCTCTACTCCTCCTCTCCCCTTCTCCCTCTTTACTCTGCCTCCTCTCCCCCTCTACTCCTCCTCTCCTCCTCTCCCCTTCTACCTCTTTACTCTGCCTCCTCTCCCCCTCTACTCCTCCTCTCCTCCTCTCCCCTTCTCCCTCTTTACTCTGCCTCCTCTCCCCCTCTACTCCTCCTCTCCCCTTCTACCTCTTTACTCTGCCTCCTCTCCCCCTCTACTCCTCCTCTCCCCTTCTACCTCTTTACTCTGCCTCCTCTCCCCCTCTACTCCTCCTCTCCCCTTCTACCTCTTTACTCTGCCTCCTCTCCCCCTCTACTCCTCCTCTCCCCTTCTCCCTCTTTACTCTGCCTCCTCTCCCCCTCTACTCCTCCTCTCCCCTTCTACCTCTTTCCTCTGCCTCCTCTCCCCCTCTACTCCTCCTCTCCCCTTCTCCCTCTTTACTCTGCCTCCTCTCCCCCTCTACTCCTCCTCTCCTCCTCTCCCCTTCTACCTCTTTACTCTGCCTCCTCTCCCCCTCTACTCCTCCTCTCCCCTTCTACCTCTTTACTCTGCCTCCTCTCCCCCTCTACTCCTCCTCTCCCCTTCTACCTCTTTACTCTGCCTCCTCTCCCCCTCTACTCCTCCTCTCCCCTTCTACCTCTTTACTCTGCCTCCTCTCCCCCTCTACTCCTCCTCTCCCCTTCTCCCTCTTTACTCTGCCTCCTCTCCCCCTCTACTCCTCCTCTCCCCTTCTCCCTCTTTACTCTGCCTCCTCTCCCCCTCTACTCATCCTCTCCACCTCTCCCTCTTTTTTTCCTGCTCCTCTGCAGCTCTACTCCTATCACGTTTCAGAACTGTTAATGAGTACAACCACCTCCCTGGAGCACCAGAAAGGCTGGAAGGCCTGAAAGGGATAAAACAATGTGTTGATGACTGAGGAATTGCTCCTAAACAGGGATAGGATGGTTTATAAATAAACACTGTATGTTTGAGCAGCGTGGCATACTGCTCCTGCTGCTTCTTACTGACATACACTGAGTGGTCAGTTTATTAGGTACACCCATCTAGTACCGGTTGGACCCCCCTTTGCCTCCAGAACGTCCTTAATTCATCAGGGCATGGAAACGTTGCTCAATTGGTATCAAGGGACCTAACGTGTGCCAGGAAAACCTCCCCAACACCATTACACCACCACCACCAGACTGTACCACTGTACCTGGTCTACTTCCGGGTTGGAGCGAGCGGTCGCATTCGCACTTCGCTCTGCAGGTTGTATAACTTTTTCATTACATTTCATTATAGTACAACGGTTGATTTGTCTAATCTTAGCAATTCTTCTTAGCTAGCTACATAGCCGTCCTTGTATCAGAGATAATTGCATAATTATCGTATTTCGTCGCCCTAACGTAGCCTTCACTGCTATTCGCCCAGGAGCTAGCAAACGCTAGCTAACGCACACAGATTAGCATCAATGTAGTGCTATTCACTCAACTGAACGACTTGATTAGTTTAGTGTTAGCTAGCTACATAGCTGTCTTTGTTTCCAAGATAATTGTGTAGTTTAGTGTGTGTAGTCTTGGAGTGATTATCTTAATTCACTGAGGTTCGCTAGCCAGCTATTTGTCGTCCTTAACGTAGGAGACTCTGCTAGCTAGCCAACAGCTAACAGCTAACAGCTAGCCAACGTCACCACACGTCTACTGATTCGAATTCAATCACCGGTCAGGTAGTATCACATCTTCATTTCATTTCATTACAGTACAACGGTTTGATTTGTTTGATCGTAGCCAGCTACATAGCTAGCTACATAGCCGTCTTTGTTTCAAAGATAATTGTGTAGTCTAGAGCGATTTCCTAGGTTAGCTAGCCAGCTATTGTCGTTCTTTTAACTCAACGTAACGTTAACAACACTGCTAGCTAGCCAGCTAGCCCCCGAATAGTAGCACTGTAGAAACTATTACACTCAACGGAACGACTTGATTAGTGTAGTGTCAACAACGCAGCTACTGCCAGCTAGCCTACTTTAGCAGTACTGTATCATTTTAATAATTTTAGTCAATAAGATTCTTGCTAATTAAGCTTAACTTTCTGAACATTCGAGACGTGTAGTCCACTTGTCATTCCAATCTCCTTGCATTAGCGTAGCCTTTTCTGTAGCCTGTCAACTATGTGTCTGTCTATCCCTGTTCTCTCCTCTCTGCACAGACCATACAAACGCTCCACACCGCGTGGCCGCGCCCACCTAATCTGGTGGTCCCAGCGCGTACGACCCACGTGGAGTTCCAGGTCTCTGGTAGCCTCTGGAACTGCCGATCTGCGGCCAACAAGGCAGAGTTCATCTCAGCCTATGCCTCCCTCCAGTCCCTTGACTTCTTGGCACTGACGGAAACATGGATCACCACAGATAACACTGCTACTCCTACTGCTCTCTCCTCGTCCGCCCACGTGTTCTCGCACACCCCGAGAGCTTCTGGTCAGCGGGGTGGTGGCACCGGGATCCTCATCTCTCCCAAGTGGTCTTTCTCTCTTTCTCCCCTTACCCATCTGTCTATCGCCTCCTTTGAATTCCATGCTGTCACAGTTACCAGCCCTTTCAAGCTTAACATCCTTATCATTTATCGCCCTCCAGGTTCCCTCGGAGAGTTCATCAATGAGCTTGATGCCTTGATAAGCTCCTTTCCTGAGGACGGCTCACCTCTCACAGTTCTGGGCGACTTTAACCTCCCCACGTCTACCTTTGACTCATTCCTCTCTGCCTCCTTTCCACTCCTCTCCTCTTTTGACCTCACCCTCTCACCTTCCCCCCTACTCACAAGGCAGGCAATACGCTTGACCTCATCTTTACTAGATGCTGTTCTTCCACTAACCTCATTGCAACTCCTCCAAGTCTCCGACCACTACCTTGTATCCTTTTCCCTCTCGCTCTCATCCAACACTTCCCACACTGCCCCTACTCGGATGGTATCGCGCCGTCCCAACCTTCGCTCTCTCTCCCCCGCTACTCTCTCCTCTTCCATCCTATCATCTCTTCCCTCTGCTCAAACTTTCTCCAACCTATCTCCTGATTCTGCCTCCTCAACCCTCCTCTCCTCCCTTACTGCATCCTTTGACTCTCTATGTCCCCTATCCTCCAGGCCAGCTCGGTCCTCCCCTCCCGCTCCGTGGCTCGACGACTCATTGCGAGCTCACAGAACAGGGCTCCGGGCAGCCGAGCGGAAATGGAGGAAAACTCGCCTCCCTGCAGACCTGGCATCCTTTCACTCCCTCCTCTCTACATTTTCCTCCTCTGTCTCTGCTGCTAAAGCCACTTTCTACCATTCTAAATTCCAAGCATCTGCCTCTAACCCTAGGAAGCTCTTTGCCACCTTCTCCTCCCTCCTGAATCCCCCCTCCTCCCTCTCTGCAGATGACTTCGTCAACCATTTTGAAAAGAAGGTCGACGACATCCGATCCTCGTTTGCTAAGTCAAACGACACCGCTGGTTCTGCTCACACTGCCCTACCCTATGCTCTGACCTCTTTCTCCCCTCTCTCTCCAGATGAAATCTCGCGTCTTGCCGGCCGCCCAACAACCTGCCCGCTTGACCCTATCCCCTCCTCTCTTCTCCAGACCATTTCCGGAGACCTTCTCCCTTACCTCACCTCGCTCATCAACTCATCCCTGACCGCTGGCTACGTCCCTCCCGTCTTCAAGAGAGCGAGAGTTGCACCCCTTCTGAAAAAACCTACACTCGATCCCTCCGATGTCAACAACTACAGACCAGTATCCCTTCTCTCTTTTCTCTCCAAAACTCTTGAGCGTGCCGTCATTGGCCAGCTCTACCGCTATCTCTCTCAGAATGACCTTCTTGATCCAAATCAGTCAGGTTTCAAGACTAGTCATTCAACTGAGACTGCTCTTCTCTGTATCACGGAGGCGCTCCGCACTGCTAAAGCTAACTCTCTCTCCTCTGCTCTCATCCTTCTAGACCTATCGGCTGCCTTCGATACTGTGAACCATCAGATCCTCCTCTCCACCCTCTCCGAGTTGGGCATCTCCGGCGCGGCCCACGCTTGGATTGCGTCCTACCTGACAGGTCGCTCCTACCAGGTGGCGTGGCGAGAATCTGTCTCCTCACCACGCGCTCTCACCACTGGTGTCCCCCAGGGCTCTGTTCTAGGCCCTCTCTTATTCTCGCTATACACCAAGTCACTTGGCTCTGTCATAACCTCACATGGTCTCTCCTATCATTGCTATGCAGACGACACACAATTAATCTTCTCCTTTCCCCCTTCTGATGACCAGGTGGCGAATCGCATCTCTGCATGTCTGGCAGACATATCAGTGTGGATGACGGATCACCACCTCAAGCTGAACCTCAGCAAGACGGAGCTCCTCTTCCTCCCGGGGAAGGACTGCCCGTTCCATGATCTCGCCATCACGGTTGACAACTCCATTGTGTCCTCCTCCCAGAGCGCTAAGAACCTTGGCGTGATCCTGGACAACACCCTGTCGTTCTCAACTAACATCAAGGCGGTGTCCCGTTCCTGTAGGTTCATGCTCTACAACATCCGCAGAGTACGACCCTGCCTCACACAGGAAGCGGCGCAGGTCCTAAATCAAGGCACTTGTCATCTCCCGTCTTGATTACTGCAACTCGCTGTTGGCTGGGCTCCCTGCCTGTGCCATTAAACCCCTACAACTCATCCAGAACGCCGCAGCCCGTCTGGTGTTCAACCTTCCCAAGTTCTCTCACGTCACCCCGCTCCTCCGCTCTCTCCACTGGCTTCCAGTTGAAGCTCGCATCCGCTACAAGACCATGGTGCTTGCCTACGGAGCTGTGAGGGGAACGGCACCTCAGTACCTCCAGGCTCTGATCAGGCCCTACACCCAAACAAGGGCACTGCGTTCATCCACCTCTGGCCTGCTCGCCTCCCTACCACTGAGGAAGTACAGTTCCCGCTCAGCCTAGTCAAAACTGTTCGCTGCTCTGTCCCCCAATGGTGGAACAAACTCCCTCACGACGCCAGGACAGCGGAGTCAATCACCACCTTCCGGAGACACCTGAAACCCCACCTCTTCAAGGAATACCTAGGATAGGGTAAGTAAGGGTAAGTAATCCTTCTCACCCCCCTTCTCACCCCCCTAAAAAGATTAGATGCAAGTGGCTGTTCCACTGGATGTCATAAGGTGTATGCACCAATTTGTAAGTCGCTCTGGATAAGAGCGTCTGCTAAATGACTTAAATGAAATGAATGATGATTGACACCAGGCAGGATGTGGCCATGGACTCATGCTGCTAATGCCAAATCCTGACTCTGCCATCAGCATGATGCAACAGGAAGTGGAATTCGTCAGACCAGGCAACGTCTTTCCACTCCTCAATTGTGCAGTGATGGTGTTGACGTTCCCACTGGACTCGCTTCTCCTTGTTTTTAGCTGTTAGGAGAGGAAGTGGCACCCGGTGTGGTAGCTACTATAGCCCATCTGTGACAAGGACCGACGAGTTGTGCCTTCTAAGATGTCTTTCTGCACACCACTGTCGTATTGTGCCTTTATTTGCCTGTTTGTGTTCCGCCTCTTAGCTTCCACAATTCTTGCCATTCTCCCTCGACCTCTCATCAACGAGCTGTTTTCGCCCACAGGACTGCCGCTGACTGGATGTGTTTGTTTGTCGCTATATTCTCTGTAAACCCTAGACACTCGTGTGAAAAGCACAGGAGGTCAACCGGATCTGGGATACCGGAACCGGGGGCCTGGCACCGACGATCATACCATGCTAAAAGTCACAAGGTCACTCGCTTTGTCCATATTAACGTTCGGTTGAACAGTAACTGAATGCCTCAATGCCTGTCAGCCTGCTTTATATAGGAAGCCACGGCCACGTGTCTCACTGTCTATAGCAGTGAACCATTTTCGTGAACGGGGTGGTGCACCTAATTGACTGTCCAGAGAGTGTACATCACATGTCTCTTCAGTATGACATGCATGTGATATTTATGTTTGGCATGAAGAATTTGAATACCTTTCGGCTTTCACAAACAATCCTGTAGGAAGAAATACCTTCAGAGTAGTATGAGCTAAAACCAACATTGTTCTTTATAAACATATATATATTTTTAAATACTATCGTTATACCTCGTAAGAGATCAAGGAAACTGGATAAACCAGATAAATGAAATCTTGTAACATTTTGGTCAGGTGAGGTGAAGGCATCATCGGTCAATGCCAAGCATTGTTTTCATTCACATGAAAAGGAGATTGGAGGATCCCTCATTGCGTAAGCACATACTCTGTGAAGTGCTCAACCCGCTTCCTTACCTCACTGTTGTTCCCTTTGGCTTACAATGGAGCTCCCATGGTGAAGCTACATGCCACAACACCATACAAACACAACTTCATACATGTACAGCAACACATGTTGTTTTCACAGTTGTACTCTCCTAAACACAAAGCTATATACATTTGTTAGAAGTTGTTTGAATTGAATTGAATTGTTGGTGGTGAAACAAAACGTTTTATTGTATGTTTGTATAACTTTTGTCTAGTTGACGAGATGGGGTAAAAGGACGTTCGGGCTCAAGAGAAGAGGTCTACTTTTCATAAACATTTTGAAACAAAACCTCCGACTACTTAACTTGTTTTGATCCTTGGAAGCTGAAACCCATTCATACCAACTGATGTTCTACAGCTCAATGTGCTCTGCTGTAGGCTATTGTTTGTATATTAATGCATTACGATCTGAATCATAAATGTTGTGAACGTTCCATCAAAAAGGAATGTTGATAGCATTTTGCTCTAGCTGAAAGAATATTTGAGGAGCTGTAATGAATTAATAGTCCACCCTTGAAGCACTGATAACTATTTCAAAAAGGTAATTTTGGGGTCATGCTCATACCATTGGCAAACAAAGTGGAGGTAAGTATATAAATGTATTCATTGCTAGCACGAGAGCATGCTGTAGAACTACACAATAGCCTAACACAATAGATATCTCACTGTTCACGTTGTTCTTGAGGAGACTAATTATTTCAGACTCAGAGGGGTAAAAGTGTTCTATGAATACCTTCTATTGTTATCCTTAGACTGTCTAACCTGCTCATCAGGAACCCGTGCTGAACATCACTGAGCCAAGACCAATACTGTGTGAGAACAGAGGAAGGAAGAGGGGAAATCACTTTTCCCCTCTGGCTCATATGAAAATGATGATTGGGCGGAAAGCAGTCTCACCTGTAACTATTATTTTTCCTTGAGGGAATATTCTCTGTGGGATGGCGAGGACAGAATGTACCAAGATTTGAAAAGCAACCCATTCAATCTTATAAAACAAATGTGAAAATAGCAATGGATGCTCTCTTCAAGAGTGCTGATGATTATATTTATCTACTGTTTATACACTGAGTACAGAAACATTAAGAACACCTGCTCTCAACATGACAGACTGATCAGGTGAATCCAGGTGAAAGCTATGATCTCTTATTAATGTCACTTGTTAAAGAAGGATTTTAAAGCCATGAGACAATTAAAAAGTAATATTTAAAGGGTTAAAATGTTGTATTTAAAGGGGCCGTGTTGTATTTTGAGAGGCTTGAATATGCAATAAGCCAATATGCAGAGGGGTAGTCTACGTTGTCTAATTATCTGTATGGTAATAATAACTTTTATTTTGTGAATTTCTTTTGTATCATATAACACAATACAATGCAATTTACAGTCACCTATTTGGCCCATGGTGTTACAGTCTAAGTAAAAATTAAATAATTGACGTCAAGCCCTTCATGATGTAAAAAAATAAAAAATAAAACGTTTTAAACGTCTCATGCAATGTAGGCCTGCGTTGAACACCACATATAGGCTACTGTAGGTTATATCATAGAAAACAAAAGCTATTTCCTTGTGAAAATCTTATGGGTTTGCGCCATTGGTTTTGTTGGTGGGCTTATATTATGCTCAAATAGCCACAATAGCCTATTGGCTACTGTCTGAAACTGTAAGGGTGCTCAGTGTTCACGCGAGCCGGAAGTTGCACCTCACAATGTTCAAGTTTCTGCTCACATGCAGGTCCCCTAAGCAGGGGACTTTGTCCAGTATTGCACCACAATGAGAAATGGGACCATAGTCAAGAGGAAGAGATGGGTGGAAGATCTCCTTGTGTGTCTCTGTGTATTCAATCATTTCACCATCACTTATCATAGTATTCATGAGGTCCTTCACAGAACAGCTCAAACACACTGAAGTATTTTTCCTGTTTATGCTCCTTTAGAACTGTAGATACGTGTTCATCCAGTTAATATTCTAAAATCCACAAAAACACAATCCTAATTATCCCACCAGAGGCGTGTTTCCATCACATTGGCAACATTCGAGAGCATCAAATCCATGATGCATTGTGGGTAAATGGTAACTGACTGACTGATCTACAAATGTATAAAGTGTTGTACAGGCAGCCCCACTGTCAGCTACTCCTGTGAGAGTCTAAGCACTCCCCCAGGTCCCCCCAAGGGCACCAGACCCATTTGTCCCCTTATATTCCTGCCCTTTGAATCAGGCTCCAATGCCTATGGACATTGCTCAGGACAGTCCCTGCAGAGCACCTGTTGCTGTACCTTTCAGGACCCATACTATACAGAAGGGGGCTGATGGACTACGACTCTGCTAAATGGACAATTGAAAGAAGGAGAGAAAAACATGAGCGACGAAAATACAAACAAACCCCCTGTCTGGTCAAAAGTATATATATACATAATAAGGGAAAGGAGATGTGAAAACATCTTCTATTCTGTTTATCTGATTTATCTGAAAGTGTTCTGTGTTTACATATTCTAGTCACAGTCTAGTAACAATGTGTATTACTGTCATGTGTTATCCCCTAACAACTAACTGTGCTAAGATAACATGTTGTTCTCATGCATGGTGTTCTCATTCTCGTGCTTTACGGTTCTTTTACTTCTCATTCTCGTGCTTTACGGTTCTTTTACTTCTCATTCTCGTGCTTTACGGTTCTTTTACTTCTCATTCTCGTGCTTTACGGTTCTTTTACTTCTCATTCTCGTGCTTTACGGTTCTTTTACTTCTCATCCTCGTGCTTTACGGTTCTTTTACTTCTCATTCTCCTGCTTTACGGTTCTTTTACTTCTCATTCTCGTGCTTTATGGTTATTTTACTTCTCATTCTCCTGCTTTACGGTTCTTTTACTTCTCATTCTCGTGCTTTACGGTTCTTTTACTTCTCATTCTCGTGCTTTACGGTTCTTTTACTTCTCATTCTCGTGCTTTACGGTTCTTTTACTTCTCATTCTCGTGCTTTACGGTTCTTTTACTTCTCATTCTCCTGCTTTACGGTTCTTTTACTTCTCATTCTCGTGCTTTATGGTTATTTTACTTCTCATTCTCCTGCTTTACGGTTCTTTTACTTCTTATTCTTCTGCTTTACGGTTCTTTTACTTCTCATTCTCGTGCTTTACGGTTCTTTTACTTCTAAATGTAAAAGTAACTGTAAAACGGGGACGTTTCTTTGAGTGGGATGGTCTGTAGGAAGTGATGTGCTGTGATGTACTGTCTCCTTGCCAGGAGAGGGCGGAGTCACTCTATGGAATACTGGACCTGATTGGGTTTCGTGCATGTTCCCAGGTGGGCTTTTGAACTAGCCTTTGATGTATGAGATGTTCTATGTGAAGCTAACAGTTGGATATTAAATATGAATAATCTAAAAGAGAAGTATTTGCCTCATCTTTATATCCATGCTTTGCATCATAAATAACTACTCATTATTATTTGTGTAAGTTGATTTGTAGATAAGTCAGTCCGCAGTCGACCTGCACTGTCGGCTGCCATGTTGAACAAGCCCACTGACTTGCTGCGGATGAAAGACTGTGCTTGATTATGTAGTGCACATACAATTATTTTTGTGGTTAAGTTCACATGTACCGAATAAAAAACATACGTTAAATGGGTTCTCGTCGCAATTTCAACTCTACCAATCGGTTTGTCACAAAAAATGAAAAATTGCCTACTTGTGCATGCTCTCTAGATAAGACTTCACTGATAAAGTGGGTTATATGATGAGATATGGAGAAGAGGAAGAGTACCGATCATCATGTCATTAGCATTCAAATAATAGCATACCCTCAATATTTAGCCTATTGGAAATGTGACTGATCACTGTGCACTTAACCACCATGGAAAGTTAATCGTAACTTATCTAATCTGCCTAAAAACTTTTCATGCCTTTCCACGTTGGCCCAAGTTTATTTAGATACGATGGTTAATATATCAATATTTGCGCAAAAGGCATTTCCACCACAATTTTTCGCGTAATACTTTTTACAGACACAAAAATAACGCATCATGTCGAACTAATTGCCTGTCAGCATTTCTGAAATTGTACCGACATTTCCTGTTTCCATAAGCCCTGTCGTTCCTTTTCATGTGTCAGGTAGTTCTTCCGCATGACCGTCTAGGTTGCCAAAGGGAAGAGGAGGATGGAGAGGCCGGATCTGCTCCTATTTCACCTAAGATGATCTAACTAGAAAGACACAGCTACAAGGCATGGAGGTCTGTGACCATCTCAAAACCTCTTTTAAACAGTCATTTTAGCAGTAGAAAGTTGAACAGATAAAGGAGATTTTACTTCCAGGATCCAGTCAAAGTCAAATTTGTAATACAAGTCATCATGTGAAAATGCAAAGACTAATAGCACCAGACTAAAAAAAGCCAAGGCCAATAGTATGGTGGTAGAGCAGGGCCAAAAAGCATAGGCCAATAGTATGGTGATAGAGCAGGGCCAAAAAGCCAAGGCCAATAGTATGGTGGTAGAGCATGGCCAAAAAGCATAGGCCAATAGTATGGTGGTAGAGCAGGGCCAAAAAGCATAGGCCAATAGTATGGTGGTAGAGCAGGGCCAAAAAGCATAGGCCAATAGTATGGTGGTAGAGCAGGGCCAAAAAGCATAGGCCAATAGTATGGTGGTAGAGCAGGGCCAAAAAGCATAGGCCAATAGTATGGTGGTAGAGCAGGGCCAAAAAGCATAGGCCAATAGTATGGTGGTAGAGCAGGGCCAAAAAGCATAGGCCAATAGTATGGTGGTAGAGCAGGGCCAAAAAGCATAGCTCAAAGGAAAAAGGCTCACAAGGCTAATTCTACTTCTATGGTCGCAAAATTGTATAGTGATTCTGAATTACGAATACATGCGTCATTACAGACGTTGGTTGATAAGAAACTGATACAACTTTCAATTGAACAATGAGACATCTGCTGCTTTGGGAACATAGACAATATGGGAAACTTGTAGACATTTATTTCAGACCATTTTAAATTGTGTTGCAATTAAGCAGGCTAGTCATATGAGTATAAGCGAAAATATTTGGGGATGTTGTTGATCTTGATTGGAGTATTGGCATTAATCTGAACATGTGTAAAACATCTGAATTCATCCCAAGAAATAAGATAAATCAACAAGAGTAGCTCGGTTTCCATCCAATTGGCGACAGATTTTCATACAAATATTCTCAAATCTGGATAAAACAATATGTACATTTTCCCACCAGAGATGGGTTTTCATCAAACGGACGTATTTCTGGTAAAAGAGTGTGCGTGATTACAAAGTGCACAGTAAAATAACTTTTGCAGTGAAATTCCCATGTACTGAAAAAGAAATACATGTTAAATTGGGTTTTCATCGCATTTTCACAGAAACTGTTGCGTTAAATAGCAAATGTGCCCACTAGTCTTGGCACATGAGCTTTAGCCAACAACTCGTAGATACAGTGTAGGTAGGCTACCTACACCCATGCATACCCCACAAGACATGCCACCAGAGGGCTCTTCACAGTCCCCGAGTCCAGAACAGACTAAAGGAGGCGCACAGTACTACATAGAGCCACAACTACATGGAACTCTATTCCACACCAAGTAACTGATGCAAGCAGTAGAATCAGATTTATTTTTAAACTGATAAAAATACACCTTATGGAACAGTGGGGACTGTGAAGCAACACAAACATCGAATGTCTTTACGATAAAGATACAATTGTACAGGCATTTCCTGTTTCCATCAGCCCGGTCGTGACTTTTTTCATGAGTCAGGTAAACAATCCGCATGAAATGGTAGGATGGGAATACTGGTTAATGTTGCTAATTCTGTTGTAGATCATTTAACCCTAGGAATGTGTTACACATGTGCAACACCCACATGTTGCAAGGATAGGGAAGAGCCAATGTAGACTTGAACTAGGTACAAAGCCAAGGAAACACATCACCCGAACGCAGAATTACAAAAATATAAAGTTTATTACAATGTTATTACAGATTCAATGGAAGGAAGCTTTAAAGGTGCTACATATAGGAGTTTTGCATTGTAATTTCAGAAAATAATATATCTGCACTAATAGAGAAATGATAGTGTTTCACAGTATTACTTAACCGCCAGTGTTGTGATTGGCTGTGATATTCGCCTATTGATTTCTCCCGCCGGAGCTCAATGACCTTGTTAACCTCGATGTAACCAGACAAACATAATCAATTACTGAGCATATTCAACACACATACTCAAAATGACTAGTACTTGTGACAGGGGAAAATCTTGACCCTATTACACATGTTTAGGAAATGTCTTGTCACAGCAAACCTCTGGAAGTGTGTGTCCTCTACTGACCTGATCAAACACAAAGCATTGTGTTTGTTGATTCACTTTCACACTAAACCAACGTATAATGTTATGGGTTTGCTGACGCAAAACCATTTAGAGTTCTGGTTCATAGCTGATTTCAATATGTAGAGCTTTTTGATTTTAGTGTTTGGAATGATTGAGGACATGAAACATGTAACTGCTATAGTAAATTAGGCCTGTTAGTTTCATGCTTATTCATGAAATATCATAAAGTGTTACCAGCATTGGTCCATAGCTGCATTACAGGTTGTCATGCTCCAGTCCAGTGACTGAAATGGTAGTGAGACCTGAGACCTGTCACTGGGGTCCAGACAGAGAGCTTTTAAAACAACACTCTCTTTTATTCATTTTGTGCAGCAGCAGATTGGTGGAGCAAGTCAAGTGCCGTGGTAAGAACCCCAGAGCCTATCATTGTGGAGCGTATCATTCTATAGGGAACTTGTCAAATCCAGACCTGGGAAATCAAAGGCTAAAGCAGGGTCTGTTACCATAGCTGGACCAGTCAGACGTAATCTAAACAGAGCAAACCTTGTACATTATTATGACAGTGTTGGGTCGAGGTTGCTGACCACCTGTACACACATCAGTTAGAAAGCCATGTCTGGACTAGGATGAATAGGCTGCATTTGAAGAGGTAGAGTAATGACATGTGAGAGATGAAGTGTGAAGCACCTCACAACGAAATTCAGCAACACCTGCCCACCTGTACAGTAGGAACACCTGTACAGTAGGAACACCTGTACACCTGTACAGTAGGAACACCTGTACACCTGTACAGTAGGAACACATGTACAGTAGGAACACCTGTACACCTGTACAGTAGGAACACCTGTACACCTGTACAGTAGGAACAAATGTACAGTAGGAACACCTGTATACCTGTACAGTAGGAACACCTGTACAGTAGGAACACCTGTACACCTGTACAGTAGGAACACCTGTACACCTGTACAGTAGGAACACATGTACAGGAGGAACACCTGTACAGTGGGAACACCTGTACACCTGTACAGAAGGAACACATGTACAGGAGGAACACCTGTACACCTGTACAGTAGGAACACCTGTACACCTGTACAGAAGGAACACATGTACAGGAGGAACACCTGTACAGTAGGAACACCTGTACACCTGTACAGTAGGAACACCTGCACACCTGTACAGTAGGAACACATGTACAGTAGGAACACCTGTACACCTGTACAGTAGGAACACCTGTACAGTAGGAACACCTGTACACCTGTACAGTAGGAACACCTGTACAGTAGGAACACCTGTATACCTGTACAGTAGGAACACCTGTACAGTAGGAACACCTGTACACTTGTACAGTAGGATCACCTGTACACCTGTACAGTAGGAACACCTGTACAGTAGGAACACCTGTACACCTGTGCAGTAGGAACACCTGTATACCTGTACAGTAGGAACACCTGTACAGTAGGAACACCTGTACACTTGTACAGTAGGAACACCTGTACAGTAGGAACACCTGTACACCTGTACAGTAGGAACACCTGTACACCTGTACAGTAGGAACACCTGTACAGTAGGAACACCTGTACAGCTGTACAGTAGGAACACCTGTACAGTAGGAACACCTGTACACTTGTGCAGTAGGAACACCTGTACAGTAGGAACACCTGTACACATGTACAGTAGGAAAACCTGTACCCCTGTACAGTAGGAACAGCTGTACACCTGTACAGTAGCAACACCTGTACACCTGTACAGTAGCAACACCTGTGCACCTGTACAGTAGCAACACCTGTATACCTGTACAGTAGGAACACCTTTACACCTGTACACCTGTACAGTAGCAACACCTGTACGCCTGTACACCTGTGCAGTAGCAACACCTGTACACCTGTACAATAGGAACACCAGTAGCAACAGCTGTACACCTGTACAGTAGCAACACCTGTATAACTTTACAGTATGAACACCTGTACACCTGTACAGTAGGAACACCACCTGTATACATGTACAGTAGGAACACCTGGACACCTGTACAGTAGGAACACATGTACAGTATGAACACCTGTACACCTGTACAGTAGCAACACCTGTAAACCTGTACAGTAGCAACACCTGTACAGTAGGAACACCTATATACCTGTACAGTAGGAAGCCCTTCACACCTGTACAGTAGGAACACCTGTACAGTAGGAATACCTGTACAGTAGGAACACCTGTACACCGGTACAGTAGGAACACCTGTACACCGGTACACCTGTACAGTAGCAACACCTGTACACCTGTACAGTAGCAACACCTGTGCAGCTGTACAGTAACAACACCTGTGTACCTGTACAGTAGCAACACCGGTGCACCTGTACAGTCGCAACACTTGTATACCTGTACAGTATGAACACCTGCACACCTGTACACCAGTACAGTAGCAACACCTGTACACCTGTACACCTGTACAGTAGCAAGACCTGTACACCTGTACAGTAGGAACACCTGCACACCTGTACACCTGTACAGTAGGAACACCTGTACAGTAGGAACACCTGTACACCTGTACAGTAGGAACACCTGTACAGTAGGAACACCTGTACACCTGTACAGTAGGAACACCTGTACAGTAGGAACACTTGTACACTTGTACAGTAGGAACACCTGTACAGTAGCAACACCTGTGCACCTGTACAGTAGCAACACCTGTACACCTGTACAGTAGCAACACTTGTGCACCTATACAGTAGGAACACCTGCACACCTGTACACCTGTACAGTAGCAACACCTGTACACCTGTACAGTAGCAACACCTGTACACCTGTACACCTGTAAACCTGTACAGTAGCAATACCTGTACAGTAGCAATACCTGTACACCTGTACTGTAGCTACACCTGTACACCTTTAAACCTGTACAGTAGCAAGACCTGTAATATAATAATAATATATGCCATTTAGCAGACGCTTTTATCCAAAGCGACTTACAGTCATGTGTGCATACATTCTACGTATGGGTGGTCCCGGGAATCGAACCCACTGCCCTGGCGTTGCAAGCGCCATGCTCTACCAACTGTGCTACAGAAGGACCACTGTACACCTGTAAAGTAGGAACACCTTTTCACCTGTACACCTGTACAGTAGCAACACCTGCACACCTGTACAACTGTACAGTAGAAACACCTGTACACCTTTCCAATAGCAAAACCTGTACACCTGTATAGGAGGAACACCTGTACAGTAGGAACACCCGTACAGTAGCAACACCTGTACAGTAGGAACACCTGTACAGTCTTAACACCTGTACACCTCTACAGTAGCAACACCTGTACAGTCGGAACACCTGTACACCTGTAGAGTAGCAACACCTGTACACCTGTACAGTAGCAACGCATGTGCACCTGTACAGTAGCAACACCTGTACACCTGTACAGTAGCAACGCATGTGCACCTGTACAGTAGCAACACCTGTGCACCTGTACAGTAGTAACACCTGTACAGTAGCAACACCTGTGCACCTGTACAGTTGTAACACCTGTACACCTGTACAGTAGCAATGCATGTGCACCTGTACAGTAGCAACACTTGTGCACCTGTACAGTAGGAACACCTGCACACCTGTACACCTGTACAGTAGCAACACCTGTACATCTGTACACCTGTACAGTAGCAACACCTGTACACCTGTACAGTAGGAACACCTGTACACCTGTAAACCTGTACAGTAGCAAGACCTGTACACCTGTACTGTAGCTACACCTGTACACCTTTAAACCTGTACAGTAGCAAGACCTGTACACCTGTACAGTAGCAACACCTGCACACCTGTACACCTGTACAGTAGAAACACCTGTACACCTTTCCAATAGCAAAACCTGTACACCTGTATAGGAGGAACACCTGTACAGTAGGAACACCCGTACAGTAGCAACACCTGTACAGTAGGAACACCTGTACACCTCTACAGTAGCAACACCTGTACAGTCAGAACACCTGTACACCTGTAGAGTAGCAACACCTGTACACCTGTACAGTAGCAACGCATGTGCACCTGTACAGGAGCAACACCTGTGCACCTGTACAGTAGTAACACCTGTATACCTGTACAGTAGGAACACCTGCACACCTGTACACCTGTACAGTAGCAACACCTGTACGCCTGTACACTTGTACAGTAGGAACACCTGCACACCTCTACACCCGTACAGTAGCAACACCTGTACGCCTGTACACCTGTACAGTAGCTACACCTGTACACCTATACACCTTTACAGTAGCAAAACCTGTACACCTGTACTGTAGCAACACCTGTACACCTCTACACTGGACAGTAGCAAGACCTGTACACCTGTACAGTAGCAAGACCTGTACACCTGTACTGTAGCAAGACCTGTACACCTGTACAGTAGCAACACCTGCACACCTGTACACCTGTACAGTAGCAAGACCTGTACACCTGTACTGTAGCAACACCTGTACTGTAGCAACACCTGTACACCTCTACACTGGACAGTAGCAAGACCTGTACACCTGTACAGTAGCAACACCTGTACACCTGTACTGTAGCAAGACCTGTACACCTGTACAGAAGGAACACCTTGACACCTGTACACCTGTACAGTAGCAACACCTGCACACCTGTACACCTGTACAGTAGCAAGACCTGTACACCTGTACAGTAGGAACACCTGCACACCTGTACACCTGTACAGTAGCAACACCTGTACACCTCTACACTGGACAGTAGCAAGACCTGTACTCCTGTACAGTAGCAACACCTGTACACCTGTACTGTAGCAACACCTGTATACCTGTACACCTGTACAGTAGCAAGACCTGTACACCTGTACACCTGTACAGTAGCAACACCTTTACACCTGTACAGTAGCAACACCTGTACACCTGTACACCTGTACAGTAGCAATACCTGTACACCTGTACAGTAGGAACACCTGTACAGTAGGGACACCTGTACAGTAGCAACACCTGTACAGTAGGAACACCTGTACAGTCGGAACACCTGTACACCTGTACAGTAGCAACACCTGTACAGTAGGAACACCTTTACAGTCGGAACACCTGTACACCTGTACACCTGTACAGTAGCAACACCTGTACACCTTTACAGTAGCAACACCTGTACAGTCGGAACACCTGTACAACTGTACAGTAGAAACACCTGTACACCTTTCCAATAGCAAAACCTGTACACCTGTATAGGAGGAACACCTGTACAGTAGGAACACCCGTACAGTAGCAACACCTGTACAGTAGGAACACCTGTACAGTCGGAACACCTGTACACCTCTACAGTAGCAACACCTGTACAGTCGGAACACCTGTACACCTGTAGAGTAGCAACACCTGTACACCTGTACAGTAGCAACGCATGTGCACCTGTACAGTAGCAACACCTGTACACCTGTACAGTAGCAACGCATGTGCACCTGTACAGTAGCAACACCTGTGCACCTGTACAGTAGTAACACCTGTACAGTAGCAACACCTGTGCACCTGTACAGTTGTAACACCTGTACACCTGTACAGCAGCAATGCATGTGCACCTGTACAGTAGCAACACTTGTGCACCTGTACAGTAGGAACACCTGCACACCTGTACACCTGTACAGTAGCAACACCTGTACACCTGTACACCTGTACAGTAGCAACACCTGTACACCTGTACAGTAGGAACACCTGTACACCTGTAAACCTGTACAGTAGCAAGACCTGTACACCTGTACTGTAGCTACACCTGTACACCTTTAAACCTGTACAGTAGCAAGACCTGTACACCTGTACAGTAGCAACACCTGCACACCTGTACACCTGTACAGTAGAAACACCTGTACACCTTTCCAATAGCAAAACCTGTACACCTGTATAGGAGGAACACCTGTACAGTAGGAACACCCGTACAGTAGCAACACCTGTACAGTAGGAACACCTGTACACCTCTACAGTAGCAACACCTGTACAGTCGGAACACCTGTACACCTGTAGAGTAGCAACACCTGTACACCTGTACAGTAGCAACGCATGTGCACCTGTACAGGAGCAACACCTGTGCACCTGTACAGTAGTAACACCTGTATACCTGTACAGTAGGAACACCTGCACACCTGTACACCTGTACAGTAGCAACACCTGTACGCCTGTACACTTGTACAGTAGGAACACCTGCACACCTCTACACCCGTACAGTAGCAACACCTGTATGCCTGTACACCTGTACAGTAGCTACACCTGTACACCTATACACCTTTACAGTAGCAAAACCTGTACACCTGTACTGTAGCAACACCTGTACACCTCTACACTGGACAGTAGCAAGACCTGTACACCTGTACAGTAGCAAGACCTGTACACCTGTACTGTAGCAAGACCTGTACACCTGTACAGTAGCAACACCTGCACACCTGTACACCTGTACAGTAGCAAGACCTGTACACCTGTACTGTAGCAACACCTGTACTGTAGCAACACCTGTACACCTCTACACTGGACAGTAGCAAGACCTGTACACCTGTACAGTAGCAACACCTGTACACCTGTACTGTAGCAAGACCTGTACACCTGTACAGAAGGAACACCTTGACACCTGTACACCTGTACAGTAGGAACACCTGCACACCTGTACACCTGTACAGTAGCAACACCTGTACGCCTGTACACCTGTACAGTAGCAACACCTTTACACCTGTACACCTGTACAGTAGCAACACCTGTACACCTGTACACCTCTACACTGGACAGTAGCAAGACCTGTACTCCTGTACAGTAGCAACACCTGTACACCTGTACTGTAGCAACACCTGTATACCTGTACACCTGTACAGTAGCAAGACCTGTACACCTGTACACCTGTACAGTAGCAACACCTTTACACCTGTACAGTAGCAACACCTGTACACCTGTACAGTAGCAATACCTGTACACCTGTACAGTAGGAACACCTGTACAGTAGGGACACCTGTACAGTAGCAACACCTGTACAGTAGGAACACCTGTACAGTCGGAACACCTGTACACCTGTACAGTAGCAACACCTGTACAGTAGGAACACCTTTACAGTCGGAACACCTGTACACCTGTACACCTGTACAGTAGCAACACCTGTACACCTTTACAGTAGCAACACCTGTACAGTCGGAACACCTGTACACCTGTACACCTGTACAGTAGGAACAGCAATGTACAGTGGGGTACTGTACAGTAACAATATAGTACTATCTGGATCATGAGAGAACGTTGAAATGTAATGGACTTTGTAACTTAAAATCTCAAGTGTAATACATCAAAATAAAGTTTAACTTCTTGTTAATCCAGCCGCTGTGTCAGATTTCAAAAAGGCTTTACGGCGAAAGCACACCATGCGATTATCTGAGGACAGCGCCCCGCATACAAAAGCATGAAAAACATATTTCAACCAGGCAGGTGCGACACAAAAGTCAGAAACAGCGATATAATAAATGCCTTCCCTTTGAGGATCTTCTTCTGGTGGCACTCCAAAAGGTCCCAGTTACATCACAAATGGTCCTGTTGTTCGATAATGTCCTTCTTTATATCCACAAAGACTCAGTTTAGCTGGCGCGCTACAGTCGATAATCCACCAAGTTACCTTCCATCAAAATTCATACAAAATGAATCCCAAACATTACTGATAAACTTTTACAAACAAGTCAAACAATGTTTATAATCAAACCTTAGGTACCCTAATATGTAAATAAACTATCAAATTTAAGACCGAGAATTGTTATTGTCTTTACCGGAGAAAAATACCAAGAATGCGCTCTCTTCCACGCGCTTGGAAAAACTACAGCCAAAATGGGAGCCACCTAGAAAAACTACAATTTCAGGCTAATTTTTCCAAAAACCAGCCTGAAACTGACTGTTGACATCTAGTGGAAGCCCTAGGAACTGCAATCTGGGAGGACTTAATAAAAGTGACAGCCATTGAAAACAGTGGTAGGCTGAACATTTTTTGGGGGGGGGGGTTGTCTTCTGGGTTTCACCTGCCATATCAGTTATGTTATACTCACAGACATTGTTTTAACAATTGTAGAAGCTTTAGCGTGTTTTATATCCAAATCTATCAATTATATGCATATTCTAGCTTTTGTGCCTGAGTAACAGGTAATAATAATAATAATATATGCCATTTAGCAGACGCTTTTATCCAAAGTGACTTACAGTCATGTGTGCATACATTCTATGTATGGGTGGTCCCGGGGATCAAACCCACTACCCTGGCGTTACAAGCGCCATGCTCTACCAACTGAGCTACAGAAGGACCACCAGGTAGTTTACTTTGGGCAGGCTTTTCATCCAGATGTGAAAATACTGCCCCCTACCCAAGGTTTTCAGGATTACTCCTGTAGAACTTCACAACATACATTGTAGAATCCAATGTAAGGAATATCATTCAGCCCTATCACTCCTCTAAAGTAGACTCATTGCCTTCCTCATTCCTACACTCACAGAAAGAAGTTGCTAAGTAGAACCGTACAGGGTTCTTCAGTTTGGTGCTGGTTAGAACTCTTTGCAGAGGCTTGTATCTAGAATCCTCTATGTAGGGGTCTTCAAAGAACCACATGTACATGGTTCTACCTAGAACCCTCTATGAACGGTTCTGCATAGAACCCTTTATGAAGGGTTGTACCAAGGACCATTCTATCGTCAAGGTTCTTCCAAGAACTCTCTATGAAGGGTGCTATCGAGAACCCTTTTCTTTTTGGAGAGTTCTTAGAATCATGACGATACATTAAATATATCATAAAGCCTGGTTTTGAAGGCCTAGATATACCCTAACACTGTGGTGTTAGGAATCTCCTGGTTTATAGGCCTCATCAGGCCAGCAAGTCACATTAATCGGGTTTCAAATCAAATCAAATTTTATTGGTCACATACACATGGTTAGCAGATGTTAATGCGAGTGTAGCGAAATGCTTGTGCTTATAGTTCCACCAGTGCAGGAATATCTAACAAGTAATCCAACAATTTCACAACTACCTTATACACACAAGTGTAAAGGAATGAATAAGAATATGTGCATATGAATATATGGATGAGCGATGGCTGTGCGGCATAGGCAAGATGCAGTAGATGGTATAGAGTACAGTACATACATATGAGACTAGTAACGTAGGGTATGTGAATATTACGTAAAGTGGCATTGTTTGAAGTGACTAGTGATACATGTATTACATCCAATTATTAATTATTAAAGTGGCTAGAGATTTGAGTCTGTATGTTGGCAGCAGCCACTCTGTCACGTCCTGACCTTAGTTCCTTTGTTATGTTTCTTGTTTAGGTTGGTCAGGGCGTGAGTTGGGGTGGACATTCTATGTTTCGTTCTAGTTTTGGGTTTCTATGTGTTTGGCCTGGTATGGTTCTCAATCAGAGGCAGCTGTCAATCGTTGTCTCTGATTGAGAACCATATTTAGGTAGCCTGTTTTTCCCACTTGATTTGTGGGCAGTTGTTTTCTGTTTAGTGTATGCCACCTTACAGAACTGTTTTGGTTCATTCGCCATTGTTATTTTGTTTAGTGTTCTCTGTTTAATAAGTATGAACATGGACACGTACCACGCTGCATATTGGTCCGATCTATCCTACTCCTCCTCAGACGAGGACAACGAACGTTACACACTCATTGTTAGTGATGGCTGGTTAACAGCTGTTTAACAACTGTTTGTCCTTGATGATCTTTTTGGCCTTCCTGTGACATCGGGTGATGTAGGTATCCTGGAAGGCAGGTAGTTTGCCCCTGGTGATGTGTTGTGCAGGCTGCACTATTCTCTGGAGAGCCCTACGGTTGCGGGCGGTGCAGTTGCCGTACCAGGCTGTGACACAGCACGACAGGATGCTTTCGATTGTGCATCTGTAAATGTGAGTGTTCTTGGTGACAAGACACATTGTCACCAAGGCGCTGTTGCTCCTTCTTAACCGTGCTGTCTGTGTGGGTGGACTATTTCCGTTTGTCTGTGATGTGTGCGTCGAGGAACTTAAAACTTTCCACCTTCTCCACTACTGTCCCTTCGATGTGGATAGAGGGGTGCTCCCTCTGCTGTTTCCTGAAGTCCATGATCATCTGCTTTGTTTTGTTGATGTTGAGTGTAAGGTTTTTTTTCTGACACCATACTCTGAGGGCCCTCACCTCCTCCCTGTAGGCTGTCTCGTCATTGTTGGTAATCAAGCCTACACTGTAGTGTCGAACACACCCTTGTGGGGCCCCAGTGTTGAGGATCAGCGGGGTGGAGATGTTGTTTCCTACCCTCACCACCTGGGGGGGCCCGTCAGAAAGTCCAGGACCCAGTTGCACAGGGTCGGGTCGAGATCCAGTGTCTCGAGCTTAATAACACGTTTGGACGGTACTATGTTATTAAATGCTGAATTGTAATCGATGAACAGCATTCTTATATAGGTATTCCTCTTGTCCAGTTGGGTTAGGACAGTGTGCAATGTGATTGCGTCGTCTGTGGACCTATTGGGGCGGTTAGCAAATTGGTGTGGGTCTAGGGTATCAGGTATTGTGGAGGTGATATGATCCTTGACTAGTCTCTCAAAGCACTTCATGATGAGAGAAGTGAGTGCTACGGGGCGATAGTCTTTTCCTCAAAGTGAGCAAAGAAGTTGTTTAATTTGTCTGGCAGCAAAACTTTGATGTCCGCGATGGGGCTGGTTGTCTTTTTGTAATCCGTGATTGATTGTAGACCTTGCCACATACGTCTGGTGTTTGAGCCGCTGAATTGTGACTCTACTTTGTCTCTATACTGACAATTTGCTTGTTTGATTGCCTTCCGGAGAGAATAGCGACACTGTTTGTATTCAGTCATGTTTCCTGTCGCCTTGCCATGATTAAAAGCAGTGGTTCGTGCTTTCAGTTTTGCGCGAATTCTGCCATCAATCCACTGTTTCTGGTTGGGGAAGGTTTTAATAGTTACTGTGGGTACAACATCACCGATGCACTTGCTATTAAACTCACTCACCGAATCAGCGTATACATCAATGTTATTGTCCGATGCTATTCGGAACGTATCCCAGTCCACGTGATCGAAGCAATCTTGAATCGTGAAATCAGATTGGTTGGTGAGCGTGGGCGTTTCCTGTTACATTTCTGTCTATAGGCTGGGAGCAACAAAATGGAGTCGTGGTCAGATTTGCCAAAAGGAGGGCGAGGGAGGGCTTTGTATGCGTCGCGGAAGATAGAGTAGCACTGATCCAGAATTTTGCCAGCCTGGGTCGTGCATTTGATATGCTGATAAAATTTAGGGAGCCTTGTTTCCAGATTAGCCTTGTTTAAATCCCCAGCTACAATAAAGGCAGCCTCAGGATATGTGGTTTCCAGTTTACATAGAGCCCAATTAAGTTCTTTCAGGGCCATCGAGGTGTCTGCTTGGGGGGGATATACACAGCTGTGATTATCATCGAAGAGAATTCTCTTGGTATATAATGCGGTCAGCATTTGATTGTAAGGAATTCTAGGTCAGGTGAACAAAAGGACTTGAGTTCCTGTATGTTGTTATGATTACACCACGACTCATTAATCATAAGGTATACACGCCCGCCCTTCTTCTTACTAGAGAGGTGTTTGTTTCTGTCGGTGCGATGCGTGAAGAAACCGGGTGACTGTACCGACTCTGATAACATATCCCGAGTGAGCCATGTTTACGTGAAACAGAGTATATTACAATCTCTGATGCCTCTCTGGAAGGCAACCCTTGCTCGAATTTCATCTACCTTGTTGTTCAAGAGACTGGACATTGGCGAGTAGTATACTGGGGAGCAGTGAGCGATGTGCACATCTGACCTGGAGGCAGCTCCGTCTGCCCCTTCTGCGGCGCCGTTGTTTTGGATCGACTACTGGGATTCAATCTATTGTCATGGGTGGTGGTCTAAGCAGAGGACCCGCTTCGGGAAAGTCGTATTCCTGGTTGTAATGTTGGTAAGTTGATGTTGCTCTTATATCCAATAGTTCTTCCCGGATGTATCTAATAAGCTTAAGATTTCCTGGGGTAACAATGTAAGAAATAATACATAAAAAACTAAATACTTGTCACGCCCTGACCTTAGAGAGCCTATTAATGTCTCTAGTTGGTTTAGTCAGGGTGTGATTTGGAGGGGCATTCTATGTGTTGTATTTCTTTGTGTTTGGCCGAGTGTGGTTCCCAATAAGAGGCAGCTGTCTATCGTTGTCTCTGATTCCCAATCATACTTAGGTATCCTTTTTTCCCCACCTATGTTGTGGGATCTTGTCCTTGTATTGTTGCTGTTGAGCCCTACAGGGCTGTACGTTTCGTTGGTTCTCTCTTTCTTGTTGTTTCTGGTCATCATTAAAGAATATGATTAACCTACCCCACGCTGCATCTTGGTCTCCTTCTTCATCCGACGACAGCCGTTACAATACTGCATAGTTTAGAAAGAACACGAAGCGAGGCGACCATCTCTGTCAGTGATGCATAATTCCTATTGGAATCCAGCCAGGATATCCACCAAGTGGAATTGTTAATTACCCGCAACCTGCATTCAGAATGACTGCCAGGGTAGGAAAGATTGAGACTACCTCAATCAACTGGAACAAACATCCACCGGTAACTGGTGCAATACATGCAATTACTAACAGTTTAGTTTAGAAAACTGTATTCTATTTATCTTTGTGTAGCATCAAATGTACCAACCAATCAATGTACATGTAAAAACACAGATATTACAGTAAAACAAAGAATTCTGAAAATCTCCATGCAAAAGAGCATGCTGGGAAATATTATATACGGTTCTATGTAGAAAACTTCTCGCTTTCCAAAGGATCATCAAAGAACCCTTTCTTCCAAAACACTGTTCTTAGGATGTTGAAGGTTCTAGGTAGAAACATTTGCCTTACAAAGAACCCTTTTCTTCCTAAAAGGGTTCTTCTGATCAAAATGATTTTTGGTAGAACCCTATGTGATGCAAAGAACCCTTTTGGAACCCTTTTTCTAAGAGTGTAACTAAATCATTGTATTCTAATAATTAGCACATTTGACAAGGAAAAACACTATGTAGCCAACAGACATTCAGATATCATGAACTGGGAGGGGATGATATCATTATCTCTTGTGTGTAGACCTGTGATTGGAAAGACACTGATTCTGATGTGAGTAAACTGATAAGCAGCATCAACAAGGTTCATTGTGATCCACACGTACTGCAGGTGTTGCATGTACGATAGCAGTCTGAAATAATGTATGTACTCTTCAGAGAGCGAGCAATTGGAGGGCACGCTGTGATGATGTGGTGCTTTAATATATTATGCCAAGTTGGCTATGGTAAAGGATTTATTTTCAAATAGAGAGTGGAGCAGACAGGAAGAAATGACCCTGACTGCTGAATGAAAGTGAAGAGAGGATTAGAGGCAGGATACATCCAAAGGTGGAATAATTGTCTTAAGATGTTTAATTATGCATGCACAGAATGTCACGTATTCCGGAGGTGTTACCTGAATGGCTTAGTAAAAAAAATGTGTCCCAAAGCCATGATATGCAAAACTGTGCTGCACACTGAAATTAAAGGAGAAATCTGCAATTGCTACATCCATTTTTGGATATATAAGTTAATGATATGGACCCATTGATTCATGAAGAACGTAACTTGAATGCCACAAGTTTATTTAAACTGTCGTACACCCTCAGAACCCTAAATATAAGCTTGTTTTACTCGAATGTTTGTAAACAAATGAAATGTAAACAAACACCATATAGCCTCAAAACATGGTTTAAACCATATGTTTTATATCATGGATGGTCAGTCCTCCATAGATCTGTCTGTGAATTTGAGAGTGGTTACATTTCTCCAGCCCCATCCCTCAGCTTGTTACCGAAACAGTGGTAGGGATTATTGTTTCAAATATGGATTATCCCTTTCATGTAATTGAGCTGATAACCTGGCTGTTAGTTGTTGTATGATTGGGGTGTAATCAGTGGAGCAGACAGAGTCACAATCACCCTCCACCATGTGGAATGCCCTTATTAGGTTTCTAATAAAGGGAGAGACACTAAACAAACAAACAAAACAAGGACTGTGTTGTTCAAAAGCCATCAGTGTTATGTCACTTGGTGGTCCCTTACAAGGAATGCATGTTTTATTTGCAATACAGTAGTGCTCTATGTTTGTTAACCTCCAGCAGCGCTCAGGGATGTTTCCTTTCCCAAGCCCTGACCATCGAGCACCGTGACAGCCTAAAGTTAACCTCTGAAGTGATCAGAACGATCTCTGCTAATGTTTCCCAGGAGAACAGAGGGGAACAACAAAAGCTGCTTAAGAGGGAGCCAGTTGTTTGATTGCTGTGACTACCAATATCCTGTAATCTATTGTCTATACAATTATGAAAGAAATCAATGGCCAACAGGCATGTTATCTCTTAGGCCCAGACATTAGTGTGTATCCTACAGTTTGAAGTTTCACATAGGGCCAATAGTGTAGTACATGTGAGCTGGAAACACAAGGCAAAGGGAGGTGGGGAAAACATTTTAGGGGCACGGCTCTAATCCTCAAACAGCCAATAAGAGGCAGACTGGACTGACCTCATCAGTTAGCACTCTAGTATCTTGGCCGGTCCAGTTGTTTGAACTGGCCACTGAATGAACCAAACTTTGTCAACTTCTCTTCCATTTTACAGACCAGCACTTATTCAGACTCCAAAGTGTTCATTTCCCCAGCACAGGGACACTGCTTGTAGTAGTGGAGGTAGAGGTTCTATTCTATGAAAGAATCTCAGACATCCTAGACTTAGACTTCTGTAGAGATCGTTTGCTTCTTACACAAAGAAGCCCTGTTCTGAAGTGCCTCATTGAGAGGAGAGCTCCCCATCTCAGCCTGTAGAGCTCATCTGGAACTAGGAGGAGCTGCTGGCAAGGTAAGATGCGACCAACCTACACATCCATATGTACTGTACATGTGGTTACTCTGCATAAGCTCTGAGATGTCAATTTACTCTTGGAGAAGCATTCTCATTTGCATGTAAAAAATTATAAAAAAATGTGTGAAAGGAGAAAGGAGATTTTCTTGAAAGGATCTCACTGATATGTTTAATGTGACACATGTCAAGTTATTATGTGAGTGCATATTCCCTTTATAGTTCATGCTTTGTGAAAAAAACTAGTATTCTCTTTATTGTTCATGCCCTGAAAAGAAAAAAATAGTATTTTGTTTATTGTTCTGAAAAGCGTTTGACAGAAGTGGTCATGATCATGACGGCTCACCTTGGGATCATGATGGTATTGAGCAGGATGCTTGAGGCATGTCTGCAATGGAAATCAATGGGGATAGCCTACTACAAAACCCACAATACCTGTACTATCACTCTCATTCCTACCAAACCTTCAACGTGAATCCCACTGCTGCTATTGTAAGGCTTTAGAAGACAATACTGAAATAACCTAATATTAGTCTCACAACCCAGCTTCTGTCCTGTGCTGTGATCCCCATCCATTTCTGTCAGTCACATATCCATTTAGAGGGCCATGTTAGCTTAGCAGCCAAAGTCCTGGGGCTTCTGAACATTACGTTCGCTCGCCTATCTGAAGTGGCAAGATGTCTGCGAGGGATTTAACCTTGAAGAAGTTAAGACATAGACCTTGTTGTGACACAGCCAATGTTCTATAGTGCCAAGAACGTGCTGCTGGGGCGTTTGAAGCAGCGTGTTCCGTCTCGAGTGGCACGGTCAGGCTGCCCACTTTGGCTGCTTATTATAAACCTTTAGCCAATGTGGGGTCCATTGTTCATCTTGACTCATATTTCATCCTCCATGCAGGCAGCTGTCTGCATATGATAAACCTAGAAACCAGGTTAAAGTGGAGTCTTTAACTCACAGATTACTGTCCACTTACTTTGCAAAGAGTGCAAAGTTTTTCAGTATTCTTGAGTGGATGAAATGGTCCCCCTTATTTATTTCAATATTATTAACCTTGATGTGTTGATTAGTCATTAATACACATTACTGTATGTCTTTACTTTCTCCTCCATTCATCAATTAAAACAGACAATAACTACTCAGTCTTGTCCATGTGGGACTCAACGACCTATGGAAGCTCATGCACAGAATGTATGCCAAGCATGTGCCCTGGCTTGTGCCCTGTGCCCTGGTTTGTACCCTAGATTGTACCCTGGCTTATGCTCTGTAACCTGGCTTGTACCCTGAATTGTACCCTGTGCCCTGGCAAATACATGTGCTGATTGAAAGACTGTTGAACAAGTAAACAATACTATTTTCAGACAGACATATCTTTGAGCTGACCTTTGTTCCCAGGACAGGAGGTAAAGCCGATAGCTGTAAGAGGACACCCAGCACATTGTATTCTCAACACCCATTTAACAGGACAGCCCACTCCCGTTAAGTGCACTTTGGATATGTGAAAACTCCTGTGCAATACAGTTTTCAAGTCCCAATTCAATAACATGCTATTTTATTCATGCTTATAACTGCATGATGTGGTTTAATTCACTCTGTCACTACAGTCCCAAGCCATTATATTTCCTGTATCAGGAGTGGACTGAAACGGTCCATTTCCACAGCATCACAGCAGTATGCTAAGTTATTCTTCACATTCATCTTCATCTCACTTCTATGAAACTGCTCACAATATAGAAAGTTGACTTACCTGCTCTCATTTATCATAGCTGTTCCGGTGAGAAATTGATTTGCATCATGCCATGTTTGTACTGCATACTACATAGTTAAAAGAGCATGCTGAAGTACCCAGAAGTCCTCATCAGATAATAGCTGAAATTTAAGTTGATAGGGAACACAGTCACACATATACCACACCCCCTCAGGCCTTATTGCTTACGTATAACACATAGGGACATCCTGAAAATGTTTTGTAAATCAACTGAGAAACACAGAGGCTGTCGTACAGAAAGAAGCCTGCTGTATGTCATTGACTCATTATATTACCTTTGCATCAAAGCTCTGTCTGGAGGACTGTATTAGAAGGAAATAATGGGCTTTTGAAAAAGACACCCCACTTTCCTCCAGATCTTCCGCATTTAATCAATGCAATCACATCACCCCAGCTCAACTAGCTTAGCGTCACTACATCTCAAATTCTGGAAAGATACAGTACATGCCGAGGTTCCACTGTGCAATGCAACACACAAACTGCTAATCCTATGCTGTTTCCACTACCACAGAGGGCCATTACTTCCCTTAGATCAAGAGTCCTCTCCACAGAACATGCAGAAACTCTAAATCATTACCCTCTTTATGAGAGCATAGCCCCAAGCTTCCTAGGAAGCTGAATTCAACCTGTATTCATGGTTTGATAAATGTGCACTGTGGATGGGTTCCTCGGTGTAAACAATATAGTAAGCCATTTGACTCTGCAGATGGGCCTGTATTCACAAGCTCAGAAGTGAGGGGGGAGTATAGAGGAGGGCTGGATTTACAGTAAAAAGAAGCTCCAGAAATACCTCCCACACAGTGAATATTGGGCTTTTTAGGATGAATCTTCTTGGCAAATCAAATTGATCCATTTACTTCTGAAACACTGAGGATGAAGTCATGGATTCTGCGTTTCATACCACTGGTAAGAAATAATCATGCAAATGTGCTGAAGGTGAAACTATTTAAGTCAACATGTATCTTATATGATCAAGCCATTGAAGTTAACAGGACATGTGCTTGCATTTCCGCTCTCTCTGATTGATATTTAGTTCTAGCTGCTATAGCATTGTCTTTCAGGACATTACCATGACACACCTGTGATACGTACCAGAGGTAGCTGGGGGAGGAAATGGGAACCCCCTGTAAATAAACACAGGCTTATCTTGTGAAAGCAGCATGTGAAATCCTGCTGACATGAACCATACAGCATTGGCTCCAGTCATGCACAGTCAACATACAGTGTAGTATTCAAATCATTTTTCAAAGGAAATTAAATGAATTTTGAATAGATAAGATACATTTTGCTTCTCAAATTCTGAAAGGAGGCAAAATGCACTGTATCTGACCTTTTAAAAAAACATGTGTTTTACCCTGTTTTCTCCCCAATTTCATGGTATCCAATTGGTAGTTACAGTCTTGTCTCATCGCTGCAACTCCCGTACGGGGGACACCTTTACAGTGAGGAAACACCCAGATTTAACTTTATGATTAAATGTTTCTTTTCACATCGTGAAAGATTGTTAACATAGTTTGATTACCCCCAAAAAACTATATTTGCATAGTGCAGGATGAACAATACAATTTTCAAAAGATTCTCGGTTAACTGAATTCTAGCTTTGAAATTTTCTGAAAACTTGATTAATCTTTCTCCAACAGGTGCCCATTGCTGTGTAGGTTCCTGCGTGCAGGATCTTGGTGAGCAGAACAGCAGCCATGCCGCCTGCCATGGGAGGACCCCAGGGGTACACCCCTCCAGAGGGGGGCTGGGGCTGGGCAGTAGTGGTGGGAGCCTTCATCTCCATCGGCTTCTCCTATGCCTTTCCCAAGTCCATAACCGTCTTCTTCAAGGAGATTGAGGTCATTTTCGACTGCACCAGCAGCCAGGTGTCATGGATCTCCTCCATCATGCTGGCAGTGATGTATGCCGGAGGTGAGCTGGAGAATAGATTAGGGCTAGCCTGGTAATTACTAGACTGATATTCGTGTACCAAACATTCATGTAAGCATGCAAGATATGGCGGCTAGCAAGGCTAGAATAGTGCACCCCTACCGGAAATGTGTGAGATGTGTGAAATTTCGGAAACGTCAACTTGGCTTCTTTTAAAATATATATATATATATATGATGCCAAAATGAAGCATAATGATAGCTATGATGAAAAATTAGACAATGTCTACCATCATCCTTCTTTAAACAGACACTGTACAGCACTTTTTAACATGCCTGGATCTGGAGGCCTCTATTAGGCATCCGTATTCACAGTGTACCTTTCATTGAGAATGCGTACACTCTTTATTTTGCACAGTGGATCGTTCATGCACGTCCTATTCTTCAAGTACAAACAGCTCCTGTAGTTTCCCACCCATTGACTGTGTGGAGTAAGGTCACTGGGCACCAGATCAAGATGAAGTGTCTTGTCCAAAAGGAGACAGCGATGCCTGAATCAAACCACTGTCATTGAAATGATACAAATGGGTCTCTAGAATGCTTTTACTCTTCCATCCATTGAAGCATAGGTATTAACAGTGAAACAGTATCTGTCTCTACAGTCCGTGGATGGGGTTCCTCTCTTCCTCATTGTACTTGTTAATGCTCTGATCAGATGAATGTTGTCCCAGGTGTCTTCTGAGGCTGAGGAGATTAAATGATTTACATGAGAGTGGCAGGTGAGGCAGACTGTGTCAGCTGGTCTAGCTTCCTGTACTGACTGGGTTGAATCAAATGCTAGGTGTCAGACAGGTCTTCCCAGTGGAGAGTTGATACGCCTCTTTTCATCTGCATGACTTTCAACACGAACAGACAGAACAGTAATCAGAGGGACTCTTGTACTCAATACTCGTAGTCCCACAAGAAGAGGTCTGAGGCTGGATTTTTTTTAAAGCACTGTCAAATAGTGAACAGGCTCGTTTTCTCTCAAGAAGGTGGAGATAAACTGAATAATCATATCCCCGGGGTATGATGCTGTTTTAGAAAATGTCATCTTTTTTTCCATATTGATGTTGTCCTGTATACATTGTTATTAGCTGCACACTTCTACAGCATTTTCAGTTAGCTTAGTAGTAGTGCCTATTTACAATAACATGTGGAAGAAAAACTACTGAAGGAGTAATTACCAAAACACTGAACTCTTGAAAGGATTAGTGCTGATATGTTCCAAGTGTAGTACCACATATTGTATACGGTACAGTAGGTCAAGCTTCAGCAATAGCAGCACTTTATGAAGAACTCTTTAACGATTTCTGAACCATTTGCCTATTTCAGTATAGAGCAGCACCATGTGTACATATGGTCCACTCAGAGAGATAAGCATCCATTTCCCTACTCGAGTACAAAGCTGCCCCCCACCAGACCAGTGAATGAATGCTATTTACTGTTCAGCAGCCCATTCCCTCAAAAGGTAGCACTTAGCTCAAGCGCACATTCAGGACCTGCATGGGCGAAAGCCAGGTCATTGGTTCATGCAGTATCTTTGTCTCAGATGGTTCCCAGTTCTCCCACTCTGAATGTTGCCTGTTAGTTGGGCTGTGGACACATGAATGCCTGGCTGGCTGCGCATGATGAGGAGCACATGACTGTGTGGGGGCTGACCTCTGACCTTTCTACTGGACCGGAACACACAGGCCCTGTCAGACTCAGACCCTAATGACGTCTATGACCCAATCCTGGCAGGCCTTAAAACGGGGGTTTACAGCCAACAGTGCACAGCACACAATGTGTTCTTCTAGATTGTAGTTAAAGTAATCAATGAGTAATTGAATCAAATGGCTTTAGAAAGCCATTCTTTACATTAACAGCTGTCGCAAAGTAAACAACAGGAACCTGGCCTTGACCCCCAAAGAGCAAGCAGCAGTACAGGGGCAATCCATGCTTAATTTTGCATGTACGCTTACTGGTGCTACAGAAAATGGGTTGTGTTTCTTGGCTTATTCAAGAAACACAGTTGCCATAAAGATTTATTGTAGAGTGTTCATGTGTCATCCATGAACGCTACAAAAAAAATCATGTTACGGAAAATGTATACATTGACTAAATAATGGGGCATAATCCTCTTGTCTTGACCTCTCTTTAATTTATTTCCTATCCTTCTCATAATGTCTTATATCGTCAGGGTTGGTCTTAGGCTGCCTCCTCAGACTTTTCACCCCCTCACCAGCTCATCTTCAGAGAGAGAGGGGACAGGCTCTTTGTTGGTGTTTAGCCTCGCCTGTATTAGAATGTAAAAAGCCTTTGTCGTGTTCCGAGCTGGCAAATGAGTCTGGACAACCTCTAAACAAAAACTGTCACATTCCATTTAGGTTCCTTCAGTGGTGCCGGGATTTGGCAGGGAGGCTGAAGCGTCTTCCACATGGATCTTCGCTCCCAGTTAGGCCTTGTTGGTATAGGCCAGACAGATGGTGGGCATGCAGCCAGCAGAACTCTGCATGCCATATAATCATATATGTTTTCAAGTTGTAGTGAGCTAGAGGTTGTTAGGCTCATTTTATGTCCCATAGTTACCTTAAATTTGTGTTGCCAAACTCTGAGATTTAGCCAAACCTAAATGGAATGAATATGTTTCAGTCTAAGACTATAACAAAGTGGAGCTATTGTGAATGTAGCCTCCAAAGCTTCCAGTAGGGAAGGTGATAGGGTATGTAGAAGTAGAACATTGACTAGAAAAACTATGAGTAGGCTATGTTTACCAAGTCATATCAGTAGACAAACTGTCTATTTCAACAGCAGTAGGAGTTTGAGTGGGACAAAGGTAGTTTCCCTCTCAATGTGAAGCTCTCATCTTTCAAAATGAAGGGATATTATTTACTATTTATTACATGGGAACTATGGTAGATTACCCATAGGAAATGAGTGACTACGTGTAACCTGCTCTACTGTGGAGTACTTTAAATGTATTTTTTCTATACCCAACCTCTCTAGCACAAACACACATAAAATCCTGCACAGGATTTTACAGTAGCCTAGTTAGAATTGCTCTTTAGCGATAGAGCCCTCTTCTTTTGTCATTCTCCGCACATACGTTAGGAAAACACAAACTGTAGCCACACCTCACAATATCTTGTTTCATCGTGATTGTCTTGTTTTCTGTGTGATTGCATTGCCAACAGTGGCTAGACCAGAGAAATTGCTGCAGTGCAGCAGTGAGACAAATCATTGCAGAAGTTGTGTGGAAGCTCTGGCTGCACCAGCGTTTCTCAGAGTTGGGGCTTTAGGGACCTCTAGTGGTGAAATATAAAATGTCTCTAAAATAGACTTCTTACGGTAGTCTAATTCGCATTTTCACCTATTAAAGATTTAAAATCACGTTAATCAAGGAAATTAATTCAAGATGCGAATTTACAATCCTCTAAAGTTTTTCAAATTAAATTTAGATAGTCATTATGGTATAGTCAGTTATGCTTGGGCATATTTGCCTAAAGTGAATTTTCCCAACATATGAATCATCTTGATTGTTTGATTTGTATTTGTCACCTTTCAGGTCCTATCAGCAGTATCCTGGTTAATAAGTATGGGAGTCGTCCCGTCATGATGTGTGGAGGATTCCTGTCCGGCTGTGGACTGATTGCTGCCTCCTTCTGCAACTCAGTGGAAGGACTTTACTTCTGTGTGGGAGTGGTCGGAGGTAGGCCTCTTTCCTGGATAGTGCTATCTGGGATCTCGGGACGTCCCTAGCTTAAACCTTAACCCCTACCTTAACCCTTACCTTAACCATTTTACATTTCAACTTCAATGGAGAGTAGGGACATCCCAAGGAACCCGAATAGCAAGGATATGTTCATTAGTTTACTGTTCATTATTTGCTGTTGTTGAAGAAATGTATTGCCCTCTGGGGCCCGCTTCAGGAACTCTATTATCACTTTCTAGTATCCTGAATTTCCTTTCTGTCTGGTTTCATGTGTTATGTATAATGAATAACTATGCAGTCTGATATTGGACTGAATGAATGTATTTAATATATTTCAACAGGTTTGGGACTGGCATTCAATCTGAACCCAGCCCTTACTATGATTGGGAAGTACTTCTACCATAAGCGGCCCATCGCCAATGGAATCGCCATGGCAGGCAGCCCAGTGTTCCTATCCACCCTGGCCCCTCTCAACAGCTGGTTCTTTGACCAGTTTGGTTGGAGGGGCAGCTTCCTGATACTGGGAGGCCTGCTGTTCAACTGCTGCGTCGCTGGTTCTCTCATGAGACCCATCGGACCAAAACCACAGCCTGCAGTTAAAAGTGAAGATGCTGCCAAGGAGAGTACGACGTGTGGGCAGAAGTGTAACAGTTTTATCGACCTCTCGCTGTTCAAACACCGGGGCTTCGTGCTCTACCTCATGGGTAACGTCATCATGTTCTTTGGTCTCTTCTCCCCACTAGTGTTCCTTAGTAACTTTGCCAAGAGCAGGGACATCCCCAAAGAGAAGGCAGCCTTCCTGCTGTCTGTTCTGGCCTTTGTGGACATGGTGGCCCGGCCCTCCATGGGCATTGTGGCCAATACAAAGTGGATACGACCCAGGGTGCAGTACTTCTTTGCCTGCTCTGTGCTGTTGAACGGTGTGTGCCACGTCCTGGCGCCCATCTCCGTGGACTACACAGGCTTCGTTATCTATGCCATCTTCTTTGGCTTTGCCTTTGGCTGGCTGAGTGCAGTGCTGTTTGAGACTCTCATGGACCTGGTGGGAACGCAGCGCTTCTCCAGTGCAGTGGGACTGGTCACCATTGTGGAGTGTGGGCCTGTCTTGTTAGGTCCCCCTATGTTAGGTGAGTGCACACATGTATTTGTAGCTTACTTAAGCTCCTTGTTTCTATTTTAAAGAAGTTCAATCATTTAACTGGTTTATTTTTTATGAAAAGCAAAGACTTAACTTATGATACAAGTTAGAATTAATATTTTGTTCGGTCACAGGGAAATTCAAAGACATCTACAATGACTACCAATATACCTACCAGAGCTGTGGGGTGATCCTTATCATTGCCAGTGTGTTCCTGTTCGTGGGGATGGGTACCAACTACCGGTTGTTGGACAAAGAGAAAAAGGAGGAGGAAAGGAGAGCTAAACTGGAGGGAAAAGAAGAAGAGACCAACAAGGACAATGCTTCAAAAGAAGCCACCAATGACAGGGTGAGAGCAGTTGACGAGACAAAAACGGCAGAAGACATAATCTAACTTTCCTTGACATCAAATTCACGCATTCACATGGTACCTCAATACAGTCAATGAGATAATGTAGACATCAAATTCATTTAGTTTAAGTCTTTGGCAGATAGCAATGTTCATGTAAACATATTTCTTCACCAGTTCCACTTTTGTCATTGAATAATGTATTATCAGCATAATATGACTGTGTCAAGATACATGTATGTATGCAACTTTTTACGGAAATGTACAACTGCCCTACCAAAAAATACTATATTTTACTGGAGTCCAAATAGTAAATTTTCTGCATAAGTGTTGTGATATATTTTAGAATAGTATTATATACAGGTAATTCCTATGTGTATAGTGTATTTGGAATTTCAGAAGTCCACCTCAAATAACTACAATGTACAGTATTATTCTGTGAAAGCACTAGTGCTTTTAGAAGGTTTAATGAATCACTGTAACATTTTGTTCACACTGTCATGATGATTGGTAGGTTTCTTTAATCTCCGAAAGCATTGTTACATGAATAATCAGGCATAGTCTCTTGATATTCACAGTTCTTCAATTCATCTTCAAAACAATTATATTCCCGTGTTGACTGCACAGCTAAAAAGCTAGAGAGACCGATAACAACACCAAAGATAATCCAGTTTGAAGACCTGCAGAAACTGCTTCTGCAATATGATTCCCTGATCACACTTGTGGAGTTGTCACTATTTACAAAAATTGGCTATATCCAGGGGCGCAACTTTGGTTTTAGAAGTGGGGGGGGGACATAACCATAGTTCGTTTTTTAATCTGATTTTTAAACACTCCAAACAGCCTACTCCAAACAGCCTACCCTTCCGCATGGTCCTAAACCACACCGTTGCCTCATTTTGTAATCATATTCAAATGATAAAATTAGGGAGGGACAAAAATGCAATTTCATGTCCCCCCCGTCCCCAGTGAAAGTTGCGGCCCTGGCTATATCGTTAAAATTATGTAAACAAAAATGGGCTTTTTGGTATTCATTTAAGTTTAGGCATAAGATTAGCATTTTGGTTAAGGTTTGGGTTAAGGTTAGGTTTATAATCAGATTTAAAAAATAGAAATTGCAGAAAAAGGCTGGGTTTAGCCATATTTATCACTATATGCCTCTGGTAACTAGTGATGACCACATTTTTAACTAGCTAAACTCATGAATGGAAACACATCATCGGGTCTAACGGTTGTCTTGCGCCAAAATGGGAATGTGTAGGCCCTAAAATCAATGGCACTTAATTCAATATAAATGTGTTTTTTACCAAAAAATATGTACGTGTCAGTTTGTCACTTTCACGAGGTTGGAATAATAACTACTTTAGCCATTGGCTCGAATCTAGGTTGTGCCTTTAGATTTTGAGAACATTTACAGAATTTTGCACTTCTATCACTGACATCTCATTCCGGGCCTGGTCTTCTTGGTCTGTTTCGCAAGCGTTTCCAGAAGTAGGCTAGGACTCTGGTACACAGTAGGTGGGATAGGTAGCTAGCTAGCACACCGGTACACAGTGTACTTTCCCCTGCATGTCAGGCACTTTTGTCCGAAGTACTGATAACGACAGTAAGGGCAGGTTTTCGGCAGGTGTTTAGGACAATGGGTGCTAACTAGTTAGCTAGCTAGGATTCCAGCAGGTGTTCGGCAAGCCGGAGCAAAACACACTGTGTGATAGCTAGCTAGTTAGCTAGGACTCCGGTACACAGCAGCAGAAGAAAGGTTGCTAGTTAACGATAGCTAGGACACAGGTAGACAGTGTATTTCGCCCATGCCTGTCATGCACTAGTTTCCCGCAGTTTTGGTAATAATGGCGAGGGCAGGTGTTTAGCAGGTGGGAATGAAGGTCACTGTGTGCTAGCTTGTTAGCTTACTAGCTAGGACGCCGGAACACAGCTAGCGGGGACGACTCTTGCAGATAGCTGTCGGGTGCGGTTCCTGCGGATGATTGGAATATCCAGCTACTACATTTCTTGCCTTAACCCATTAGCTATTTATCTCCATTAGGTGGCAGTATTTACTCTTACGTTAATGACTCTTGAGCTCCTGAAAGTTTATAATCATCCCGGAGGAAATTGTTTGCACGTTATATTGGAAAATGACACTGTATATCACTGTTACTGATTGATTTAATTTTAAGTAACTTTAAAAATATTCCAGACACAACTACCTTGAGGTTGCACTAATGTCGCCTACTTGATGAGACTAAAGTCATAATTGTGAATGCAGAAATCAAGGGTTTGATCCAATGAAAGTTGCTAGGCATTGATTGTCATGTGATGGTACCCTGATCCATGAGGGAACAGACAATCTTTGGTCATTGTCATCATTTTCATATGTCCAAGGGCACTTGGAGGGTCTTGAAGGGATCCAGCTTTTTGTCAGAATTGACTTTTCATATCAGGGCTCGGAGAAATTACGCAGCAGGTTAGGAGAATTAGGTGAAGATTAGGAAAAGGGTTAGGGTTATCTAAAATGCGCAAAAAAAGTGTCTACTTTTAACGTACATTTTCAAAAGCTGGGCCCAATCTAGACATTACCGACTTGAAGGGAGGCACTTTGACGTCAACACACGAAGACACTTTTAATCATGTGTGTCATACATGGATGATGACCATGATGTGAATAGTTTTGTGAAATTTCAATGAATGTCTTTTTTTCTTTCCACAAAAAATAAAACTGAAATGGGATGTTGTGTTCATTAAGAGTTATTTACTTTGGCCTAAGTATAAAATAAAATATCCCCACAGCTATTGGACTGTTTGAATTAATTGGCTAACCTAGATTACAATGTTTCAATGTTTCCATTGATTAGTGTAATGCAGAGCAATATATTAAGAAAATATAAATGTATGACTGGTATAATGTACATTTATTTCACATATGTAGTCTATCTATTTGATACATTCTGCACACATTCACTTCAACTAAAACATCTGCCATTTGAACAAAACAAACATTGGCCGTCGTCTTTACTTCCAGGTAGGGATCTACTAGCTAACATTTGCTCATATTTCACAATTAGATATTAATTATTTAGCTTGCTAGCTAAGTATGTTATTGCAAAATATTTTGTTTTTCTGTAAATGTGTCCAGTCTCTAGCTAAGCTAGCTAGCTAGCTAACTTTTTGCTGGTTGTTGTTGTGCCACGAACACACTTGCTCACTAACATTATCTACAAAAAAACTTGCTTGCTAGTTTACTAACTGTCAATAAAGTGCTATTGTCAATTAATATTAATGTTACCAATTCGTTGTCAGGATGGAGAGAGAGAGAGGATTCAACTTCAAGCTGTTCCTCCTACAGAGTCAAACCCACTCCCAGGCACAGTATGTTCAGCTGTTGGAAAGCTGCTCATGGAGCCGCTCCTACCACTGTCCTTCCTACCATTCCCTAAAGTGCTACAAACCGCTCCACACTCACAAATTCCAACACCTATCTATTTTTGTGACTACCTGGACCTACCAATTGGTTTTAAAGTATTGAAACCAAACCATATGGATGAAAAATATTTTAATAAACATGAAATGGTGAATGTTTTTTTACTAGGCAAGTCAGTTAAGAACCAAATCTTATTTTCAATGACAGCCTAGGAACAGTGGATTAACTGCCTGTTCAGGGGCAGAACGACAGATTTGTACCCTGTCAGCTCGGGGATTCGAACTTGCAACCTTTCGGTAACTAGTCCAACGCTCTAACCACTAGGCTGCACGTCCTACTAAACAGCACATAAACACTCTAAATAGGTCAGGAGCCAGACAGGGAGCCTGAGAAGGAACGAAAATGAATTATTTAGGCTATATTATTTGTATTATTTCAAGGCTTTAGCTTACAAAGAAATACCTTGTGCGGCATTTCCTAGTGTGACACTAGGCTGGCAGGGATATAAAGCGTTCAGCATTTTAACAACATTTCATTGCATTAAATAATTATAGTCTATACATTGTGCATATAGGCTGTGACTTACTTAGAATTAAGCACAAATTAAACCAAAAAAATTACTTATTACTGCCTTTGAATTCATTTTTAGAAAACACGAGTTTGGCCAGTCTGGGGCTTAATACACATGCGATCGTGCCTGGAGAGCCCGCAAGCAGCGGAGAATGTCCTCTCCACACTTGCAGACACTGGGGATTCTAAACACCCTTTGCCTACTCTTTCCAGGCTGGGCAGAGATTCAATTGTGTTTTTAATTTATCTATAGGTAAAGCCTAAGGTTTTTAGGCTAAATAACCCAATCAAAACGGAAAGCCCCTTGAACGTGGGTATATGCCAGGCCACTTAGGCCAAAACCAATTATGGTTTATTGTATAGACGAAACGTTCAAGAGATCAGATGTTTAGTTGATATACACTAAGCTACAATGACACACTTAGTTATCGACCCACCTTGTTCCTTTCTTTTAGCATGTGCACGTAGTCAGTACACCATCATACTTTTGGGATACGTGTCTTTTCAGATTCCACAATGATTCTTTAGTTGTTTCATGGAGCCAGCGTGTAACAACTGCCATATCTCGCGGGTGGCATCCGATCTGTAAAATAACAGTTTAGCACCATACCAGCAGGTGGTATCCAAGCTTTACACATAACAGTGGCCACTACATCACCGCACTCCCTCTCTTACTCTTCGTCCTCATCTTTGTAAGTCACCTTGATTTAGCACCTGTGTGTTTTATCAGTTTCTTATGATATTCAACGGATATTCGTGCTTTCAAACCTCAATAGCTTCCAAGATGTTGGAAAAATTGCGCACAACCATGCACAGTTCTTATTTTCAAGATTTGGACATTAATTTGCTTTCCAACGATAATAAACACGTAGAAATGTGAGCAGCATTTTGTATTCCTAGTTGAATTTGTTACGGAGCATAAAAAAGTACACATTTTTTTAAAATTCGAATTTCAATAGTTCCTTGGTCATGTGACCTACTGACCTCGAACAAGGTTCAGAATGTACACTTAGTGGGCCTACACATTGCACACCATTTAGTTTGTCCATTTTCATCTCACACATTTTTTCAAAAGTTCTAACTTCAATAGCTCCTTGGTCATGTGACCTACTGGACTCAAACATGGTGCAGAATGTCCACCAACTACCCTTCTATATTGCACACCCTTTAGCTTGTCAATGTTCATCTCACACGATTTTACATTAATTTTGTCATCTTTAGAATTCCAATAGCTCCTTGGTCATGTGACCTACGGACCTCAAGACAGGTGGAGAAGAGTGCCCTGTGGGGTGTCCAGTGCGCTAATACGACCGATTCCGGAGAAGCTGGCTGGAGCCCCAAGGAGAGTTCTCTTTTCTCTGTGAAGGGCAGGGTGCCCTGGAATGGGTTCACCCCGAGAGAGGGACCCAAGCCCTGGAAAGCGTTGTGGTTCCGGCGGTGTACTGTGAGCTCTCGCTGGCCCTTGAAAATCCGGGGGCCATACACATATCCGCAGCAGGTCTCCAAAGTGAACAGCCTCTGGCATTTTATAACAATGTTGGTAAGGGAAGTTGGCAAGTCAGATATGTAACTTTAGAAAAATAATTGGCTGTAAGGACTGGGTCGGTCAGTCGGGCTGGGGTGTGAAGCAGGGCTGGGATCGAGCCGCGGCTGAGCAAGCAGTCGTTCCTTCGCCCTCCTCTTGCAACCTTTGGAAGTTCGCTGTGCGGCCCATCTCGCGGTGTGTGGTGTCGCAAGGGGCTGCATGCGGGGGTTTGTAGGGGTGGTGACTGTCGGCGGGCCGAAGGCGGACCGGTGGGTGGTTGGGGTATTGGAGATGGCATGTACCTTACCATTAGCTGACACAACCAGGCCTCAGGCTTGCCTGAGTGCGGGACACCACACATTGTAGGTGGCTAAATCACTAGACGACCTGATTCTGGGTCAGGGTTTCGTGCGTAGCAGAGCAGCTCACTCGCTGCGATCTATTGAAAGTCAGCCCTCGATCCAAGCTTTTGGGAAAGAAGGTGTCTTCTTCGATAATCCTCCTTCTTTACTTATGGGTTACCAGGTCCACGCAGAAGGGCCAGGGGCCAGATGCCAAACACAGAGTGTGAGAGAGCCCAGGCATGTGGGTAGAAGACGTAAGACATTGGGCTCTGGATAGCTGGGGGACTATGTGATGGTTGCCCATTCGCTATACTCTAAGGCCAAAGGAGAGGGCTGTTGACGGGGTAGGGAGAGTAGGTGTGGAGGCCTGGAGGTCTGTAGTTCCAGGGAGTAAGCTATACATACTCAGGCTCAGAGAGAGGCCAGGCAGGTGGGCAGGGAGTGTAAGCCTAGAGGCCAGGAGTCAGAGGTCACCAGGTCAATTGGGGCATGCCTGGAGGTCAGGAATGCCCCAGGGAGAAGGCCAACGTGAATAGGTGTGTGAGTGACACTGTCCTTCAGGGGGGCATAGCATGAGAAAATGGACAGACAAAAGGAGGTGCAATTTGTAGGCCCTCTTAGGTGTACATTTTGAACCTTGCTTGAAGTCAGTAGGTCACATGACCAAGGAGCTATTGGTATTCTAAAGTTTAAAAAATGTATGTATAATCGTGAGAGATGAAAATGGACAAACTAAAGGGTGTGCAATTATAGAAGGGTAGTCAGTGGACATTCTGAACCTTGTTTAAGTCCAGTAGGTCACATGACCAAGGAGCTATTGAAATTTGAAAGTTTGAAAAATGTATGTAAAATCTCATGAGATGCAAATGGACAAACAAAAGGCTGTGCAATGTGTAGGCCCGCTGAGTGTACATTATGAACCTTGTTTGAGGTGTGTGGGTCACATGACCAAGGTGCTATTGAATTTCAAAAATGTAAATCAATAATTGAAAATAGTGCTAGATGTAATCCAACAACAACAAAAAGGTGTGTGCAATGTGTGTCTATGTCATTGGGTGAGCTAGAACCAGTTTTGAAAGTTTTAGGAGTAATAGTTAAAGAGCTATTGACATTTGAAAAAGTAGATTTGTCACTATGTTGACGGTCCCTAACTGCTGTTGTTGGACTTAAGGAAAACTACAGGCGAATATCTATTGAATATCCAACCTGAATCTGTCTTTACCTCGTCTAAAGCAAGGGGCTATTAGCAGCACACAAGTTGACTACAATGAGCATGCCCTGATCTTGTGAAGTGAGTGCTACTGGAGTGCAACTGGAGCGAAATTGGAGCAGGCAAGAAAGCCGATGCTCCAGCCTTTGGCTCCACACTCCAGTCAAATTTGGGCATGCTCAGCTCCAGCTCTGCTCATATACTCTGTTCACCAGACAGGTTTCTACCTTCAACCCACGTGAAATAGTGGAGGATAGTGGATGTGTCATGCACACTTTGCAGGAGGTAGTATATGTTTTGTTTTAAATAAAATGGTTTGGTATTTTCTCAATATGAATGACCTCGCATCGATGTGCTACTTCATTTCTTACAGGCTGAGTACAGTGCTCACGTCGCGTGCGCGAGCATTGCAAAATAAATGTAGAAATCTATGTTATTCGAGCATCTGCATTTCCAAAAGCTAAAATATAATTCAGTTCTATTTATGACGCAGATCGCGCTGCAAGTCCTGCCTCTCCCATCTCCCATTGGTTTATAGAAGCAGGTACCCACGTGCCATCTCCTCATTGGTTATACCCACGTGGGTGACTGAAAGACGAAAGAAGTCAGTGGCGGGAATGCACCCAATTTATGAAAGTTGCCAAGAGAAAAAAAAACCTGGAAGGAGGAGAGATTACTAGAAACGATTCGGTTGACCATTTTATGTGTGGATTAATTGGTGGAGTAGAGGAACTTGTGCATTTCAGGTAAAATAACAACTCAATGTTTATATCCCAGGACAAATTAGCTAGCAGCAAGCTAACTAGCTAAATTGCCATAAATGTTTAATGCTTTTCGACCTGACCTCAAATTAATATATTTGGTTCAGAGTTTGTTTTGATATTTTAACCTGCGCGTCGTGATCGCATTTGGTGTGTCGGTTTGGGTTCCGTGTTAGTGTTATAATAAATGTTTAGACAAAGAGTTTTCCCTCGACGAATATGAAACCCACCAGATCAGGTATTTTATCATATGGAACATTAATTGCAGAATGGTGACATTTAAAAAAAAATGTAGTGCTGTTTTTTCAGACCCAGATACTACATTGATAGTGATTTTCAGTCAAGGAATTAGGTTTAGGCTAAACCGGCTCCTAGAATTTTGGGCAAAGTTGATTTATCCAAAGGCAGGAGTTGCACATGCATCTCGAGGTAGAATACTTTCCTAATATATTTTCTCTCAAAAGATGCATTCAAGATGAAAATTGTGCCACCAATCAAAAATAAAGAAGTGAGTAAACTTAGTTTGGTGTGTCACAGATAAAAACAATACTATGTAATGTGACATGGAGCTGGTGGGTCGTAGAGGAATTCAACTGCTATAGAGATCAGATGTTTCCTGGATTCCCTTAAGTTATCGTGTACATTCACCTGTATTTGTTACACTTAGTGAGTATCAGTCAGAAGAGGGGTATGATGTCCAATTGTGTCTTTAGAAAACTACTGGGCATGTTCCAAACCTTTGCTTCTTTAAACCACAATGGTCACGTCAACTTTGGCATGCCACAATATAGGCCTAGATACAGTGGTGTAAAAATACTTTAAAGTAGTACTTAAATAAAATAAATTTGCATCTGTACTTTGCTTTACTATTTATATTTTTGACTACTTTTACTTCACTACATTCCTAAAGAACATTATGTACTTTTTACTCCATTCATTTCCCTGTCACTCAAAAGTACTAGTTACATTTTGAATGCTTAACAGGACAGAAAATGGTCCAATTCACACACTTCTCAAGAGAACATCCCTGGTCATCCCTACTGATCTGGCAGAATCACTAAACATGTGCTTAGTTTTCAAATTATGTCTGAGTGTTGGAGTGTGACCCTGGCTATCCGTCAATAAATACAAATACAATTGTAAAGTCTAGTTTGCTTTATATAAGGACTTTATAATAATTTGTACTTTAACTTTTGATACTTAAGTATATTTTAGCAACTACATTTAATTTTGATATTTAAAACCAAATACTTTTAGAGTTTTACTCAAGTATTTTATTGGGTGACTCACTTTCACTTTACTTTTACTCAAGTATGAGTTTTAGTACTTTTCCCACCACTACCTAGATACAGTAGATACCACACTTTACAACTCATCAGTGAGCCAATATTAGTTGAGTATGAGCAAATTAGTCTTTATTTCAATTTATCTCAATTCTTAGTTTTAAATAACAGGCTATATGGTTAAGGTCTAGGCCTTTATTGAAATGACAGAGTGAAAATGCTACAGTCCTATAATCCTTTTTGGGATAGGGGGCAGCATTTTCACTTTTGGATGAATAGCGTGCCCAGAGTGAACTGCCTCCTACTCTCTTCCAGATGCTAATATATGCATATTATTATTAGTATTGGATAGAAAACACTTTGAAGTTTCTAAAACTGTTTGAATGATGTCTGTGAGTATAACAGAACTCATATGGCTGGTGAAAACCTGAGAAAAATCCAACCAGGAAGTTGGGTATCTGAGGTTTGTTGTTTTTCAAAGCTTGGCCTACCGAATACACAGTTTCTATGGAGTCAAGTTGCAATTCCTACGGCTTCCACTAGATGTCAACCATCTTTAGAAACTGATTTGAGGATTCTACTATAAAGGAGGGGCTCATGAAACCTGTTTGAGTCAGTGGTCTGGCAGAGTGTCTCGGGCTCGTGACGCACGCTCCCGACAGAGTTAGCTCTTGTTTCATTGCTTTTCTTCAGACATAGGAATTCTCCGGTTGGAAGCTTATTGATGTTTTATGTTAAAAACATCCTAAAGATTGATTCAATACATCGTTTGACTTGTTTCTACGACCTGTAACGGAACTTTTCGAGTTTTTGTCTGGACGAAGTGCTTGCACCTCATGAAGATGGATTACTGGGCTGAACACGCTAACAACAAGTGGCTATTTGGACATAAATTATGGACTTTATGGAACAAATCAGTCATTTGTTGTGGAACTGGGATTCCTGGGAGTGCCTTCTGATGATCATCAAAGGTAAGTGAATATTTATAGTGTTATTTCTAACTTCTGTTGTCTCCAAAATGGCGGATATTTCTCGGGCTGGATTAGGCTCTGAGCGCAGTTGCCAGATTATGCTTTTTCAGTCAAGTTTTTTTTAATTTGACACAGCGGTTGCATTAAGGAGAAGTCTATCTTTAATTCTGTGAATAACAGTTGTATCTTTTATCAATGTTTATTATGAGTATTTCTACAAAATCACTGGATGTTTTGGAATCAAAACATTACTGCAAGAAACGCGCCAATGTAAACTGAGATTTTTGGATATAAATATGTACATTATCAATCAAAACATACATGTATTGTGTAACATGATGTCCTATGAGTGTCATCTGATGGAGATCATCAAAGGTTAGTGATTAATTCTATCTATATTTCTGCTTTTTGCGACTCCTGTCTTTGGCTGGAAAAATGGCTGTGTTTTTTTGACTTGGCTATGACCTAACATAATCATATGTTGTGCTTTCGCTGTAAAGCATTTTAGGAATCGGACATGATGGGTAGATTAACAAGATGTTTATCTTTCATTTGCTGTATTGGACTTATTAATGTGTGAAAGTTACATGTTTCAAAAAAATATTTTTGTATTTCGCACGCTGCCTTTTCAGCAGAATGTTGTCGAGGGGTTCCGCTAGTGAAACGCCTGCGCTAGAAAGGTTAAAAAAGTCTATCATTATTGTTATTGCATTTCCCTTTCCTTTATATTTCCGTTTGGAAATGAAAGCCTCACTATTTAAAATAGAAGATCAGAGCATTGAGAATGATCTGCGGAACAGGTATGTATTTGATTACAACATGATGCTTTCACTATAGATTGTATTATAATTCTGCTTTTTATCTGGTACATTTATTTTTCGAACAGAAACAATGCAACATGGAACATAAGTCATATATTTAAATATATACGTTTGAAAGATCAGCGGAGAAAGTCCATCTACGTTACTAAAACATGCCGTCTTCTCAGCCTAAGTGTACATGCTAGTACCTAAATTCAAAATGAGGACATTTTGTGGTCTACGTTGTCCTCAAACTAACCTATGTTCTCTTAGAGAAGAAACCCATCATGTGTTCATGGACAGAAGATCAAATCTTTTTTGTCACGTGCGCCAAATACAACAGGTGTAAACCTTACCGTGAAATGCTTACTTACAAGTCCTTAGTCCTTAACCAACAGTGCAGTTTTAAGAAAAATTGATTTAAGAAAATATTTACTAAAATAACTAAAGTAAAAAAAAAGTTACACAATAAAATATCAATAACGAGGCTATGTACAGCCGGTACCAGTACCGAGTCAATATCCGTGGGTACAGGTTAGTCGGGGTAGTAATCGCTGTTCTGATACCCTGAAGCTCTTTTCGGTCTTAAGAGACAGTAGCAGAAACATTATGTACAAAATAAGTTACAAACAATGAAGAAAAAACACACAAAATAGCATAATCGGTTAGGATCCCGTAAAACGGCAGCCATCCCCTCCAGCGTCATTAGCACAGTGAAAGTACTCAGGTGAATATGAATATTTCCTGTTCTTTTGATTATTTGTTATCTACATGAATAAAGCATGTATGGTGCTAGTGAAATGTGTTTACTTAATTAATTGTTATAGAAGATGAATGTTGCCTTTGAGAGCCTATGTATTCAAGCAGAAACTGACCGCCATGAGATGCTGAAATGTATGTGTACTTTTAATACTGTATATAATCATCAATGTACTTGTATTGTGGTGTTATGAACATAACACTAGGCAATGTACACAGTATATACAAATAGAACAACTCCTTTGGTGTGAACATTTCACACAATTAAAGAGGGATTGCAAGAATTGAATGATCTAAAGCAGAAGTTTGGGGAAGAATTCAGCATGAAACAAGAAGAGATTGGTCAATAACTGACTCAATCAACATAAGTAGAGTAATGGGCACTGCCTTGTTGAGTGTTTCCCAAAACACACATTTTTGGAAACCTCTTGTTGTCACACACAATATGAACAGTATTTTACCTTGCGTACGTAGACTATTCAAACTGAAAATATCTCTTAAACGTTGTAATACAGATGAAAAGGAAGAACAAAAAAGAAAAACTTCAGTAAATCCTGCTCAACCTCTAGGAAACCCAAGAGAGTTGCAAAAGTTTACAAGAGGCAGCAAGTAAGATTGGCATTTATTTTGATTTTGTTCATTGATTAGGCCTAAGTGTGAACCTTTCCAAATATTCCATGCATTTTACTGAAAGTGTAACTTCAAGCATGGGAGCTGCATCATAACTGCTTTACTCCTGTTAAATTTCATGCTTTATGACAAAAACGAATAAACATCTTTTTTTTGACAGAGCAACATCAGGAAGCCCATCAAAGTTTCAAACAAGAACAAGAATCCCTGTTGGTCTGCAAAGTGCCGAACAGCTCAATAAAGACTTTGAAGTTAGTATTATATCTTGTACTCCAATATGCTGATGAAGAGAATATTCAAAACACAGGTTATGCAATTCAAAGATTATAAAGATTACACTGTGTTTTGTGAACCAAAATTGACACTTCTCTCTTATAAATGTCATGCCTAGTCCATGTAGTGAGGTTAATGAAAGAGCAATTATTTAACTCTTGCCTTTAGGATGTCAAAACAAAATCCATACAGTCACTAGATAAAACAAAGTTGTGGAGACCAGAACATCAAAACTCACCACAGAGTTTAAGGGGAAACATGCTGAAATTCACTAATTCAAGGTAAGATGATGTTCAGATGACCGTTGTGTAGATACATTTGTAGCACTACTTATTCATTTACATTTACATTTAAGTCATTTAGCAGACGCTCTTATCCAGAGCGACTTACAAATTGGTGCATACACCTTATGACAACCAGTGGAACAGCCACTTGCATCTAAATCTTATTCAGAAGACTATTGTTTGCTTAAATCTTATTAATGTGTTGTACCCGTCCAGAATAAAGTCTGCTGAAAACAATTGACTGGAAAATGCACTTGAAAAGGCTGAAACGATGCAAAACTATTTGAAGGAAAAAGACAATATGACTGAGGTTTGATTCTATCAATTGTATATTGGCTTCAATTTTTTGTTTGACACCTGTACATGCAATCGTCCAGGAAAGAGATTGTTCATGTGTTCTCTCCCACAGAGGAAAATACAAGAGATTGAGGGGCAATTATCTGCTGCAATGAGAAGAGAGGAAAAATCCATCAAGGAAAAAGATCATCTAAAGACAGACATTGTACAACATGAGTAAGGTCTTTGATGTTCAAATATCACTTATATAATTACCTGAGGGACAGTTTTCCTCCATGTCTCCAATTCTCCATTTAAATAATGCTGAATGTGAACTCTTCCCGAGGGTGAAGTATGAAGAGCTATCAGCAAGTCTCAATCAGCTGCAACTTGAGAACAAGACTATTCTGGAGACGATGCAGAATGAATCCTCAGAGGCAACCATTCTTGTAGCACGACTAAAAGTATGTATGAATTGAACATGTGTTATGCTATATGTATAGAATAAAACAGAATAATTGAGCAGTTTTCTGATAATTTATGGTATTGTGTTATGGGAATATTTTTCTCTCATTCAGGAGAGGGAGGCAAAATAGATGAAGATGAAGAAGGAAATTGAAAGACTCCAGGAGGAAAACCATCAATTATGGTCAGAGTTGATTGTTAATATTTAATATGCTGCTGTTAATATGCTGCTATTTTTATTGACTTGGCCAAAGATTTTGATACGGTAGACCATTCCATTCTTGTAGGCCGGCTAAGGTCAACAAAATCTTCTCTGAGGGGTCTTTGGCCTGGTTTGCTAACTACCTCAAAGAGTGTAGCGTATAAAGTCAGAAAATCTGCTGTCTCAGCCACTGCCAAGGGAGTACCCCAAGGCTCAATTTTAGGCCCCACGCTCTTCTCAATTTACATCAACAACATAGCTCAGGCAGTAGGAAGCGCTCTCATCCATTTATATGCAAATGATACAGTCTTGTACTCAGCTGGCCCCTCCCCGGATTTTGTGTTAAATGCTCTACAACAAAGCTTTCTTAGTGTCCAACAAGCTTTCCCTACCCTTAACCTTGTTCTGAACACCTCCAAAACAAAGGTCATGTGGTTTGGTAAGAAGAATAACCCTCTTCCCACAGGTGTTATTACTACCTCTGAGGGTTTAGAGTTTTAGGTAGTCACCTCATACAAGTATTTGAGAGAGCGGCTGGACGGTGCACTGTCCCTCCACCAGCACATATCAAAGCTACAGGCTAAAGTTAAATCTAGACTTTGTTTCCTCTATCGATATTGCTCCTCTTTCACCCCACCTGCCAAAATAATCCTGATTCAGATGACCAGCCCATGCTAGATTACGGATACATAATTTATAGATCGGCAGGTAGGGGTGCTCTCGAGCGTCTAGATGTTCTTTACCATCCGACCATCAGATTTGCCAACAATGCGCCTTATAGGATACATCACGGCACTCTATACTCCTCTGTAAGCTGGTCATCTCTGTATACCCGTCGCAAGACCCACTGGTTGATGCTTATTTATAAAAACCCTCTTAGGCTTCACTTCCCCCTACTGCAGCCCTCATCCTCCACATACAACATCCGTTCTGCCAGTCACATTCTGTTAAAGGTCCCCAAAGCACACACATCCCTGGGTCACTCCTCTTTTCAGTTCTCTGCAGCTAGCGACTGGAACGAGCTGCAACAAACACTTAAACGGACAGTTTTATCTCAATCTCTTCATTCAAAGACTCAAACATGGACACTCTCACTGATAGTTGTGGCTGCTTTGTGTGATGTATTGTTGTCTCTATCTTCTTGACCGTTATGCTGTTGACTCTGCCCGATAATGTTTGTACCATGTTTTTGTGCTGCTACCATGTTGTGTTGCTACCATGTTGTTGTTATGTTGTGATCCTACCATTCTGTGTTGTAATGTGTTGCTGCCTTGCTATGTTGTTGTCTCAGGTTTCTCTTTATGTAGTGTTGTGTTGACTCTCTTTTTGTGATGTGTGTTTTGTCCTATATTTATATTGTATTTTAACAAGAAATTTGTGGAGTGGTTGAAAAACTTGTTTTTAATGACTCTAACCTAAGTCTATGTAAACTTTCGACTTCAACTGTAGATTTGGCCGTATTTTGTCGTTGTCTGAAAAACAGTTTGAAACAGTTGATTTGCTTAAAGTTTCTTCTGCAGATTCCCAGTGTCTTCACCTTGCTCTTCAACTTTGTCATTTTAGGATTTAAAATCCTCTCTATGGGAAAGAAAAGGTGAATGATTTTGAGAACAAATGTATCTTGCTGCATTGCAATTCTTATTTAGAATGACGACCTACCAAAAGGCAAATGGCCAGACAGATTATTTCACTTATAATTCACTTTATCACAATTCCAGTGGTTCAGAAGTTCACATACACTAAGTTGACTGTGCCTTCAAACAGCTTGGTGTCACGTTCGTCTTATGAAGGAGACCCATAACGCTATACAAGTGAGTGCTGACAGGCAACTACACATAGACAAGAACCCACAAACACCAAAGGGAAATGGCTACCTAAATATGATCCCCAATCAGAGACAACGATAACCAGCTGCATCTGATTGGGAACCATATCAGGCCACCATAAACATACAAATACCTAGACCTGCAAAACCCTAGACATACAAAAACCCTAGACAATTAAAAACCCCTAGACAATACAAAACCCCTAGACAATACAAAAACTAGCGTATCCACCCTAGTCACACCCTGACCTAACCAAAATATAAAGAAAACAGAGATATCTCGGGTCAGGGTGTGACAGTACCCCCCTCAATGGTGCGGACTCCCGGCCGCAAACCTGAAACTATAGGGGAGGGTCTGCGTGGGCATCTACCCTTGGTGGCGGCTCTGGTTCTGGACGCCGCCCCCCCCCCCCATCTTTACACTGATCCCTCCGCCTTTGTAGAACCGGAACGTGGATCATCGCCAGAGGCCCCGGACTGGGAACTGTCTCTGGAGACCCCGGACACGGGACCGTCGCTGGAGACCCCGGACTGGGGACCGTCGCTCCAGACCCCGGACTAGGGACCGTCGCTGGAGGCTTCGGACTGGGGATCTTCTCTGGAGGTTCCGGACTGTGGCCCGTCGTTGGAGGTTCCGGACTGTGGCCCGTCGTTGGAGGTTCCGGACTGTGGCCCGTCGTTGGAGGTGCCGGACTGTGGCCCGTCGTTGGAGGTTCCGGACTGTGGCCCGTCGTTGGAGGTGCCGGACTGTGGCCCGTCGTTGGAGGTGCCGGACTGTGGCCCGTCGTTGGAGGTTCCGGACTGTGGCCCGTCGTTGGAGGTGCCGGACTGTGGCCCGTCGTTGGAGGTTCCGGACTGTGGCCCGTCGTTGGAGGTTCCGGACTGTGAAACGTTGCCGGAAGCTCTGGACTGTGGAACTGTCGCCGGAAGCTCTGGACTGAGAACTGTCGCCGGAAGCTCTGGACTGTGGATGCGCACTGGAGGCCTGCTGTGTGGGACCGGTACAGGTGGCACCGGGCTGAAGACACACACCTCAGGATGAGTGCGGGAAGCAGGCACAAGACGTACTGGACTGTGGAGACGCACTGGAGATCTGGAGCGTAGAGCTGGCACAATGCGTCCTGGCTGGATGCTCACTTGAGCCCGACAAGTGCGGAGCGCGAGCACAGGATGCACTGGGCTGTGCAGACGCACCGGAGACACAGTACACAGAGCCGGCGCAGGATATCCTGGTCCAAGGAGGTGTACATGGAGACCAGGAGCGCTGAGCCGGCACCATCCGTCCTATCTGGATGCCCATTCTAGACCGGCAATTGCGAGGAGCTGGAATAGAGCACACCGGGCTATGAATGCAAACTGGAGACACCGAGCGCATCACTGCATAACATGGTGTCTTACCAGTCACACGCTCCCCGCGGTAAGCACGAGGAGTTGGTTCAGGTCTCCAACTTGACTCAGCCAATCTCCTCATGTGCCTCCCCCAATTTTTTTTATTGGGGCTGCCTCTCTGGCTTCAGTGTCCCCTCGTATCGTCGCAGTTCCTCCTGTGCTATCTCCCCCTGCTTCCAAGGCAGGCGATCCTTTCCTGCCAATGTTTTCTCCCACGTCCAGGATCCTTACCGTCCAAAATCTCATCTCATGTCCATGATGTCTGCTCCTCCTGAACACGCTGCTTGGTCCTTTTATGGTGGGTTCTTCTGTCACGTCCGTCGTACGAAGGAGACCAAAGCGCAGCGTTGTATGAGTACATTCTTTATTGTTATGATAATGAACACTGAACAAACTAACCAAAATATCAAAGCGACACGTGAAGCTATACAAATGAGTGCTGACAGGCAACTACACATAGACAAGAACCCACAAACACCAAAGGGAAATGGCAAAAAAAAATCCCCAATCAGAGACAACGATAAACCGCTGCCTCTGATTGGGAACCATATCAGGCCACCATAAAAATACAAATACCTAGACTTGCAAAACCCTAGACAATGCAAAACCCTGAGACATACAAAACCCCTAGACAATACAAAAACTAGCATATCCACCCTAGTCACACCTTGACCTAACTATAATATAAAGAAAACAGAGATATCTCAGGTCAGGGTGTGACACTTGGAAAATTCCAGAAAATAATGTCATAGGCTAATTGAGATAATTTGGGTCAATAGGAGGTGTACCTGTGGATATATTTCAAGGCCTACAAACTTGAAAATGGGAATATCAAGAGAAATCAGACAAGACCTCAGAAAACAAATGTAGACCTCCACAAGTCTGTTTCATCCTTGGGAGCAATTTCAAAATGCCTAAAGGTAACATGTCCATCTGTACAAACAATAGTACGCAAGTATAAAAACCATGGGACCATACCGCTCAGGAAGGAGACGCGTTCTGTCTCCTAGAGATGAACATACTTTGGTGTGAAAAGTGCAAATCAATCCCAGAACAACAGCAAAGGACCTTATGAAGATGCTGGAGGAAGCAGGTACAAAGTATCTATATTCACAGTAAAACGAGTCCTATATCGACATAACCTGAAAGGCCAATCAGCAAGGAAGAATCCACTGCTCCAAAACAGACATAAAAAAGCCAAACTACAGTTTGCAACTGCACATGGGGACAAAGATCGTACTTTTTGGAGAAATGTAATCTGGTCTAATGAAACAAAAATAGAAATGTTTGGCCATAATAACCATCTTTATGTTTGGAGGAAAAAGAGGGAAGCTTGCGAGCAGAAGAACACCATCCCAACCGTGAAGCACGGAGGGGGCAGCATCATGTTGTGGGGTGCTTTGCTGCAGGAGGGACTGGTGCACTTCACAAAATAGATGGCTTCATGAGGTAGAAAAATGTTGTGGATATATTGAAGCAACATCTCAAGACATCAGTCAGGAAGTTAAAGCTTGGCTGCAAACGGGTCTTCCAAATGGACAATGACCCCAAGCATACTTCCAAAGTTGTGGCAAAATGGCTTAAGGACAACAAAGTCAAGGTATTGGAGTAGCCATCACAAAGCCCTGACCTCAATCCCATAGAAAAGTTGTGGGCAGAACTGAAAAAGCGTGTGCGAGCAAGGAGGTCTACAAACCTGACTCAGTTACACCAGCTCTGTTAGGAGGAGTGGGCCAAAATTCACCCAACTTATTGTGGGAATCTGGTGGGAGGCTACCCGAAATGTTTGATCCAAGTTAAACCACTTAAAGTCAATGCAACCAAATACAAATTGAGTGGATGTAAACTTCTGATCCACTGGGAATGTGATGACTTGTGGAGGTCTACATTTTTTTCTGAGGTCTTGGTTGATTTCTTTTGATTTTCCCATGAAACTTGGATCAAAGAGACACTGAGTTTGAAGGTAGGCCTTGAAATACATCCACAGGTTTACCTCCAATTGACTCAAATGATATCACTGGTATGATAAATGATATCAATTAGCCTATCAGAAGCTTCTAAAGCAATAACACCATTTTCTGGAATTTTCCAAGTTGTTTAAAGGCACAGTTAACTTAGTGTATGTTAACTTCTGACCCACTGGAATTGTGATACAGTGAATTATAAGTGAAATAATCTGTCTGTAACAAATTGTTGGAAAAATTACTTGTGTCATGCACAAAGTAGATGTCCTAACCGACTTGCCAAAACTATAGTTTGTTAACAAGAAATTTGTGGAGTGGTTGAAACAACAGTTTTAATGACTCCAACCTAAGTGTATGTAAACTTCCGACTTCGACTGTAACCTGATCCCAGGTACCGAAGCTACAGCTTTGAGTTACAGAGGCCGTCAAGAATAAGGAAGATGCTGAAGTCAAACGTCAGAACAAGACAGCAGACATGGTTGCCGTGATGGAAAGCACAAGGTTAAGTTCTCTGTTGGCATCAGAACCACTATGACAAAATGGTTGACGAGAAAGATGCAGAGCTTGATGATAAGAAGAGAGAAGACATGGAGGCAGCTGCTAATAGAACATCACTGGTATGATACATGATAGTACATTAATAAAAATGTCATTGTATTAACTGGGAGTATTTCAGTAGAGTGTTATATATCTGCCTCTTTTCTGATTTTTCCTCAGGAATTGGATCTGTCACAGCAGAACATGGAAAATGGCCATTTGAAGGAACAACTGGAGAAAGAAATGAAGGAGAGGGTAAGTCCCCTGCCATCCACCATGCTGACAAAGCTGTGTCAAGTGACAAATGTTGTCTATTGACTCAGTCGTGATGTCATGTTGTGTTGTTGGAAAGCTGAAAGCAGGAGATTACAGGCCTGGAAAAAGAGATGGCATGTCAGAAAATGAGCAGGCAACTGCAGACACAGGATAAACAGGTACATATTCAGATATCAGAGCATTACAACAACACTTTGTGTTGTTTAAAAGTGTCTGACAAAAACTATTGTTTTTCCCCAACAACAAAAACATTTGCAAATGAGCTAGCTGCCTTAGCCAAAGTCCATAGAAGTTAGGTGTTCTGAAACACTCAGCCACGATGCCTGAGGACAGTCACACAAAGCATCTGTAACCCAATCCCAAAGCTCAGAGAGAAGAGATGCTGTGAATCCAAACATGAATGTTATTGATCATGAACCTCTTAAAAATTATTGGGTTCTTTCTTTTCCCCATTACATCCCTGTGCATGATCACTGTATAATTCCTCAGATCAACTGATATATTTTTGATGTGTCAAAGGAAATGGAAAGCAAAGCCCCAAGAACTCCATCTTGGAGCTCCATAACAACAGTTATAGCAACACTGCAAATTAAGGTATTGGAATCGGTTGATTATTTTGTGTGGTGTTTTTATAATGTAGGCTATTCCATCATCAATGGATGTGGTGTTGGTATGTTGTATGAACACTGTAGAATTTATTAGATTAACTGGAGTGGTATGTTTGATGTGTCAAAGGAAAGCAAAGCTCTCAAAACTCCCATCTTGGCGTTCCCCCAGTACAGCTGGCACAACACCACGGAGTAAGGTGGGGATAGATTTTTTATGTGTAGTATTCACTGTGTTTTATTTGTTGACCGTGACACGTGTACAATTCCCCCAGAGGATTCTCTCCATCCTATTTCTCTATGATTTTCTCCACAGTCTTATAGAATCAGAACTCCTCCGTCCGCTGGGAAGTATGTTCCCTGGGGCAAGAGTACCCTGGAGCTTGACCTGGGGGAAGAGCACCCTGGAGCTTGATCTGGAGGAAGAGCACACTGGAGCTTGATCTGGAGGAAGAGCACACTGGAGCTTGATCTGGGGGAAGAGCACACTGGAGCTTGATCTGGGGGAAGAGTACACTGGAGCTTGATCTGGAGGAAGAGCACACTGGAGCTTGATCTGGGGGAAGAGTACCCTGGAGCTTGACCTGGGGGAAGAGCACACTGGAGCTTGACCTGGGGGAAGAGTACCCTGGAGCTTGATCTGGGGGAAGAGTACCCTGGAGCTTGATCTGGGGGAAGAGCACACTGGAGCTTGACCTGGAGGAAGGGCACACTGGAGCTTGACCTGGGGGAAGAGCACCCTGGAGCTTGACCTGGGGGAAGGGCACCCTGGAGCTTGACCTGGGGGAAGAGTACCCTGGAGCTTGACCTGGGGGAAGAGCACCCTGGAGCTTGACCTGGGGGAAGAGTACCCTGGAGCTTGACCTGGGGGAAGAGCACCCTGGAGCTTGACCTGGGGGAAGAGCACCCTGGAGCTTGACCTGGGGGAAGAGTACCCTGGAGCTTGACCTGGGGGAAGAGCACCCTGGAGCTTGACCTGGGGGAAGAGCACACTGGAGCTTGACCTGGGGGAAGAGTACCCTGGAGCTTGATCTGGGGGAAGAGCACCCTGGAGCTTGATCTGGAGGAAGAGCACACTGGAGCTTGATCTGGAGGAAGAGCACACTGGAGCTTGATCTGGGGGAAGAGCACACTGGAGCTTGATCTGGGGGAAGAGTACACTGGAGCTTGATCTGGAGGAAGAGCACACTGGAGCTTGATCTGGGGGAAGAGTACCCTGGAGCTTGATCTGGGGGAAGAGCACACTGGAGCTTGACCTGGAGGAAGGGCACACTGGAGCTTGACCTGGGGGAAGAGTACCCTGGAGCTTGACCTGGGGGAAGAGCACCCTGGAGCTTGACCTGGGGGAAGGGCACCCTGGAGCTTGACCTGGGGGAAGAGTACCCTGGAGCTTGACCTGGGGGAAGAGCACCCTGGAGCTTGACCTGGGGGAAGAGTACCCTGGAGCTTGACCTGGGGGAAGAGCACCCTGGAGCTTGACCTGGGGGAAGAGCACCCTGGAGCTTGACCTGGGGGAAGAGTACCCTGGAGCTTGACCTGGGGGAAGAGCACCCTGGAGCTTGACCTGGGGGAAGAGCACACTGGAGCTTGACCTGGGGGAAGAGTACCCTGGAGCTTGATCTGGGGGAAGAGCACACTGGAGCTTGATCTGGGGGAAGATTACCCTGGAGCTTGACCTGGGGGAAGAGTACCCTGGACCTTGACCCCAAGTCTGACAGCTCTGAACATAAAGATTTATATGGTCGATCTAATGAACACACTGCTTTAACTTTAATAGTGCTGAAAACATTGGATTGGCCTAAAACTCAGGATGTATTATGAAATACCATGCAATTCCCAATGACCGCGAATAGGTTTGAACTCATAACTTTATAATGCATGCTGTATGGTATGCACATTTTCATTGTGGGAATAATTTTCCTTTAAATATCACTTCTAACTTGGATGTCTTTCTGGTTCTTATAATGACAGAGCTTTGCAGTTGCAACTGATCCATTCAAATGCCGCCTGCAGCCAAGTGTCCCAGCAGCACAGCATCAAAACGTGGACATATTGAGGAATGAATGAGCCACCTGAACATTATCACCAAATACTTGATTTACTTGGCAATACTCCCTCTGCATTATGAAATAAGCTGTGAAATACCATATTGCATTATAGTTTAGTCTGTACTCTGCAACTTCTAAAATATAGTCTGTAACTTATAAAAGTAGTTAATGCTGTGGGGTTCTACAATTTTCAGGTCACTATTAGCCACTTCCACAATCACTTCCACCGGTTTGCTTCTGCTTCACTCATTTTTCCTGTTTTATACTATCGTAATGTTTCAGGTCCTGAGCCCTGTTGTTCAGAAATCACTTTGGAGTGCTTTAAAGCTCGCTGCAATGAAAAGGATGCAGGATGCTGGTTGGAAAGCTGCCGCTGGTGCTGACAAGGAGAAGAAAAACAACAAGTGCTTTTCAAAATGGATCGTTTTCTGTGTGTGTGTGTGACAAATGTGGACATTCAATATGCTTTTTTCATTACACCACTGCCCTCAAGTTCATTCATGTCTGTAGTTGTCTGATGCTGGGAAATCTGTTGACCGAAATATACATTTCAAATGCAAGTCAAAACAATTTGAAATTAACAAAGTATATTATCTTGTTTTGATGTTACTGTTTAGCCACATTACTCACTTTATTAATGGGAAACATGTGAAATGCTTGTTTTAAACAGCCACCTTTGAGTCCATTCAACATAAATAAGTTCAAGTGTTTGTTCATAACATTGTTGTTTTTATGTTCCTATATATGACATTTGTCAACATTGCATTGTTATTGACAGTGGTGTAAAGTACTTAAGTAAAAATACTTTAAAGTACTACTTAAGTAGTTTTTTTGGTATCTGTACTTTACTTCACTATTTATACTTTTACTCCACTACATTCCTAAAGAAAATTATGGACTTTTAACTCCATACATTTCGAATGCTTAGCAGGACATGCACATATCAAGAGAACATCCCTGGTCATCCCTACTGCCTCTGATCTGGTGGAATCACTAAACACACATGCTTCGTTTGTAAAGGATGTCTAAAGTGATGGAGTGTGCCCCTGGCTATCCGTAAATGTAAAATGTGTCTGTTTTGCCTAATATAAGAACATTTTCATTATTTATACATTTACTTTTGATACTTAAGTATATTTAAAACCAAATAAGTCAAGAAATTTACTCAAGATAGATTTTACAGGGTGATTTTCACTTTTACTTGAGTCATTTTCTATTAACGTAACTTTACTTAGTTTTATAGCCAAAATCAAATTCGCACTCTTATTTCATTAATGAGTTGTAAATGCATGAATTATGCATGAAGTAGATCGAGACCAGTCTTAAAAGTCAGGTAAAAGCATTTATTACAAGAGTACTGCCACACACATTTTTCCACAGGTTATAAACTGAAAATGACGTCAGCGTTTTCTAAATGTTCTCTCTTCATAACACCGGTAGAGGCCCTATAGTTTCTCGAGCTTTCCCTCCTCTCCTAAAGCCAAGGTCAGTCACTGTAAATCAACATTCTAGACAGTCTGGAGATAGTACATTCATTTGTACAAGGAACAGACCGCCATTGTTACTAAACTCCTGACTACATTATATAACTAGGCTATGGGAGCAAGAGAGAAAATTCATATACATTTGGACTAGTCAGTTCTGATTGGAATGTATACATAAGTCATTTCAACCATAATTTCCTCCAACAGTATGATCATAATAATAGAGTACTTTTTCCACCACTGGTAATTTATTACTATTTATATTACTATCAAATAAAATTATGCTAAAATGTGTTATAGTCATTTATTTGTATTTACTCAGATGGCCGTATTCTCCCTGATTTGTCAATAATCAGGCTAAATCTGTCAAAAAGTGTAAAGACATTAATAATATACACAGACTGTAAAAAACATTAGGAACATCTGCTCTTTCCATGACAGACTGATCAGGTGAATCCAGATGAAATAACGGTTTTCTGTATGGGAAAGAGAGTCGGACCAAAATGAGGCGTGTAGATTGTGATCCATGTTTATTCAACTGAAGCAACACGAATCTAAATACAAACACTACAAAACAATAAACGTAACGAAAACCGAAACAGCCTAATACTGGTGCACATACACACAGAACAAGGACATCAAGACACTAAGGACAATCACCCACAAAACCCAACAGGCTACCTAAATATGGTTCCCAATCAGAGACAATGACGAACACCTGCCTCTGATTGAGTCTGGGTGGGCATCTGTCCGCGGTGGAGGCTCTGGTGCTGGACGTGGCCCCCACTTCACCGTAGTCTTAGTCCCCCACCTTGTCCGCTTCAGTGGCCTCCTCACCATGGCAACTCTTCTCAATGGACAGAGGGGCGGCAGCTCGGAACAGAGGGGCGGCAGCTCGGGACAGAGGGGCGGCAGCTCGGGACAGAGGGGCGGCAGCTCGGGACAGAGGGGCTCTGGCGGCCCCTGGCTGACTGGCGGCGCTGGCGGCCCCTGGCTGGCTGACTGGCGGCGCTGGCGGGCCCTGGCTGGCTGACTGGCGGCGCTGGCGGGCCCTGGCTGGCTGACTGGCGGCGCTGGCGGCCCCTGGCTGACTGGCGGCGCTGGGCAGACGGGCGGCGCTGGCGGCACTGGGCAGACGGGCGGCGCTGGCGGCGCTGGGCAGACGGGCGCGCGCTGGCGCTGGGCAGACGGGCGGCGCTGGCGGCGCTGGGCAGACGGGCGGCACTGGCGGCGCTGGGCAGACGGGCGGCACTGGCGGCGCTGGGCAGACGGGCGGCACTGGCGGCGCTGGGCAGACGGGCGGCACTGGCGGCGCTGGGCAGACGGGCGGCTCTGGTAGCGCCGGAGAGGAGGAAGGCTCTGGTAGCGCCGGAGAGGCGGGAGCCCCTGTAAGGATGGACCGGAGAGACAGCCTGGTACGGGGGGCTGCCACCGGAGGGCCGGTGCGTGGAGGTGGTGACGGATAGACCGGGCCGTGCAGGCGCACTAGAGCTCTTGAGCACCCAGCCTGCCCAACCTTACCCGGTTGAATGGTCCCGGTCGCCCTGCCAGTGCGGCGAGGTGGAATAGCCCGCACTGGGCTATGCAGGCGAACCGGGGACACCGTGCGCAAGGTTGGTGCCATGTAAGCCGGCCCAAGGAGACGCACTGGAGACCAGATGTGTAGAGCCGGCTTCATGGCACTTGGCTCGATGCCCACTCTGGCCCGGCCGATACGCGGAGCTGGAATGTACCGCACCGGGCTATGCACCCGCACTGGGGACACCGTGCGCTTCACAGCATAACACGGTGCCTGCCCGGTCTCTCTCGCCCCCCGGTAACCACAGGAAGTTGGCTCAGGTCTCCTACCTGGCGTAGCCATACTCCCTGTGAGCCTCCCCCCCAAGAAAGTTTTGGGGCTGACTCTCAGGCTTCCATCCATGACGCCGCGTTGCCTCCTCATACCAGCGCCTTTCCGCTTTCTCCGCCTCCAGTTCTTCTTTGGGGCGGCGATATTCTCCTGGCTGAGCCCAGGGTCCTGTACCATCCAATTAGTCCTCCCATGTCCATTCTTCCAAGTAGTGCAGCCTCTCCCACTGCTGCTGTTGCTTCTCCTGCTGCTGCTTTTGCCGTTGCCCCTTACCACGCCACTTGGTCCTTGGTTGGTGGGTGATTCTGTATGGGAAAGAGAAAAGAGGGAAAGAGAGTCGGACCAGAATGCGGCGTGTAGATTGCGATCCATGTTTATTCAACTGAAGCAACACGAATCTAAATACAAACAATAAACGTAACGAAAACCAAAACAGCCTAATACTGGTGCACATAGACACAGAACAAGGCCATCAAGACACTAAGGACAATCACCCACAAAACCCAACACCAAACAGGCTACCTAAATATGGTTCCCAATCAGAGACAATGACGAACACATGCCTCTGATTGAGAACCATATCAGGCCAAACATAGAACTAGACAAACTAGACATGTAACATAGAATGCCCACCCAGCTCACACCCTGACCAACCAAAACATAGAAATATACAAAGCAAACTATGGTCAGGGTGTGACATGAAAGCTATGATCCCTTATTGTCACTTGTTAAATCCACTTCAATCAGCGTAGATGAAGGGGAGGAGACAGGTTAAAGAAGGATTTTTAAGTCTTTAGACAATTGAGACGTGGATTGTACCTTTCAGAGGGTGAAGGGACAATTAAAAAAATGTAACTGCCTTTGAAGGAGGTATGGTAGTAGGTGCTAGGTGCACCGGTTTGTGTCAAGAACTGCGACACTGCTTTTTTTTTTAAAGCTATTGGCTATGTTTGACATTACAATTGATGAAGTGATTAGTGATTTTTTTTAAAGCCATTGGCTATGTTTGACATTACAATTGATGAAGTGATTAGTGATTTTTTTAAAGCCATTGGCTAGGTTTGACATTACAATTGATGAAGTGATTAGTGATTTTTTTAAAGTCATTGGCTAGGGTTGACATTACAATTGATGAAGTGATTAGTGATTTTTTAAAGCCATTGGCTATGTTTGACATTACAATTGATGAAGTGATTAGTGATTTTTTTTAAAGCCATTGGCTATGTTTGACATTACAATTGATGAAGTGATTAGTGATTTTTTTAAAGCCATTGGCTAGGTTTGACATTACAATTGATGAAGTGAAGTTAAAAAAGATAGATTCGATATTTTTTAAAAATCATGAACAATAGGGCCGGCAGGGTAGCCTAGTGGTTAGAGCGTTGACCTAATAACCGGAAGGTTGCAAGTTCAAACCCCCGAGCTGACAAGGTACAAATCTGTCGTTCTGGCCCTGAACAGGCAGTTAACCCACTGTTCCTAGGCCGTCATTGAAAATAAGAATTTGTTCTTAACTAACTTGCCTGGTTAAATAAAGGTAAAAAATAATAATAAAAATAGGCTGAAATGAATGAAAAGTAGAGGCCTCCATAGACTTGGGAGAGCTCTTGTTCTTCAGTCAAGAACTCCAGGTGGTACTGTGATGGCTGGGACACACGTAGATGGTTGTCAAAATTTAACGCACTCTCCATCATGTCGAATCAAAATCTTTTTTTTTTGGTCACATACACATGTTTAGCAGATGTTATTGTGGGTGTAGCGAAATGCTTGTAATGCTCAGTAGTTGCCATAGTAGGATTATAGATTTGTGAACCATCGTAGAGTCCTCCAGAAATGACTAGTGTGTTGTCTGTCTGCTGCTCGGGATCGACCCACTGAAAATGCATTGAGTATAGTTAGAAAACTCATGTGACATACACTACAGTAGCACAAATGTGTCAGCTTGTAATACAATATTCATAAATGTATGAAACAATAATTAAATTAAAATAATAACCTCCAACTGTGTGTGTACAGTGTTGACCAACATTATCTTTAATTCTCTCAGACTGTGTGTTCTAATATTGAAACAGCAGAAGCCTGTACATGTCCTGTTTTTTTTTCACAGTCACAAAGGAGTCACAACCCATGTTTTGACATTTTATTCAGGTAGGCCTGCTGTGTATAATACCTTTGTATTAGCAAATGTTACAGCAAATGTGTATTTGACCGAGGTAGATACAACCTAAGAATTGCCCGCTCTTTCAGCCCACTAAAGAATTAGCATCATAATATTATATGAATATTTCGAAGATAAATACACAACACAGAGACAGGGGACGAGAAGTCAATAAGAGTAGTAACGATCTATGGAAATAGTGTTTTTTCTGTAATAGGGAATTATCAATGGAAATAGTTGGTTTTCAGTTCAACATCTGTTAGGAATGTCAGTCCTGAACTCATGGTGTGGCACGTTCTCGTTGGTCCAACCTGAAATAGGATAGAGTTTTATTGCAAGGAAATCTAATTGGTCAACCACGGGCTAGGGCTGGGTAATAAACTTGATCCTGTCCCTCTGTTCACTGGAGAGAAACACATCAGCATCACTGATGACAGGGGAGAATGACCATTTCCTTCCAAGAAGGATTTGTCCTATTTGAATAAACATATTTTCCTCCCCCTGATTTGCTTAGGGGTCTGTGTTATTGAAGAATAACATCAACTGCTAACAATAGGTAAACATGAGAGCTTGCAGAATCAAAAGAACCTGAACAATGCCTTCTGAAACGTAGAAGGGGGCAACTGAAAATATGAAGCACATACTGTATTTTATTAACATCATCTTTCCACTGTGTTTTTGGCCTTCTGTATACCCTACAGTGGAAGCTCATCAGAGGAGGAAGGGGAGGACCATCCTCCTCAGTGAATTTCATGTAAATAAAAATGGTAAAACATTTAAAAAGTTATCCTTTTTAGACTAAACTACACAAAATATTTTCACGTCACCGATTAATTGATTCAAACACACTTTTTTGGCAATGAAGGTCTACAGTAGCCTCAGCGGCACTCCGTAGGGTAGCACCATGGTGAAGCTGGAGGACAGCAAGCTTCTGTCCTCAGCTGCGTACATTTATTCAATACAAAACCTAGAAGGCTCATGGTTCAACGTCCAGGGGACGTACTCCAACCTATCAGAGTTCTTGCAGCATGAACTGACATGTTGTCCACCCAATCAAAGGTTCCGAGAATGAATCGTTTACTGAAAGCAAAAGCTACAGCTAGCTAGCACTGCAGTGCATAAAATGTGGTGAGTAGTTAACTCAAAGAGAGAGAAAAACAATAGTTGAACAGTTTTAAACAAATGAATCTCTTCCAAAATGAAGGAGAAGCAAGAGAGAGATAGAGAGAGGCTAGTTTAGCACACTCAAACACCCTGCTCAAAGAGAGCTAGCTGGCTATGACTTTCCAACAAAACATTGGAACTCTTCCAAGTCAACGTTAGCTTTCGGTTTTACTAATTCATTGCCACTGGGGCCTGCCGGTGTAAGTGATAAACTGCTTACTGACTATACACTGTAATGTTTTTGTATGACTGTAGCGGGTTTAAAGATAAGTTAGTTATGTTAGCTACAGTGCTTTTTCCACATTTTATTACATGACAGCCTTTTTCTAAAATGGAATAAATAGTTTTTTCCCCCTCATCAATCTACGCACAATACCCCTGACATATTACATTTGCATAAGTATTCAGACCCTTTACTTAGTTCTTTGTTGAAGCACATTTGGCAGCAATTTCAGCCTTTGAGTAAAATCAAATCAAATTGTATTTGTCACATGCGCCAAATACAACAGGTGTAGAGTAGGTTTACCTTACAGTAAAGCCCTTAACCAACAATTATTTAAGAAATTAAGAAAAAAAAATGTTAAGTAAAAGATAGATAAGTAAAACATTTAAAATTGAAAATAAAAGTAACATTTTGAGGATCTAAGGACCCATGCCAAATCTTTTCAGTCTCCTGAGGGGGAATAGGCTTTGTCATGCCATCTTCATGACTGTCTTGGTGTGTTTGGACCATGATAGTTTGGTGGTGATGTGGACACCAAAAAACTTGAAGCTCTCAACCTTTTCCACTACAGCCCTGTCGATGAGAATGGGGGCGTGCACGGTTCTCTTTTTCCTGTAGTCCACAATGGGGGTGGCAGGTAGGCTAGTGGTTAGAGCATTGGGCCAGTAACCAAAAGGTTGCTGGATAGAATCCCTGAACTGACAAAGTAAACATCTGTAGTTCTCCCCCAGAGCAAGGTAGTTAACCCACTGTTCCCTGGGCGCCGAAGACGTGGATGTCGATTATGACATCAGAGGTGTTGGGTTAAATGCGGAAGACCCATTTCAGTTGAAGGCATTCAGTTGTACAATTGACTAGGCATCCCACTTTCCCAATCATCTCCTTTGTCTTGATCACATTGAGGGAGAGGTTGTTTTTCTGGCATCACACAACCAGGTCTCTGACCTCCTCCCTGTAGGTGTAACCGATGTGAAATGGCTAGCTAGTTAGCGGGATGTGTGCAGAGGGTCCCTGGTTCGAGCCCTGGATCTTTCCCTCGGTCGAGACTAGTCTCCCAGATGCTACCGCTGAAAAACACAGAATGATGCTGCCACCACCATACTTCCTTCAGACATGACGCTTGGCATTCAGGCCAAAGAGTTCAATGTTATTTTCATCAGACCAGAGAATCTTGTTTCTAATGGTCTGAGAGTCCTTTAAGTGCCTTTTGGCTAACTTCAAGCAGGGTGTCATGTGCCTTTTACTGAGGAGTGGCTCAAGGTGAGCTGAGGAGGCCTGATTGGTGGAGTGCTGCAGAGATGGTTGTCCTTCTTGAAGGTTAATTTATCTCCACAGAGGAAGCCTGGAGCTCTGTCATAGTGACCATATTTTCCGCCATTTTCTTCAAATCTGTCCACTACTGTCAACTACTTTTAGACTTTTTGGCAAATGTAGTACAACTTCCGGAAACTTTTGGCATACTAAATATATCCATACTATGCTTCAATTTACATCACAAATAGTACAGTTATTGAGGTTAGTATTCAAACACAGCTATGGTCATTGGTCAGATTAACTTAGCTCTCTGTGTAGGCTTACAGTCAGCAAATCAGAACTTTTTGCAGAGCAGTTAAGTTATTATTTAAAATAACTGGTGAAATAACTGGTGGTTGGGAAAGGAGGGAAAAGATGTCTCTTTTTCTCTATGTTTCTTGGATGTTTGCGTATGGTAGGTTGAACCTGCATGTCCGAGTCAGCTGCCAACAAATGCATTAGTAGCATACAGTTGTTGGTTGACCCAATTAATATTGTCACCTTTGTAAAGATGCATGTGAAGCATGCAAGATACAGTTGCATAACTGTTTCCCTCCAAACCCGTCTAGAAATAAGTGTGCATTTGCCTTGTCTAGCTCATTGCCTTGTTTATGAAAACTTGACAATATAAAACAAAATCCCAAAAGAACAATCACAGATAAATCAAGCAAGCAAACAGGTATGCATTTCAGCACAATCTTTATATCCACAAAATTAATATTACATACTGCAAAATGTCTCATATCAGCCTAAAGTGCTGTAAACACAAAATAAATATGATTACATAGGAACTGCATATGCTTATTTCTACTGACAATTAAGTTAGATTTACATGATTATATATTGTTTTATCTTAACACATGGTTGAAAAGTCCCACCTTACAACATGTGCTGTATACATTAAAATATTGCTTTACATTGCAGTACCCTTCCATGGCCTTAATGACTCTACAAAACCAATGGAGGCCCCCTGGGGGTCGAGGCACCTGGGCAAGTAATCTGGCTATGATAAATATAAGATTTAGATAGCTAGTTAGCCTAACATACATGAGCTAGCTAGTTGATCAACTGTATCAACCTACATTATTACACACTTGGGGTTCCTTCTCTTAGTAATGCATTTCATTACAATAAAAGTAGAATGGAAAGGTAAGAGGAAAAATTGTCCTCTTGCAGAACTCCAGTTGACAGAGTGCATTTAGCTTGGTGGCAGCATCACATTTTAGTGACCTTCTCCACATCCTTCTCCACAATGTTAAACTGAGGGTCTTGGAATCCAGCGTTGTTTGATCCCTTATTCAGCTCTGACACAGCCTTTTCATTTATCTCAGGTTCTGATGCCTGCAGAAGACACACAAAGACCACAACGGGAGCCAGTTAACACAGGCACAAAACATTTAATACAGCTGTAGGCCTACGGTATGAGAGAGAGAGAGAGAGAGGTGGGGTGAGGTGAGGTGAAGTGGGGTGGGGGGAGAAGCTTTACCTCTGAGTCCTTGCCACAGCCAGCACAGAATAGATCACTTCTCCTTACAAAGAGATCTGAGCTTAGCTTTTCCTGCTTGCAGCCACCTGGACAGACAACACAGGGAGACGTCACGTTTAGCTAACTGCATAAAATATCAATTTGAACCAGCCAAAGTCATTATGCCTAGTGCCAGGAATTTTCCCTTTAACAGACCTGACCAGGAACAAATAGCCCCAGAGTTAAGAGCTTAGTGGTTAAGAGCTTTGGGCCAGTAACCAAAAGTTTGCTGGTATGAATCCTGAGCTGACTAGGTGAAAAATCTCCCTCAACCGTAAGGTTCTCCAGAGGGTAGTGAGGTCTGCACAACGCATCACCGGGGGCAAACTACCTGCCCTCCAGGACACCTACACCACCCGATGTTACAGGAAGGCCATAAAGATCATCAAGGACATCAACCACCCGAACCACTGCCTGTTCACCCCGCTATCATCCAGAAGGCGAGGTCAGTACATGTCATCAAAGCTGGGCCCGATAGACTGAAAAACAGCTTCTATCTCAAGGCCATCAGACTGTTAAACAGCCACCACTAACATTGAGTGGCTGCTGCCAACACACTGTCATTGACACTGACCCAACTCCAGCCACTTTAATAATGGGAATTGATGGGAAATGATGTAAATATATCACTAGCCACTTTAAACACTGCTACCTTATATAATGTTACTTACCCTACATTATTCATCTCATATGCATACGTATATACTGTACTCTACATCATCGAATGCATCCTTATGTAATACATGTATCACTAGCCACTTTAACTATGCCACTTTGTTTACTTTGTCTACATACTCATCTCATATGTATATACTGTACTCTATATCATCTACTGCATCCTTATGTAATACATGTATCACTAGCCACTTTAACTATGCCACTTTGTTTACTTGTCTACATACTCATCTCATATGTATATACTGTACTCGATACCATCTACTGTATGCTGCTCTGTACCATCACTCATTCATATATCCTTATGTACATATTCCTTATCCCCTTACACTGTGTGACAGTAGTTTTGGAATTGTTAGTTAGATTACTTGTTGGTTATCACTGCATTGTCGGAACTAGAAGCACAAGCATTTCGCTACACTCGCATTAACATCTGCTAACCATGTGTATGTGACAAATAAAATTAGATTTGATTTGATTTGAAATGACGTAAATGTCAAATGTAAAGTTTGTCCTGGTCAGGTCATGCAGTCCAAAAAAAAATTTAGTATCATGCACTATGCTGTTAGGGTTGGATCTAAAGGAGGTAGCCTCACCTGTGATAGCGCTTACCACCAAGCCCACGATCACAGTCACCAAAGTGCCCAGAAGACAGAAGTACAAGTAGGACAGGGAGTACCAAGAGTCTGCCAGAGCCGGACGGTCACTGTAACAATAAGATGAAGAGTCAGACCTGAGCCCACACTAACACAGTAGCCTTGCGCTAACACATTAGCTTTGTTAAATCAAATCAAATCTTATTTGTCACTTACAAGTATAGCAGATGTTATTGCGGGTGTAGCAAAATGCTTGTGTTTCTAGCTCCAACAGTGCAGTAATATTTAACAACAATACATACAATCTAAAAGTAAAAGAATGGCATTAAGGACTAAATAAATATTAGGATGAGCAATGTCAGAGTGGCAAAGACTAAAATACAGTAGAATAGAGTATACAGTATATAGATATGAGATGAGTAAAGCAAAAATATGTAAACATTATTAGAGTGACTAGTGTTCCATTATTAAAGAGGCCAGTGATTTCAAGTCTATGTATATGGAACAGCAGCGTCTAAGGTGCAGGGTTACGTAACCGGGTGGAAGACGCCTAGTGATGGCTAATTTAACAGTCTGATGGCTTTGAGATAGAAGCTGTTTTTCAGTCTCTCGGTCCCAGCTTTAATGCATCTGTACTGAACTCGCCTTCTGGATGAGAGCAGGGTTAACAGGCAGCGGCTTGGGTGGTTGTTGTCCTTGATTATCTTTTTGGCCTTCCTGTGACATCGGGTGCTGTAGGTATACTGGAGGGTAGGTAGTTGATAGGTAGTTAGTAGGCCACGGTGATGCATTGGGAAGACCGCACCCCCCTCTGGAGAGCCCTGCGGTTTCAGGTGGTGCAGTTGCCATAGCAGGCGGTGATACAGCCGAACAGGATGCTCTCAATTGTGTATCTGTACAGGTTTGTGAGGGTTTTAGGTGCCATGCAAAATATCTTCAGCCTCCTGAGGATGAAGAGGCACTGTTGTGCCGTCTTCACCACACTGCACACTGTCTGTGTTGGGTGGACCATTTCAGATCGTCAGTGATGTGTACGCCGAGGGACTTGAAGCTTTTCACTTGCTCCACTGCAGTCCCGTTGATTTGGATAAGGGCGTGGCTCTCTCTGCTTTTTCCTGAAGTCCACGATCAGCTCCTTTGTTTTGTCAACCTTTAGTGAGAGGTTATTTTCCTGGTAATCAGGCCTACTATGGTTGTGTCGTCTGCAAACTTGATGATTGTGGCTACGCAGTCATGGGTGAACAGGGAATACAGGAGGATGCTGTGCACGCACCCGTGTGAGGCCCCTGTGTAGAGGATCAGCGAAGAGGTGTCGTTTCCTACCTTCACCACCTGTGGGCGGCCCATCAGGAAGTCCAGGACCCAGTTGCAGAGTGTGGGGTTCAGACCCAGGGTCCCAAGCTTAATGATGAGCTTGGAGGGTACTATGGTGTTGAATGCTGAGATATAGTCAATGAACAGCATTCTTTCATAGGTATTTCTCTTGTCCAGATGGGATAGGGCAGTGTGCAGTGCGATGGCGATTGCATCATCTGTGGATCTATTGGGGTGATAAGCAAATTGAAGTGGGTCTACGATGTCAGGTAAGGTAGAGGTGATATGATCCTTAACTAGCCTCTCAAAGCACTTCATGATGAGAGAAGTGAGTGCTACGGGGAGAAAGTCATTTATTTCAGTTACCTTCGCTTTTTTGGGAACAGGAACAATGGTGGACATCTTGAAGCAAGTGGGGACAGCAGACTGGGATAGGGAGAGATTGAATATGTCCTCAAACACTCAAGCCAGCTGGTCTAGGCCAGCAGCCTTGCAAGGGCTAACACATAAATCTCTTACTCACTTCGGCCACAGAGAAGGAGAGCCCACAGTCCTTGATAGCAGTCCGTGTCGGTGGCACTGTGTTATCCTCAAAGCGGGCGAAGAAGGTGTTTAGATTGTCCGGAAGCAAGACATCGGTGTCTGTGACGTGGCTGGTTTTCCCTTTGTAGTCTGTGGTTGTCTGTAGACCCTGCCACAGCCGTCTCATGTCTGAACGCTTTCAGTTTAACTGCCATCTATGCACGGTTAATGTAGGTTGTAATAGTCACAGTGGGTACAATATCTCCTATTTACCTCCTGATAAACTAAGTCACCATATCAGTATATTCGTCAATGTTATTCTCAGAGGCTACCCGGAACATATCCCAGTCCAGGTGATCAAAGCAATCTTGAAACGTGGATTCCGATTTGTCAGACCAGTATTGAATAATCCTTAGCACGGATACTTCCTGTTTGAGTTTCTGCTGATAGGAAGGGAGGAGAAAAATGGAGTCGTGGTCAGAATTGCAGAAGTTAGGGCAGGGGAGGTCTCGTAGGCATCCCGGAAGTTGTAGTAGCAGTGGTCGAGTGTTTTATCAGAGCGAGTACTACAGTCAATGTGTTGATAGAACTTTGGTAGTGTTTTCCACAAATTTGCTTTGTTAAAATCCCCAGCTACAATAAATGCAGCCTCAGGTTATGTGGTTTCCAGTTTGCTTAAAGTCCAGTGTCGTTCTTTGAGGGCCGTCGTGGTATCAGCTTGAGGGGGAATATACACGGCTGTGACTATAACTGAAGAGAATTCTCTTGGGAGGTAATATGGTCGGCATTTGATTGTGAGGTATCCTAGGTTGGTTGAACGAAAGGACTTGAGTTTCTGTATGTTATCACAATCACACCATTCGTGGTTAATCATGAAACATACACCCCAGCCTTTCTTCTTCCCGGAGAGTTCTTTAATCCTGTCGATGCTATATACTGAGAACCCAGCTAGCTGAGAACCCTGAGCTCGTTTAATTGATTGTCCAGAGACTGAACATTAGCGAATAATATACTTGGATGCGGTGGATGGTGTGTGCCTCCTGAGTCGGACTACAAGTCCACTCCGAATACCTCTTCTCGTCGGCTGTGTTTTGGATCAGCCTCTGGAATCATTTAATTTGCCCTGGGTGATACGAACAAAGAATCCAATTCGGTAAAGTCGTATTCCCGGTCGAAATGCTGTTGAGTTACCGCCACTCTGATATTAAAAAGTTATTTCCGGGTGTATGTAATAACACAAAACATTTCCTGGAATAATAATGTAAGAAATAACTAACAAAAAAATATATACTACAAAGTTGCTTTGTAGCTAGAAGCAAAGCTGCCCTATCTGTCGGTGCCATCTTGTGAAACCAGACTGACCGCTGCATTTGTCACGCCCTGACCTTAGAGAGCCTTTTTGTGTCTCTATTTGGATGGGTCAGGGTGTGATTTGGGTGGGCATTCTATGTGTTGTATTTCTTTGTGTTTGGCCGAGTGTGGTTCCCAATAAGAGGCAGCTGTCTATTGTTGTCTCTGATTGGGAATCATACTTAGGTAGCCATTTTTCCCACCTATGTTATAGGATCTTGTTCTTGTATTGTTGCTGTTGAGCCCTACAAGGCTGTACGTTTCGTTGGTTTTCTCTTTCTTGTTTTTCCTGGTTATCATTAAAGAATATGAGTAACCTACCTCACGTTGCATCTTGGTCTAATTCCACCAACGACGATTGTCACAGAAGATCCCACCACAAAAAGACCAAGCAGCGTTTTCTGGAGGAGTGGACATGAGAGGAGATACTGGAAGGCAAGGGACCCTGGGTGCAGGCTGGAGAATATCACATTTGTCGAGCTTGAGTGGGCCTTCAGCCAGGACTGATTGTGCCGGCTCAGCGCTCCTGGCCTCCGGTGCGTCTCTTCGGTCCAGGATATCCTGCGCCGGCTCTGCGCACTGTATCTCCGGTGCACTTTCACAGCCCAGTGCGTACTGTGCCAACGCAACGCAGTTGCTGGGCTAGGGTGAGCATCCATCCAGGATGGGTTGTGCCAGCTCTGCGCTCCAGACCTCCAGTGCGTCTCCACGGCACAGTATATCCTGTGCCAACTCCACGAACGAAGCCTCCAGTGATGATCTATGGCCCGGAGCCTCCAGTGATGATCTATGGCCCGGAGCGTCCAGTGATGATCTATGGCCCGGAGCCTCCATTGATGATCTATGGCCCGGAGCCTCCAGTGATGATCTATGGCCCGGAGCCTCCAGTGATGATCTATGGCCCGGAGCCTCCAGTGATAATCTATGGCCCGGAGCCTCCAGTGATGATCCTTGGCCCGTAGCCTCCAGTGATGATCCATGGCCCGGAGCCTCCAGTGATGATCCATGGTACGGAGCCTCCAGTGATGATCCATGGCCCGGAGCCTCCAGTGATGATCCATGGCCTGGAGCCACCAGTGATGATCCATGGCCCGGAGCCTGCAGTGAGGATCCATGGCACGAAGCCTCCAACGAGGGTCCCCAGTCCGGGGCCTGCAGCGAGTGTCAACAGTCTGGGGCCTGCAGCGAGGGTCCCCAGCCCGGGGCCTACCACGAGGGTCCCCAGTCCGGGGCCTACCACGAGGGTCCCCAGTCCGGGGTCTGCAAAGAGGGTCGCCAGTCCGGGGTTGGTGACGAGGATCCCCGCACCAGAGCCACCACCGAGGATAGATGCCCACCCGGACCCTCCCCTATAGGTTCAGGTTTTGCGGCCGGAGTCCGCAACTTTGGGGGGGTACTGTCACGCCCTGACCTTAGAGAGTCTTTTTATGTCTCTATTTGGTTTGGTCAGGGTGTGATTTGGGTGGGCATTCTATGTGTTGTATTTCTTTGTGTTTGGTTCCCAATAAGACAGCTGTCTATCGTTGTCTCTGATTGGGAATCATACTTAGGTAGCCTTTTTCTCCACCTATTTTATAGGATCTTGTTCTTGTATTGTTGCTGTTGAGCCCTACAAGGCTGTACGTTTCGTTGGTTTTCTCTTTCTTGTTTTTCCTGGTTATCATTAAAGAATATGAGTAACCTACCTCACGCTGCATCTTCGGCTAATTCCACCAACAACAATCGTCACAGCATTGACGTTTTCATTCAGTGAAACAGAATGTGAGCTCACAAGATCAGGCTGGTTCATAGTTAGCTATAAGCAACATAGGACTCTTGAATAAAATTGTGCACTATATGTGGAATAGGGTGACTTTGAAGACAGTGATTATAGAGTGACCGTGAGTAACTCACTCAGGCAGAGGGGTCATTGTTACTGCAATGGTCCATGGGGCCAGGGTGGTGTAGTTCAGGTCCTGTGTGCGGTTACAGCCTGCCACACTGATTGGCAGGGGATTGGTTTTATCAGCTAAGGGTGGGTATATCTGTGCTCCAATCCCCACCCACAGGGTAATAATAAGTCCCACAATCAGCCCTGTGAGTCCCCCCTGCAATGCACAAGGAAGCCGTCTCAGTCTCACCCATAAAGATACATTACATTTCTATGTAATTATATTGTCTAGCGTTGTTTTGTATTCAACAACCAAAATCTTTGCATGTCAGAACATTTATAGTGTTACTGGTTAGTAATATATCTTTGAGTAAATTAGTAAATCATTCTTTAAGTATGAATAATGAAAGTGATATGAATAAGATGTGGGATACCTACTGTTGAGTTTGCTGTGCGCCAGAACATGCCTAAGAGATAAAGCCCAAGAAGAGGGCCACTGATCATTCCAAATATGGACAGGGCTGCCTGAAAAGAGAAAACGTTAGAGACATAAAGTAGAAGTGACAACTACGAGACAGCAGGTGGCGATACGGAGTCACTTCTGATTCTAGTTTTCCTACCTGCAGAATGCTCCCCATCAGTGAAGCTATTGCAGCCATCCCAATGCACAAAAATCCGAAGAAAACACCTGGAATAGGTGCCAAGGTAATTAAATATTCCATACACATTTCATGATTGTAAATATATTTCAATGCAAAGTATTTTTCCATGCAAAGTATTGAATGTACATACCTCGGCAAATGTCAAACTGACCTTTATTTGTGTGACATTACTATTTGAATGAACCCACATATACACAGTGTTTTGTGTGAAACTCACTGAGGCCCATGTTCATCCAGGTCACCTGTTTATCTGTCAGGTTTTTGTACATTGGCCTGATGAAGTCCTCCACAGTGACAGCCACCAGCGCATTGATGCTGGAGGACACAGTACTGAAACAGACGCAATGACAATAGATGAGGCAAAGAGAAAGAGGAGGAATTGCCCTTTGTCTCCAGGGAACTCATGGTTAAACACATTCATTGGTAGGTTAGTTGTAAAAGTAGTGGAAGATTGCATGCATTTGTTAGTGTATACCTGCTACACACAATAGGCGGACCGCGGTCTGGTTCCGGATCCAGAACGGGGAGGGGTTGCGAGGTAGGGGTTTGTTACTATGCTGATAAGTGACTATATCTATCCAGATCTTTGCCACCTGGAAGATTTGTGTCAGCGGACCTTGTCTATTTTGGTTCCCCTGGAGAATACTCACCTCAGTGTACCACTGTATGCTGCCGCAACAAACAACCCAGGGACTCCAGGATAGGCTGCCAGGATGTCCATTACCAGGTATGGAAGCAGCTTGTTTACACACACACACAACACACACTATTAATCACACACACAGTCCTGTCCAATTCACACATACATATTAATACACACGTGTACATGTGTGAAATAGGACAAATATAAGCACTCACCCACTAGCATTCAATAACACTGCCATAGTGCAGCACTGTCCATGCCTGTGTAAGAGCCATTGCTGTGTTACATTTACTGACCTGATCAAGTGCCCCTACATCACCATTGGTGAGTGGATCACAGTTCTTGTAAATGGAGTACATGGTGAGGCCGGAGAACACTGCTAAGCTCACAGTCACCCAGAGGCCAATCATATTCACATACAGTGACCTGAGGGTTTAAAAAAAAGCCAACATGGAACAAACACTCATATTGCTATTCTTCATTCACAGCTTTTCCTGTATGTTATGACTGTGGAAGGTAGGAGTGCCACTCACAGTTTGGCTTGAGTTAGGGTTTTGCAGGAGATGTAACGCTGCACCTGTGACTGATTGATGGAGTAGATGGACACCCACATCACACTGCCACCAACCACGATCGTCCAGAATGTGTGACGCTTCAAAGGGTCTGGATCAAAACTGCATTATAAGGTATTAAAGTGAAAATTCTCAGCTAACTATAGGGAGTCATACTGTGGTGGTAATTAATCCCTGCATGACGTGTGGACATTTTACTTACTCAAAAAGGTTGAGCCTGCCTCCTTGGTAACAGTCATCCCAGATCTTCCCCAGACCTCCCTGGATGACAGCCCCCCTGGCAATGACGGCCACGAAGCCTGCTAACATGATCACCATCTGGAACACGTCTGTCCATATGACCGCCTTCAGACCTCCCTGAGAACCACAATGCAACATGGAGTCAGGGGAAGGAAGGTATGCTGCAACCTCATGTGCACCAAAGAGGTTTGTTCATGTGTAGGTTTAAGTGTGTTCCCTGACCCTGTGACCTGACCAGGAAAAAACTGGACCCTAAAAAAACTGGACCCCTTTCCCTGCATGAACATGAACATGGGTTCAGGAAAAACATCTGGCCCTGGACAAAGATTCTTTCTGTAATGAGTCCGAAGCGAAGGATATACTGCTTTGTTGAGACAAGGCCCAAATCCCTGTCATCTGCGTGAAGTAAAGACAGAGAAAATGGGGGGAGGAGGGCGGGGTGCTGTGTAAGAATTAGCCGTCGAGTAGGTAAACCACCGCTACCACCACTACCCTCCAAATTATTGGCCAATGTGCAGTCATTGGAAAACCAAATCAAAGCAAATCAAATCAAATGTTATTTGTCACATACACATGGTTAGCAGATGTCAATGTGAGTGTAGCGAAATGCTTGTGCTTCTAGTTCCGACAATGCAGTGATAACCAACAAGTAATCTAACTAACAATCTAACTAACAATTCCAAAACTATTGTCTTATACACAGTGTAAGGGGATAAAGAATATGTACATAAGGATATATGAATGAGTGATGGTACAGGGCAGCATACAGTAGATGGTATCGAGTACAGTATATACATATGAGATGAGTATGTAGACAAAGTAAACAAAGTGGCATAGTTAAAGTGGCTAGTGATACCTGTATTACATAAGGATGCAGTCGATGATATAGAGTACAGTATATACGTATGCATATGAGATGAATAATGTAGGGTAAGTAACATTATATAAGGTAGCATTGTTTAAAGTGGCTAGTGATATATTTACATAATTTCCCATCAATTCCCATTATTAAAGTGGCTGGGTCAGTGTCAATGTCAGTGTGTTGGCAGCAGCCACTCAATGTTAGTGGTGGCTGTTTAACAGTCTGATGGCCTTGAGATAGAAGCTGTTTTTCAGTCTCTCGGTCCCAGCTTTGATGCACCTGTACTGACCTCGCTTTCTGGATGATAGCGGGGTGAACAGGCAGTGGCTCGGGTGGTTGATGTCCTTGATGATCTTTATGGCCTTCCTGTGACATCGGGTGGTGTAGGTTTGCCCCCGGTGATGCGTTGTGCAGACCTCACTACCCTCTGGAGAGCCTTACGGTTGAGGGCGGAGCAGTTGCCGTACCAGGCGGTGATAAAGCCCGCCAGGATGCTCTCGATTGTGCATCTGTAGAAGTTTGTGAGTGCTTTTGGTGACAAGCCGAATTTCTTCAGCCTCCTGAGGTTGAAGAGGCGCTGCTGCGCCTTCTTCACAACGCTGTCAGTGTGAGTGGACCAATTCAGTTTGTCTGTGATGTGTATGCCGAGGAACTTAAAACTTGCTACCCTCTCCACTACTGTTCCATCGATGTGGATAGGGGGTGTTCCCTCTGCTGTTTCCTGAAGTCCACAATCATCTCCTTAGTTTTGTTGACGTTGAGTGTGAGGTTATTTTCCTGACACCACACTCCGAGGGCCCTCACCTCCTCCCTGTAGGCCGTCTCGTCGTTGTTGGTAATCAAGCCTACCACTGTTGTGTCGTCCGCAAACTTGATGATTGAGTTGGAGGCGTGCGTGGCCACGCAGTCGTGGGTGAACAGGGAGTACAGGAGAGGGCTCAGAACGCACCCTTGTGGGGGCCCTGTGTTGAGGATCAGCAGGGAGGAGATGTTGTTGCCTACCCTCACCACCTGGGGGCGGCCTGTCAGGAAGTCCAGTACCCGGTTGCACAGGGCGGGGTCGAGACCCAGGGTCTCGAGCTTGATGACGAGCTTTGAGGGTACTATGGTGTTGAATGCCGAGCTGTAGTCGATGAACAGCATTCTCATGTAGGTATTCCTCTTGTCCAGGTGGGTTAGGGCAGTGTGCAGTGTGGTTGAGATTGCATCGTCTGTGGACCTATTTGGGCGGTAAGCAAATTGGAGTGGGTCTAGGGTGTCAGGTAGGGTGAAGGTGATATGGTCCTTGACTAGTCTCTCAAAGCACTTCATGATGACGGAAGTGAGTGTAGTCGTTTAGCTCAGTTACCTTAGCTTTCTTGGGAACAGGAACAATGGTGGCCCTCTTGAAGCATGTGGGAACAGCAGACGGATAGGGATTGATTGAATATGTCCATAAACACACCGGCCAGCTGGTCTGCGCATGCTCTGAGGGCGCGGCTGGGGATGCCGTCTGGGCCTGCAGCCTTGCGAGGGTTAACACGTTTAAATGTCTTACTCACCTCGGCTGCAGTGAAGGAGAGACCGCATGTTTTCGTTGCAGGCCGTGTCAGTGGCACTGTATTGTCCTCAAAGCGGGCAAAAAAGTTATTTAGTCTGCCTGGGAGCAAGACATCCTGGTCCGTGACTGGGCTGGGTTTCTTCTTGTAGTCTGTGATTGACTGTAGACCCTGCCACAAGGCTCTTGTGTCTGAGCCGTTGAATTGAGATTCTACTTTGTCTCTGTACTGACGCTTAGCTTGTTTAATAGCCTTGCGGAGGGAATAGCTGCATTGTTTATATTCGGTCATGTTACCAGACACCTTGCCCTGATTAAAAGCAGTGGTTTGCGCTTTCAGTTTCACGCGAATGCTGCCATCAATCCACGGTTTCTGGTTAGGGAATGTTTTTATCGTTGCTATGGGAACGTGATCTCGCACACCGAATCAGCATATTCGTCAATATTTGTATCTGATGCAATACGAAACATGTCCCAGTCCACGTGATGGAAGCAGTCTTGGAGTGTGGAGTCAGCTTCGTCGGACTAGCGTTGGACAGACCTCAGCGTGGGAGCCTCTTGTTTAAGTTTCTGTCTGTAGGCAGGGATCAACAAAATGGAGTCGTGGTCAGCTTTTCCGAAAGGGGGGCGGGGCAGGGCCTTATATGCGTCGCGGAAGTTAGAGTAACAATGATCCAAGGTTTTACCACCCCTGGTTGCGCAATCGATATGCTGATAAAATTTAGGGAGTCTTGTTTTCAGATTAGCTTTGTTAAAATCCCCAGATACAATAAATGCAGCCTCCGGATAAATGGTTTCCAGTTTGCAAAGAGTTAAATAAAGTTTGTTCAGAGCCATCGATGTGTCTGCTTGGGGGGGGATATATACGGCTGTGATTATAATCGAAAAGAATTCTCTTGGTAGATAATGCGGTCTACATTTGATTGTGAGGAATTCTAAATCAGGTGAACAGAAGGATTTGAGTTCCTGTATGTTTCTTTCATCACACCATGTCTCGTTAGTCATGAGGCATACGCCCCCGCCACTCTTCTTACCAGAAAGATGTTTGTTTCTGTCGGCGCAATGCGTGGAGAAACCCGTTGGCTGCACCGCCCCGGATTGCGTCTCTCCAGTGAGCCATGTTTCCGTGAAGCAGAGAACGTTACAGTCTCTGATGTCCCTCTGGAATGCTACCCTTGCTCGGATTTCCTCCGGCGTATGATGTCACCAGAGTACTAACCACTGGTCCTGGGATTCATCATTATGCACAGCTGACACTCATTATTATGAACACCTATGAATCATTACATCTTGCATCAGCAGGACAGAGCATATATGTCTGGTAAGACATGGGGCGGGGGTGTGTGTCTATTTGACAATAACTGCTGGTGCGCGATTTCTAATATTAAAGAAGTCTCTAGTAATTGTACGCCTGAGGTAGAGTATCTCATGATAAACTGTAAACCACACTATCTACCAAGAGCGTTATCATCTATATTATTCATAGACGTCTATTTACCACAAACCAATGCTGGCACTAAGACCACGATCCGTATAAGGCCATAAGCAAACAAGAAAATGCTCATCCAGAAGTGGCGCTCCTCATGGCAGGGGACTTTAATGCATGCAAACTAAAATCAGTTTTACCTCATTTTTACCAGCATGTCACATGTGATAGCATAGACTGGTAAATGTTCCAGGATTCATCCAATGACATTGAGGAGTATACCACCTCAGGTTCATCAAGAAGTGCATTGACAACGTCGACCCCACAGTGACCCTACGTACATATCCCAACCAGAAGCCATGGATTACAGACAACATTTGCACAAAGCTAAAGGCTAGAGCTGCTACTTTCAAGGAGCGGGACACTAATCCGGACACTTATAAGAAATCCTGCTATGTCCTCACACGAAAAATCAAACAGACAAAGTGTCAATTCAGGACAAAGATTGAATCCTACTACACCGGCTCTGACGCTAGTAGGATGTGTCGAGGCTTGCAAACTATTACAGACTACAAAGGGAAACCCAGACGTGAGCTGCCCAGTGATGCGAGCCTACCAGATGAGATAAATGCCTTGTATGCTCGCATCGAGGCATGCAACACTGAAGCATGTAAGAGAGCACCAGCTGTTCCGGACGACTGTGTGATCACGCTCTCCGTAGACAATGTGAGTAAGATCTTTAAACAGGTCAACATTCACAAAGCCATGGGGCCAGACGGATTACCAGGACGTGTACTCAAAGCAATCGCGGACCAACTGGCAAGTGTCTTCACTGACATTTTCAACCTCTCCCTGACAGAGTCTGTAACATCTACAGACCACCATAGTCCCTGTTCACAAGATAGAGAAGCTAACATGCCTAAATGATTACTGCCCCATAGCACTCACGTTGGTAGCCATGAAGTGCTTTGAAAGGCTGGTCATGGCTCACATCAACACCCTAGACCCACTCCAAACAGATCCAGGGCTTCTAAGTAAGCATAAGGTTGTATTCGGCGCATGTGATAATACAATTTGACAACCTTGGGTTGTGCCGTGGCGGAGATCTTTGTGGGCTATACTCGGCCTTGTCTCAGGATGGTAAGTTGGTGGTTGAAGATATCCCTCTAGTGGTGTGGTGGCTGTGCTTTGGCAAAGTGGGTGGGGTTATATCCTTCCTGTTTGGCCCGTCCGGGGGTATCATCGGATGTGGCCACAGTGTCTCCTGACCCCTCCTGTCTCAGCCTACAGTATTTATGCTGCAGTAGTTGTGTCGTGTCGGGGGGATAGAGTCAGTTTGTTATATCTGGAGTACTTCTCCTGTCTTATCCGGTGTCCTGTGTGAATTTAAGTATGCTCTCTTTAATTCTCTCTCTCTTTCTCTCTTTCTTTCTCTCTCTCTCAGAGGACCCTAGGACCATGCCTCAGGACTACCTGGCATGATGACTCCTTGCTGTCCCCAGTCCGCCTGGCCGTGCTGCTGCTCCAGTTTCAACTGTTCTGCCTGCGGCTATGGAATCCTGACCTGTTCACCAGACGTGCTATCTGTCCCAGACCTATTATTTGACCATGCTGGTCATTTATGAACATTTGAACATCTTGGCCATGTTCTGTTATAATCTCCACCCGGCACAGCCAGAAGAGGACTGGCCACCCCTCATAGCCTGGTTCCTCTCTAGGTTTCTTCCTAGGTTTTGGCCTTTCTGGGGAGTTTTTCCTAGCCAACGTGCTTCAACACCTGCATTTCTTGCTGTTTGGGGTTTTAGGCTGGGTTTCTGTACAGCACTTTGAGATATCAGCTGATGTACGAAGGGCTATATAAATACATTTGATTTGATTTGATTTAATGTCTACTTGTTAAATGTTAAATTCTTATTGTAAATGCAATTGTTTGTAATATATTTTAAGCTCTGTGTTGACCCGAGGAAGATTAGCTGACATTATTGTGTCAGCTAATTGGGATCCTAATAAATATTCAATATTAAAATATGTATTGTCATAGCGTGAAGGAGTTGATTGCTGATTGGTGAGTGAGATCTGATGAACCACTGACCAGGGTGCAGTAGATGATGCACACCACCCCAGTGGCCACCAGCACTCCCCAGAGGTTCAGCCCTGTGACTGAAACACACACAAGTACAGACCTATTTACACAGCTTTTCCAAATAATACTAATAATACTGTTTCCATGACCTGAAACAAATAGATAAACGCAACATGTAAAGTCTTGGTCAGATCTTTCATGAGCTGAAATAAAAGCTCCCAAAAATGTTCAATATGCTCGAAAAGCGCTCCACAAATTTGTTTCCATCCCTGTTAGTGAGCATTTCTTCTTTGCCAAGATAATCCATCGACCTGACAGGTGTAGCATATCAAGAAGCTGATTAAACAGCATGTTCCTTATACAGGTACACCTTGTGCTCTGGACAATAAGAGGCCACTCCATGTGCAGTTTTGTCAAACAACACAATGCCACAGATCAGGGAGTGTACAATTGGTATGGTGGCTGCAGGAATGTCCACCAGAGCTGTTGCCAGATTATTTAATTGTAATTTCTCTACCATAAACTGCCTTCAACATAATTTTAGGGAATTTGGCTTTACATCCAACCAGCCTCACAACCACAGACCACGTGTGTTGCGTTATGTGGGCGAGCAGTTCACTATTGTCAACATCATGAACAGTGTGCCCCATGGTGGTGGGGTTATGGTATGGGCAGTCATAAGCTACGGACAACGAACAAAATTGCAATTTATCGATGGGAGGCCCATTCTTTTTAAGGTATCTGTGATGAACAGATGCATATCAGTATTCTCAGTCATGTCCACATCAATAGATTAGGGCCTAATGAATTTATTTCAATTGACTGTTTACCTTATGAACTGTAACTCAGTAAAATCTTTGAAATTGTTGCATGTTGCGTTTATATTTTTGTTCAGTATAGATACATATGAATTCCCTGTGATATTATCACTTAGCCTAACGACATCTGCATATCCTCTTTCGTGCTGCATCAATTGGTAAGCAACGAGACAATACCTTTATTGGCAGGTCACAGACCAATTTAATTAGCTATAGATTTATCATCAGTTTGGTCCAGAGATTGACCTTCTGTCAACAGTCAGATAATAATATTATTTTGATTCATTAAAGGACATTACAGAGATACTTTGCATATGACTTACTTTGATTGAGAGCAAGAGCTGGGGCATAGATGACCATACCAGTGTACAGGGCCTGAAACAAAATCCGCCATTAGTTGATGGATGTAAACATATGCTTGATGCACATTGATAAAGCGGAATGTTTACCTTAGATGCCCAGATGGCTTCCTGAAATCAGGCAATGGAAAAAAGGACAAGGACAAATGTTGCCATTTTCTGTAGTTAATGCATTATTGAGATTTTTGTTTCCACCATATCCGTTGGAAAACATTAGCTTCATTAAGATCTACCCTTTTGCCCCATTTTCATGATGTTAACTGAATATTTACCGTTTGTATGATGTACATGGTGGTCCCGATCACCCGAATCAACTTGTTGAAACGCATCTCCAGATACTAGAGAGAAAATAAACATTTCAGTCAAACCTGGCCTGATTTCATTGGCTTTTTACACTTGTAAATATTTTTTCCTAGTCAGGAAGTGATGATGAAGAAAGATTTATAGACTTTTCAGTAGTCTGTCTATCTGCAGGTCTACATCTCTTTTGTTCAAGACATAAATGGTTGCGGGTTGATGTTTATTGGGATGAATCTAGTCCTGGAGGCAGATCTGAGCGATAACCACTGGATGTACCAGCTGCAGCCAAAATTGGCTATATCTATTGTAAAAAATTGTGAAAACAAACATTTGCTTTTTAAAAAATCTTAATTTAAGGTTAGCATTAGGCATAAGGTTAGCAGTGTGGTAAAGGTTATTTTTAGGTTTAAAATCAGATTTTATGACTTTGTGTCAATGCCAGCCAGTGATTACCCTGCAGAACTGCCTCCAGTACATGACTCATCCCAATAAATGCCAACCTGCAAAATGGTTGCTTGGTGCACAAAACTAATGAAATACCTGTAATTACTTTTATATCAACTAGTCACATATTTTTAGGAGGTAAAGTCCCCAGATGCTGAATGTAACAGATGTAACATCTTGGCACCCCTCCTGGATTAGATTGTTTTCACGGATCACTGATTAATTATTAGTTACATTACAACTGCTGGCGCAGCGGTCTAAGGCTGCATTACTACAGTTACTACGTAACTACCAAATGGGGCGAAAAAGGGGTTAAAAAAAAGACAATTAACAAAAAAATACAACTGCTGGACATTTTAGAGCAAACCCTCTCATCTTCACCCCCCTAGCTATCATCTTAATTCATACCCCTATAACTTTATCTCAATCCACCTTGCTTGCACTTGCTGTTTGACCGATAGGAATCATCAAGCTATTTGCACCTAAAATGTTGTAATGTATTTGACATACTGTGGATGTATTTGACCCAGGTGAGTCTGACCCAGCCTGGTATATCTTACAGTACCTCGTAGGTGCTGGTGATGCCCAGGCGGGTCTGACCCAGCCTGGTATATCTTACAGTACCTCGTAGGTGCTGGTGATGCCCAGGCGGTAGAAGAGAGGGACGAAGATTTCAGCGGTGATGATGGACATGATGGCATAGGAGATGCCAAATATCCAGAAGGCCGCCCCAAACCGATAGGCCTCTGCTGGAGTGCCGATCACGGTGATGCCAGACATGAAGCTGGCAGTGAGGGACATGGCGACGGGCACCGCTGTCATCTGACGGCCCCCCAGAAGAAACTCATCGCTGCTGGTGTTCTTGCGGCCCCGGATGGCTTGGAACAGGCCGATGCCGGCCGCCCCCAGTACTGTCCCCACAAACACCACATAGTCCCACACAGAGAACGAGGCCACTGGGCCCCCTGTACCCGTCGTCATGGTTAATGAGTACAGAAGAGATCCCTCCGGCAGAGACCAACACTTATCTAATCTTCACTATCTAACCACTTTCACCCACTGGTCGCCACTTAGATCTTACAGGTTGAATGTTAGGCAATGTTGCTAATGTTTAATTTCCTTTCTTTCCAATGCACACTATTTTTCCTATTTACAATTTAATCAGATAAATGGTATGTGAATTACAGAACAGGTGTAGCATTGATATTGAACTTTCACTAAGTAGAAAAGGAATGTTTGATTTGATCAAGAATGTCAAAATAAATCAATTTTGTTCAAATTGAGTCCAACCTTTTTTCAGTATTCCAAGAAACAAAACAATAGCAAATAAATTCTCAGTCAACTAGATAAGCACCTCAGAAATGTATTAATGCAGATAACATGTTTGGATTATCGCAGTTCTTTGACACTTACAATAGACATCCACAATTGAAGGAAACATCCTTATACAAACGTCTGAGAATTCCAATAACAAATGTCCAATATTCCTATTTGTTGAGTCTTCCGTACTTGTTGAGTTTGAATAAAGTTGAGAATTACTAGAAATGCATCCTCCTGTTTAGCAAGACTTCCTTGTGTGGTCCCCTTATCCTAACAAAAGCATGGAAGAACACACTCTTGGTGTCGGCTAACCATAAACACACCTTTAGTTAATCATCACCCAAGGACATAATATACAGAATTCACTGCACTGCCTACCAAGATTCTAAAACGGAATGATCATTATATCTGACTTGATGAAGTGTGTTTGGCCCGCCTTCCGATCTACCATTAAATAGAACGGTTGGTATAGTTCTAGTGGTAGAACACCATGTATGGTCTGCCTGACACAGTTGTGACTTTCAAAAGCATGAAAAGGGTTCTGCAACAAGAAATCCTCCAGTACTTATGGACTCCAAGTTCGGATTGCTCAACATTTGACTGATTAGACGTTCCAGAGAAGCAAAGTCATCTTTGAGAAAAATAATGCAGTCATAAATCAGCCATAAAACATAGTCATAGATCAGCCATAAATAAGTCATTCCCTTCCATTGCACGAGTCAGTAGGTTGGAAAAACAATTATAGTACATATAGATATAAGCACTTGTAGAAAGAGAAGATAATGTCCAGTTTTTAGGAACATATGGATACTGAATCACTCAAGGACCCAAACTGTAATGCTCCTATCCACAGATTGCATTCATTTCAGTAACATTTGTTTTAGTGTGAAATGTTGGATAGGGCACCATAAAAATAAAGTCCTCTCAGTTATAACCTTACACAAATATGAGAGAGAGGGATAATCCTCTCTACAATCATTAACTGCAAATGAAAACACTTGGAGATGAGGGACCATCCAGGATTGGTGTCAAACTGTTGGACGGGTGGATATCTGTTCCCATCGATGCAGTAGATTATTACATGTTCTGGAAGGCAGCATAGAGGGTTTACTGCATGCCAATCAAGCATGTAGATTTTACAGTTGGGTTACGTTTATTTAAGATTGTGTAAAAAGAAAACAAGGAGAAAGCCAACATGGCATTTGGACATTGAGACAGACAAGAAGACTTGGTATAATATGAAAGATTTTAGATGAAAATAAGCCTGATAGAACAGGGAGACTTGACATCTGAAAGCTACCCGCTGGGCAGACGTCAGTTCAACTTCAACTCTCTTAGAACCCTTTTGGAACGTTTTTCTCTTCGGCTGTCACCATAGGAGAACTATTTTTGTTCCAGGAAGAACCATTTTGGGTTCCATGTAGAACCCTCTGTGAAAAGGGTTCTACCTTGAACCAAAAGAGTTCTACCTGGAAACAAAAAGGGTTCTCCAAAAGGTTCTCCTCCGAATAACCCTTTTAGGTTCTAGATAGTGTCGTTTTGATTTACATTTGGTTGAGTTGTCAACTAATGTGAATTCAATGTGAAATCAACCAAAAATGTCACCCTGTCGTTGGATTTAGGATAAAGATAGTTTGAAAAAAATACAAAATTCATAGTTTTCCACATTGATTTGGTCAAATGAGGTGTAAACAACATTGATTCAACCGGTTTTTGCCCAGTGGGTACTTCTGGCTACAAGATTTACTTTAATCAGTCATGACCAGGTGTTCAGATTAAGTTAGGAACAGAACATTCATTGGCTTTGAGCCTACTCTTGAGGAACACTGAACAATTTGTTCCATTTATTGTTTAATTGCCACTAGTCTTATAGTGTTTCAATTGGTTGAATGTCACGTTGCCTTTGTGCTCCCAGTCAGGCTGTGATAGCTCTACATGGTCTATATACACCATTCAAGCATCATGTAGACAAAGTAGGCACAAGTCAATACAGGATTTACAACACTATTTTACCAAAAAAGGCTGACTTTTCAGTTTCTACGTGGGCTGGCACATGTGTCTCACTGGGACATGGCTCTGGCAGTGTGGTTAAGGTTAGGTTTCAATTCAGATTTTATGACTTTGTGGCTGTACCAGCTAGTGACCACAATGCAGAGCTTCCTCCAGAACAAGATTCATTATGAAAACCTGCTAAATTTGAGTCTACACTAGACTTCATAACATATCATCACAGTTCATAGAACTTTACAAACGAAACGCTACCATTTTAACTCAACTTAGTAGGCCTACTAATCTTAGGCCTAAAAGTATTGCACGCGCTCAATGAACAGCTAAAGAAGCTGTTCGTTCCAGCACACATGGAGCAGTACAAATGAAAAACATTGAAGGAATTGACAGTAGACTCTAAAATGGAAATAAATCAATCTAAACATCTTGCTCAAGTGTAGCATGTCTGTGGGCTCTGCAAAGAACTCCGAATGAGAACGGTAGCTAATTAAAATGTAGCCTAATGAACCGAATTACCATAAGCAAACGTTGATGAATGTTAAATTCACTACTGTGATATATTTATCTGGGAATTTACACAAATGTTACAAACAAAGGGCAAATAATTAACATAATGAAACAATGAATGTGCCGGAATTGGCAGGAAGCAGAAAACACATGCATGGTAAGAGGAGCATAGCACTGCATATGCTTTCTGCTTCCTGCCAATTTGGGCACATTCATTGTTTCATTATGTTAATTATTTGCCCTTTGTTTGGAGGAGAGGAAGAGGCGAAGCGAGAGGGTCATGGCTAGAAGGGAACAAGCGTCAGTTAACATGAACTTTATTGTCACGAATACCACTGTAGGTGGCTCCCCTTCCTGCTTGGGTGGCGCTCGGCGGTCTATTAGCTGCCACCGATCCCTTTTTCCTTTTCCTTTGTTTTTGTCTGATTGTTTTCACCTGTTCCTTGTTGGGGTTTTGGGATGGGTGTTATTTAAGTTTGTTTAGCCCGCTGGTGCTTGTGCGGGCTTGTGGTTATTTTACGGTCGGAACTAGAAGCACAAGCATTTCGCTACACTCACATTAACATCTGCTAACCATGTGTATGTGACAAATAAAATTTGATTTTGATTTATGTGCTTGTTTTGATTATGAAAATGCTTCAAAATTCACAAAAAGTGGTGTTAGCTGATGAAGATTATCTCATAGAACAAAATGTATAAGATGTGTTTACCACAGACCTTCTTTTCGGCATTTATGCAAAAACCCTCCAAAAACTGTATTCCCCCATAGGCTTTGACCAACAAGCCATGGCGGAGTTAGTGCCTACAAAAATATGCCAGAACTATTGCTTTCTATAGATCTCCATACAAAAAATCCCCACTTGGTCTGCTAACTGCTGAATATTGAGGATCCACTCCCGTCAAAATAGACAATAGATTTAGGCCTAGGGTTTCAAGCTTTGGTTGATTTCAAATGGAATCTATAAGTTAATAATACATATGTTGGATTCACATCTCCATCTCAACCAAAAATCAAGGTCAAAGAAAAGGATTAAATCAAATCAAACTGTATTTAAAGTTTCCAGCATCCGATGTACAATAGGGCAGGCCGGGCCCCCTAAGGCCATAATGCCGGCCACACATGATGTATAGGAACATGTAGATGTGAAAGAATTTGATATGTAAGCTTATGGTTGCATCTCCACTTTGCCCTCTAATAGGTTTGGTGGAATTTTCACCTTAATGTAGACCCAATACTTAACAGATCCTATTCCTAGGTCAGAATAACATGTACGGGCCTCCTGAGTGGTGCAGCGGTCTAAGGCACTGCATCGCAGTGCTAGAGGCATCACTATAGACCTGGGTTCGATCCCAGGCTGTGATTGGATGTCCCATAGGGCGGAGCAAAATTGGCCCAGCATTGTCCGGGTTAGGGGAGAGTTTGGCCAGGGGGGCTTCACTTGGCTCATCGTGCTCTAGAAACTCCTTGTGAAGGGCCGGGCACCTGTAGGCTGACCTCGGTCATCAATTGAACTGTGTTTCCGCCCGACACATCAGTGCTGCTGGCTTCCGGGTTAAGCGGGCGGGTGTTAAGAAGTGCGGTTTGGTGGGTCATGTTTCGGGAGAGACGCATGACTTGACCTTAGCCTCCCGAGCCCATTGGGGAGTTGCAGCGTTGAGACAAGATTGACATTCTGGAGAAAAAGGGGGTATAAAGAAGTATAATATTTACATTTCAGTCATTTCGCAGATGCTCTTACCTAGGAGTTAGGTTGGGAGTTGTTTCTGGACCGGGCCAATCGGACTTCGCCACTTTGTTTTCTATTATGCTAACCAGTGAGATTGTCACATTATGTACAGTATGTGACTGCTAAAAAAAGAAGCTTATTATGAGGTTATTACAGGTTAAACCCTCACCCCACACATTACTGTACTGGAAGTTTGTAGTTACGGAGGGTGCCTATTATATAAATATTTTTTAAGTAGCCTTTCGTGAACTAACTTGACTTTTTTCCCCCCTTACCATCCCTGACTTTGCTGATATCTACTTTATTGAGGAAAATTGTACTTACTATGACTGTGATATGTGGTTGTCCCACCTAGCTATCTTCAGATGAATGCACTAACTGTAAGTCACTCTGGATAAGAATGTCTGCTAAATGACTCAAATGTAATTATGTATGTCAACCTGATAATGGACCTGGACTCCTGCTTCCACTCGGTCAGAGATTGGAGATAATGGTCCAGTAGGATCAAGGTGGATTAGAATACCTGTATAAAGAGCATCAGGCAGCATCATCAGGCCTGCAGGTGCCCAGCTCTACCAGGTGAGTGAGCAGAGCTGATCTGACAGGAACACTGGTTCAGCTTCTTTTGTCCAGCTATTGGTGCAGCCTTGCTGAAGGACCAAATTTAGTTTTATATATATATATATATAAATGTTCATATTTTCTTCTTGACATTGACTTTAATTCCATGCAGGTTCTTGGTTGTATGACAGAAAGTTGTCGCTGCTTGCCAAATGGAATCGTCTGTGGCCATGTGTGGTCTCCTTTGCCTGCTGTTCAGCCAAGCTGTCCCCGTGTGTGTGCCCACGGACTACACTCTGTATGAGGAGAGACATGAATGTGACTTCTGCGTGGCAATCAATACTACCATTTGCATGGGTTTCTGCTACTCAAGGGTAAGCAGGCTACAAGCTGAACCTGACATTCTAAGTTTTCAACAAGAAAAAATCTGTAAAATCCACTCAGTTTAAAACGTTTATCCTCCCACAAAAACATGTTTTGTTTTCCCTTTATTCGATCAGCATAGTCTCATTGAGATTAAGCATACTCTTTTACAAGACAGACCTGGCCATAATTGCAGGACACTAGTAGTTACAGACAAGGTCAATTATACAACATACCATGTGTGAATTATATCCTGTCACATGTTGTGGATTGGAGAAGCGATGATAAAATATATGTATTGAAACTTGAACTATGTAAGATTCCACTGGGCAGGCTGACCGTGAGGCATATTTGACCTACATCGCATGCATTTAATGTATATATGTTTAGCATGTGTCTGTGTGTGTGATAATCAGGACAGTAATATGAAGGAGCTGGCCGGACCAAGATTCCTGGTCCAGAGAGGCTGTACCTATGACCAGGTGGAGTACCGTACAGTGATACTGCCTGGTTGCCCGCTCCATGCCAACCCTCTCTTCACCTACCCCGTAGCCCTCAGCTGCCACTGTGGCACTTGCAACACAGACAGTGATGAGTGTGCCCACAAGGCCAGCAGTGGTGATGGCCCCAGGTGTACCAAGCCACTCAGACACATCTACCCATACCCTGGCCCGAACAACCTCATCCACCCCAACTAAATCCTCTCCCTTCCGTGGACTGATGTAAGATCTTAATTTGAGCCGTTTTCTACAGCAGGAAAATAATTATTTAACAACAGGAAATGCTTATTATTATATGGATTATAGTTCATGGTCATTTTTTGTAGGGTTGATACATTTTTCGTTAGGCTAAATCATGCCTAACATTTTAAAGTTGAAGTTAGAAACTTTAGAAGCCTTTTTGCTGAGCAGGAAATGTTCAACAAGAGTGATCAAATTAAGACCCTGCATCTGTAGGATGGCTGTAATGACCATACTACCAACAGGGGAGGTAATGAGAATGATCAGTTCAAATAAAGTTTATGGTCAATAGCCTACTCATTATCAAAATAGAACATCATTGTGCTTAGCATTGTGTTTATGTGTTGTGGTGGATACATACCTGTAGCTACAGGGTGGTGGACGCCATGTATTGTGACATGTATACTGTCTGTTTTGTATCTGGATGTGCTTTTTAGTTTATTGCTATACTTACAATGGAGGCTGACCCTGGTATTTTCGTCCGCTTCCTGGGTTTGTCCTTCTCTGTCTGTCCTGTCCATTGACTCACTGAGCTATTTTGTTTACGTTGAACCAATACCATGAATGCAACTAGATTAAAGCTGAAGTCTGTAAATAGTTGTCAGTAATCTTAATTAATCACATCCTGTGTAGGAACACAGCTTGCTGTCACACTCAAAACACAACACAGACACACTGACAACAACAACATAGTGATTAACAAGACCTTGGCAATGACTCCCCGACTTTCCCTCCGTTGGCTTGATAATCTGATTGGAAATTATTTCTGTGTGAAATAATCATAGAGATATTAGCCTGTGCACTATTAAATTAAAAGAAAATTCTAAATTCTAAAATTATTTAGTAGTAGTTTTGTTCAGAAAAATGACACAAAATAGTATAATGAATTACTGTTTTATTTCACCAAGTGCACTCGATGAACAGACATTACTAACACACATCATTGAATGGGATTTCATACATTATCCTATCCAAAGTGCATCTGGTTATAACTTTAGTCTCGTGGGAGTGTATCACAGGGGGCATGCGTGGTCAGAAATAAACAAAGGACATTTGGGGAGACAGCTGGTGGTCTATATATAAGTCACCAGCTCAGAGGGGGACATGTTATGCGCCTGTCATTTGGACTCCCTTTATTTCAATCAATGCTTAATCTGATATTATGAATTTTCCATACCTTATGTTGTAATCCAGTCGGTGTCAATGTGACAAGGGTCATGACATGATGACTCAAAGAGGGAAACCACAGGGCAGGGAGAGGTAAGGAGGCTTTGATGGAAATGCTGAGCGATTCGTGCTTTTGAGGTTAGTTCGGTTTGATTATCAAAACATGTACTGAAGGCCTTCGATTTCTGTTTCGATATAACATGTTTTACATTAAATGCATTGTGCATTTTGTGGGTTGAATGCTAACACAGGATAAAACAATGAATATAAGGCTCATGATTTATTCACATTACTTTAATAAAATACTTTAGTTGTGCATATTACATTTGTTTTATTTGATGACTTTATTATTTCATTCAGAGTCATCATCTCATCTCTATAGAGCTGCTGCCTATGCTGCTGACAAAAATCCCTATTTTGTAGTTCTTCAAAGTAAATAAGGAATACTTTTATGACTAGAGGTCGACCGGTTAATCAGAACGGCCGATTTCAAGTTGTCATAACAATCTTAATCCGCATTTTTAGACGCCGATTATATTGCAATGCACGAGGATACTGCGTGGCAGGCTGACCACCTGTAACAGGCAGCAAAGAGCCAAGGTAAGTTGCTAGCTAGCATTAAACTTATCTTATAAAAACAATTCACCTTAACATAATTACTACTTAACTACACATGGTTGATGTTGTTACTAGTTTAACTAGCTTGTCCTGCGTTGCATATAATCAATGTGGTGCCTGATATTATGTCACTTCTCTTGCATTCAGTGTAAGCAGAGTCAGGGTATATGCAGCAGTTTGTGTCGCCTGGCTCATTGCGAACTGTGTGAAGAATATTTCTTCCTAACAAAGACCGTAATTAATTTGCCAGAATTTTACATAATTATGACATAACATTGAAGGTTGTGCAATGTAACAGAAATATTTAGACTTGGGGATGCCATCCGTTTGATAAAATGGGGAATGGTTCCATATTTCACTGAAAGAAGAAATGTTTTGTTTTCTAAATGATAGTTTCCCAGATATGACCATATTAATGAGCTAAGACTCGTATTTCTGTGTGTTTATTATATTATAATTAAGTCTATGATTTGATAGAGCACAGTCTGACTGAGCGGTGGTAGGCAGCAGCATGCTCGTAAGCATTCATTCAAACCGCACTTTCCTCCGTTTGCCAGCAGCATTTCGCAATGCTTGAAGCACAGCACTGTTTATGACTTCAAGCCTATCAACTCCCGAGAATAGGCTGGCAATACTATAGTGCCTATAAGAACATCTAACAGTCAAAGGTCTTTGAAATACAAATGGTATAGAGAGAAATAGTCCTATAATAACCACAACTTAAAACTTCTTAACTGTGAATATTGAAGACTCATGTTAAAATGAACCACCAAGGAACTTAAACGTTAGCTTTTTTACATGGTACATATTGCACTTTTACTTTCTTCCCCAACACTGTGTTTATGCATTATTTAAACCAAATTGAACATGTTTCATTATTTACTTGAGACTAAATTGATTTTATTTCTGTATTATATTAAGTTAAAATAAGTGTTCATTGTTCATTCAGTATTGTTGTAATTGTCATTATTATAAATATATATAAAAAAAAGGCAGATTAATCGTATCCGCTTTTTTTGGTCCTCCAATAATCGGCATCGGTGTTGAAAAACCATAATCGGTCGACCTCTATTTAAGACTGCTGAATACCAAATAATATTTCAACTTTATTTAACTAGGTAGGCTAGTTGAGAACAAGTTCTCATTTGCAACTGCGACCATTTATACATTTACTCTGACATGTCGCGACCCACAATTACACGGAACCCAAGCCGGCTGCGCGCGTGCGCTATCGTGCATACATTATTTTGCCTCCCCACACCAAACAAGATCATGACACCGATCATGACAAGCAGGTTAAAATATAAAAACAAACTCTGAACCAATTACATTAATTTGGGGACAGGTCGAAAAGCATTAAACCGATATGGCGATTTAGCTAGTTAGCTTGCACTTGCTAATTTGTCCTGGGATTTAAACATTGAGTTGTTATTTTACCTGAAATGCACAAGGACCTCTACTCTGAAAATTAATCCACACATAAAACAGCCAACCGAATCGTTTCTATCTCTGTCCTTCCAGGCCTTTTCATCATTTCATTTATATGGTGATCCATCTTAACTTTACTTGTATTACCATGACTACCAGCAAAACAGTTCGTCTTTCAATCACCCATGTGGGTATAACCAATGAGGAGATGCACGTGGGTACCTGCTTCTATAAACCAATGAGGAGATGGGAGAGGTAGGACTTTCAGCGCGATCTGCGTCAGAAATAGGAAGGAATTCTATTTTAGCCCTTGGCGTCGCAGACGCTCGCTCATTGGTGTCCGGTTTGGTCAGCATGTTAACAGGTCCGCCACCCGAGGAACTGTGCGATTGTGCGCATTGAGCTCACAGAAAGAAAATAAACGAAATGGAATTCGAATAATTGAACCGACGTCAACCAATTAACTAGTTGTTTAAAAACCAAAAATAACCTAAATGTTGTTTATCGCTGAGTACTAACAGATGGAAAATGAACATATGTCAGATAGCATTCATCAGAATGATTTCAACATCACAAAATTGCGTATCGAGCATGATTCACTCGGCCCCCTAATATACATTATTGTTATATTGTCACCCACCTTAAAACTTCCTTGTCAATACTACGTAACTAGAATTGACCTCATGAACGACTCATTGCTTTAATCAGATTGGGCAGTGATTATAAGTCTGTTGCTTTTCCATTTGTTTTAAATGCAATTGGTTAAAAATAAATAAAATACTGTTGGCCTGAATTTACTCTGAAACAATCAGACTAATCACATGACAATGGTGTGAATTGTCCAGCTGACATACCACATCAAGCTGTGTTTTGAAGAGAAAAGCCCTGATACTCTGATGAATAAAACAATCATTCAAACAGAATTTGACTCCTCAGCATTCTTTTACACAGAATTGAATTAGCTACTGTATGTAGGGCACATGCCATTCACAGTTCCATTCAAACAAATCTGTGTAGTTTTGTTTTTGTTGTGTTCCCCTTTTCAAATGGTAGGAAACAAATCACAACAGAGGATTGCTTGTCTGAATATGAGGGGCCATATCACCAACATTAAGTTCAATGACTCTGTGGTGGAAATTATGTTTCCAACGAACCATGGCAGAGTTAGTTAGTGCCAACAAAAGGACAGCATTACTATTTCTCTCTATTGGGCTCCTTGATAAAAATGGAGCAATGTTTGAATGCTACAGGATATCTGAAGATCATTGCCAATCAGGTGCATCCCTTCATGGCATCACACCAAATCACATTTTATTGGTCACATACACATGGTTAGAAGATGTTATTGCGAGTGAAGCGAAATGCTTGTGCTTCTAGTTCAGAGAGTGCAGCAATACCTAACAAGTATTCTAATAATTCCACAACAACTACCTGATACACACTCATATAAGTAAAGGAATGGAATAAGAATATATACATATAAATATATGAATGAGCAATGACCGAGCGGCATAGACAAGATGCAATAGATGGTATAATATACAGTTCATACATATGAGATGAGTAATGCAAGATATGTAAACATTATTTAATTGGCCTTACTAAAGTGACTAGTGATCTGTTTAATAACTTGGCCAATGATTTCAAGTCTGTATGTAGGCTACAGCCTCACTGTGTTAGTGATGGCTGTTTAACAGTCTGATGGCCTTGAGATAGGAGCTATTTTTCAGTCTCTCGGTCCCAGCTTTCCTGAGGTTGAAGTGGCGCTATTGCGCCTTCTTCACCACACTGTCTGTGTGGGTGGACTATTTCAGTTTGTCCGTGATGTGTACGCCGAGGAACTTAAAACTTTCCACCTTCTTCACTGCTGTCCTGTCAATGTGGATAGGGGATGCTCATTTTGCTGTTTCCTGAAGTCCACGATCATCTCCTTTGTTTGGTTGATGTTCAGTGAGAGGTTGTTTTCCTGACACCACACTCCAAGTCTCCTCACCTCCACCCTATAGGCTGTCTCATTGGTGTTGGTAATAAAGCCTATTACTGTTGTGTCGTCTGCAAACTTGATGATTGCGTTGGAGGCGTGTGTGGCTACACAGTCATGGGTGAACAGGGAGTACAGGAGGGGGCTGAGCATGTACCCTTGTGGGACACCCAGTGTTGAGGATCAGCAAAGTGGAGATGTTGTTTCCTACCTTCACCACCTGGGGGCGGCCCATCAGGTAGTCCAGGACCCAATTGCACAGGGCAGGGTTGAGACCCAGTACCTCAAACTTAATGATGAGCTTGGAAGGTACTATGGTGCTGAATGCTGAGCTGTAGTAAATGAACAGCATTCTTACATAGGTATTCCTTTTGTCTAGGTGGCAGTGTGCAATGGCAATCGCATCATCTGTGGACCTATTGGGGTGGTACGCAAATTGAAGTGGGTCTAGGGTGACAGGTAAAGCACTTCAGAATGACATAAGTGAGTGCTACGGGGCGATAATCATTTAGTTCAGTTACCTTTGCCTTCTTGGGTACAAGAACAATGGTGGCCATCTTGAATTATGTGGGGATAGCAGACTGGGACAGGGAGAGATTTAATATGTCTGTCAACACACCAGCCAGCTGGTTAGGGATGTTGTTTGGGCCAGCAGCCTAGCGAGAATTAACACGTTTAAATGTCTTACTCACGTCGGCCACGGAGAAGGAGAGCCCACAGTCCTTGGTAGCGGGCCACCATGGTGGCACTGTATTATCCTCAAAGTTGGCAAAGAATGTGTTTAGTTTGTCTGGAAGCAAGACGTTGCTGTCCGTGACGTGGCTGGTTTTCTTTTTGTAGCTCATGATTGTTGGGAGACCCTGATACACATGGCTTATGTCTGAGCCGTTGAATTGTGACTCCAATTTGTCTCTATACTGACATTTTGCTTGTTTGATTGCCTTGGGGAGGGAATATCTACACTGTTTGTATTCGGCCATATTCCCAGTCAACTGTCCATGGTTAAATGCAGTGGTTCACGCTTTCAGTTTTGTGCGAATGCTGCCATCTATCCATGGTTTCTGGTTAGGGTAGGTTTTAATAGCCACAGAGGGTACAAAATCTCCTTCACACTTCCTTATAAACTCACTCACCGAATCAGCGTATCAATCAATATTATTCTCTGAAGCCACGGGTACATCCTGATTGAGTTTATGCCTATAGGAAGGGAGGAGCAAAATGGAGTCGTGGTCAGATTTTCCGAAGGGAGGGCGGGTGAGGGCCTTGTAAGCATTGCGGAGGTTAGAGTAGCAGTGTGCTACAATTAATATGCTGATAGAATTTAGGTAGCCTTCTTCTCAAATTTGCTTTGTTAAAATCCCCAGCTACAATAAATGCAGCCTCAGAATATATGGTTTCCAGTTTACATAAAGTCCAGTGAAGTTCCTTGAGGGCCGTCGTGGTGTCGGCTTGAGGGGGGATATACACAGCTGTGTCAATAACCGACGAGAATTCTCTTGCGAGATATTACGGTCGGCATTTGATTGTGAAGAATTCTACGTAAGGTGAACAAAAGGACTTGAGTTACTGTATGTTGTTACAATTACACCATGAGTCGTTAATCATGAAACATACACCCCAGCCCTTCTTCTTCCCAGAGAGATGTTTATTTCTGTCGGCGCAATCCTCTGTATCCATCTGCAAATATTTTTTTTTCAGCAGGATAATGCTCCATGCTACAAGGCTAGGATTGTCCAGGAATGGTTTTACAAACATGACATTGAATTCAGCTTACTGCAGTGGCCTGCCCAGTCATCAGATCTCAATCCAATTGAGCATCTTTGGGATGAGATGGAATGAGCTATTTGGATTAGAGATCAACTACCAGCCAACTTGACAACTGTGGGAAGCACTGGAGTGAACATGGGCCAGCAGCCCTGTGGAACGCTTTCGACACCATGTAGAGTTCATGCCCAGACGAAGTGAGACTGTTTCGATAGGTACAACTCAGTATTAGGTACAAAAATAGGTACAACTCAGTATTAGGAAGGTGTTCTTAATGTCGTATATACTCAGTGTATACGCCATTTAGCAGCCATTTTTGTCTAAATCGAGTCATGACTTACAGTGGTGTGTGCATTCATTTGACATAACATCATGTTTTTATTGTGGAGAAAGAAACAATAAAACATTTTCAAACTTATTTGACATCTCATTGGTTTAAAGCAACATATTTTATTTTTTATTTACCTAGGCAAGTCAGTTAAGAACAAATTCTTATTTACAATGACGGCCTACCCCGGCCGACACTGTGCACCACCCTATGGGACTCCCAATCTCAGCCAGTTGTGATACAGCCCAGGATCAAACCAGGGTCTGTAATGATGCCTCTGGCACTGAGATGCAGTGCCTTAGACTGCTGCGCCACTCAGAGCCCCCAGATATGACTGAAACCCATGACTGATTGTTTAGATATGTTAATAATGTAGACACATGTAACCTTGATGGGATTTTCATGTGACTTGCCTGAGATTCCTTCCATATATGTATTTCAGAGAACATGCAATGAATCTCACTTACAGCAGTGATGCTAAATAAAATATTTGATTCAATATTTATGTTTTAAAGATGTTTTGTGATTTAAGGACTTTATGACTTGTTTTAAAAAGAAAAAGCATTAGTAATTTAAAATTATACATCTTTTATAACATCCCTTACTTACCCAGCTCGTCTTTGACCCTTGACCCTGTGTGTTGGCTCCTGTACTGTGATGGCTAATGCTTGGAATATCAATTAATGAACAGTTAAGCATCATTGTCTGTGTTTGCTTTCCCATGTTAAGGTTTATACATTGACATTATGTTAGGGATTATAGCACTGCAAACATCCAACTCTTTGTAATTGTTTTATTTGGCACAAGGACATTCAGATAATTCAAGTCTCATTCACTCTCATTCACTCAGTTATGGTTAGCATTATTTTGGATAGCTTAATGTAAACCATTTTATATAATCCCCCTTTCATGCTTTTGTAAAAAAAATCCCTACATGCAGTGCAGTTCAATTTCAATGATCCTGTCCTAGTTAATGTGTAGGCCTATTAAAAAGCAGTTGAAGAGTCTACCCATAGTAATGAATAAGATAAGGATCTCTGTGATCCTACCCATCTGATATATTTGACTCCTCATGCCTTGTAGGATTTGGCCTTTGTCTATGTAGCCGATGTGAAATGGCTAGCTAGTTAGCGGTGGTGCGCGCTAGTGGCGTTTCAATCGGTGACGTCACTTGCTCTGGGACTTTGAAGTAGTGGTTCCCCTTTTTTGTGGAGCGATGGGTAACGATGGCTTTTGTGGAGCGATGGGTAACGATGCTTCGAGGGTGACTGTTGACGTGTGCAGAGCGTCCCTGGTTCGCGCCCAGGTCGGGGCGAGGGGACGGGCCTGAAGTCTATACTGTTACATCTATATTAAGAACACTACTATACCAATAACACACTAAGTTTAAAGTTTTATTAGTTCTATCTTATGTGGAGAAAGTCTGTGCAATGTCCAATCATAGGTACTTTACCCAGTGGTGTAAAGTACTTAAGTAAAAATGCTCAGTATTTTTTACTTTTACTCCTCTACATTCATCAAGAAAATAATGTAGTTTTTACTCCATACATTTTCCCAGACACCAAAAAGTATTAGTTCTGTTTTGAAAGCTTAGCATGCATGATGTCTGAGTGTTGGAGTGTGCCTCTGGTTATCGCTGAATTTAAAAAACAAGAAAATGGTACCTTCTGGTTTGCTTAATTTTAAATAATTCCTACATTTACTTTTGATACTGAAGTATATTTTAGCTATTTAATTTACTTTTGATACTTAAGTATATTTTAGCAATTACATTTACTTTTAATACTTAAGTATATATGAAACCAAAAACCTTTAGTACTCATGTAGTTTTCTATCTGGGTGACTTTTACTTGAGTCCTTTTAAGGATATCTTTACATTCATGCAAGTATGACACTTTGGTACTTTTTTAACCACTGCCTATACCAAATATACTTTTAACTAACCCTCTGTGTATCTACTCTCTGGCTCTGGGAAGATGTAAGTAGGGAACTGATCTTGGATGAATAATCTTGTTGATGTTACCATCCCCAAAGCTTCACAAAAATTCCAAACTGACCTTAGATCTGCACCCAGGGGCAACTTCAGCCTTTAATCCCAGCCACTTCTTACAATTTAATACGGGGATTTATTGTTATGGTAAGCATATGTTTACAATGCCAAAGCACGTGAAATAGTTCATGAACAAAAGTGAGAAAAAAAAACAGTAACAAATGTACAGTAAACATTACACACTGAAAAATAAAGACATTTCAAATGTCATATTAGGTCGATATAAAGTGTTGTAAGGATGTGCAAATAGTTAAAGTACAAAGGGAAAATAAATAAACATTGGTTGTATATACAACTAACGAAATAAAAGGACAAATGAACCGTCAATATGTATGTTTGAAAACGATCATTGGATACATTTGAACACTCGTTGCGACTAGTTGGCCCCGCCTTCATATTTAATTAAGTAATGGAATTTTCCAGTGTCATTCAGCAAGTTTCACAACTAACGACAAGACAGACGATACTTTTACGTACTAGAACGACATATCGCATCTCACATTTATTTCAGGTGAGTGTCTTTCGCGTTATCAAATATAACTATTAGCTAATGTATCACGGGATTGACACTTTCTATGTCATCGTTGCTCAATTTCTTATAATGCATTTTTGAAAGAGGAACTGCCGCGGCTAGCTAGTTAAAGTTAGGTAGCAAGTTAACACTAGCTTGCTCTGAGTGCAATTAAACAACTTATTCGAATTTTAAGTATTATTATTATTATGTTTATACATCGAGAAACTTGATTAATAATCTTACAGCAACGTTATACATATACGGAAGACACTGAATTAACGTTGGCAAACGTCATTTCCGTATAAATAACAGCTAAATAACTTAGCTAGACTTGGTAACTTAATTAGCTAAGTAAATAAGGCGCAATCGTAATGAAACATATTCTTGCTATTATTGAATAATATTACGTAATATAATAGTAGCTAGTTAAGTTAATGGATGGGGCTGGCAAAAATGTAGCTAACTAAAGCTAACCACTAATTTTGACATTTTATGCATTTAGCGGACACTCTTATCCAGAGCTATTTACAGTAGTGAGTGCATTCATTTTTATACTTGTTCGTAATGGTCCCCCGTGGGAATCAAACCCACAACCCTGGCTTTGCAAGGTCCATGCTCTACTAAATGATCAAGTATGTGGTGCAATGATTCGCTATAGTTTAAACCATGTTTTGAGGCTATACTGTGCAGTTTTGCTTAATATTTAAGTTCTTTGCAAACATTGGAGTAAAACAAGCTTATATTTTGGGTTCTGATGGGGTTTGACAGTTGAACTAAGCTCATAAGTAATATTCTTCAACAACCAATGGCTGTGTGTGTGTGTGTGTGTGTGTGTGTGTGTGTGTGTGTGTGTGTGTGTGTGTGTATATATATATTGTGTAGTGTATATATATATATATATTGTGTAGTGTATATATTGTATGTGTCTGAAAATTAATGTAGCAAATAAGGATTCTAGCTTTAAATTACAGTGAAATAGCTAACTTAAGTCAATTGTTAAACTGGTTTGGGGTGTAGTAAAGTTACAAGTTAGACTCAAGTTGAATCTTGTTCACGTCCTGACCTGGAATGTCTTTTACCCTCGCAACTGTGCAAAAAGATACTGGAGTTGATGCCTCAGGGTCATGCAAACTGATGCCCAAATATAGACTTCCTGTTACTGAGCTCACTTTTCCCCTCGAGTAAGAGGCAGGTTGTAAACCCTCGTGATCCTTTGAGGTGTGAGTGGGTGGAGATTATCCAGGGGGCATGTTGCTTTATGTGTGTGGGATAGGCTTTGTGTGTATTAGGTTTAATTTTGCGTGTGTGTACTCGCGCTCAGGACTCTGACAGGCTTGTCTATATATAAATAATCTCCCTGGCTCTTCCTCTCCAGAACTCTAGCAGCAGCTCATCAGCACTTGATCTACTGACCACTACGATCAACTTACGACTAGCTAAGATATCACGGTTCTGTTCTACATCTGTTACCTATCTGAAAGTTACCATGGCTCACCAGCAGCAGATCAGGTACTGGAACTGTGGCTTTCTCTCATCTGTCTTGAGCGTCTTTCACTTTTTTACTCAATATATGCAATATCTAGAGAGTTGCTTAGTTTTTTTCCCAGTGTTAGTAACCCAGGAAAATGTTTTCATAAATGTATCCTTCCTTTATGTTTTATCTATTTCAAGTGCCTTGAAGGTGTTGTGTGTGTGTGTAATGCCAATCTGAACCTAATCTCAAACGGTTTTATTTTTTCCAGCCTTCCCGCTAAACTGATCAATGGTGGTATTGCTGGCATTGTTGGGGTCACCTGTGTGTTTCCCATCGACCTTGTAAAGACCAGGTTACAGAACCAGAGGCAAGGTCATCAGATCTACAAGAACATGTGAGTCTGTCCTCCCTTTTCATGTCATGCTGTGTGGCTGCATAGCTAAATCTTGATAGTTACATTTATTTGACCGTTTTTAAAAACACCACAAAGGACATGGAACTACACTAATATAGGATGGGATATCTTGATGTGCGGCTGCTGTCGTGAGAGCATAAAAGCCTTCGGCTTTGAGTCCCATGTCTGTGACGACTGACTGCCGTCATTGGCTCATTCTTCCTGTTGAGTAATCCTGAGGAATGTGTGAGGGGAGTGGAAATTTCCCTTTGCTCTGTGCACCCATTCAGTTGGCATCTCCACCCTAAACCCCTTGATGTTACTTAGTTCTGACTGTCTGTTTTATCTATCGGCCTGGTGCAGTAATTGTGTAACTGCCGATTATGGATTGTCCATCATGAAAAATAGTTGACAATTTATCTGATAGCAGCAAATGGATATAAGCCTGGTTTACACCAAACAGCTTATATAAGCAGAGACGAGGGGAGGCAAAACTAGGCAGTTCTAGAATTTTGTGGAACAGATATCTGACTGAAGACTGACGTCTAGGCATTAAAAAAGATTGACACTTGTGGTCGAGTCCGCTTCCGCCATAACATGGACTCTTTACAACGTGATGAGACTTTTGTTGCTATTGTAACAGTTCTAAACGGTGACTGTAGTCATTTGCCTGACAAATAACCTTCACCAAAAATTCCATTACCGTCACAGCCCCACCACCTACACAAACGAGTAGGTGGATCTGCTCCCTCGCGAGCCCGAAGGAAGAAGACGTTGTGATAAATTTCCCTCATTCTGACATGTTGTGTTTTCTCTCTTAGGCTGGACTGCCTCGTTAAGACTGTTCGATCAGAAGGATACTTTGGCATGTATAGAGGTAAGTCATTACATGTTTAGTCCTAGTTTTATAGTACGGGTTCTATATTTAGTCAACAAGGGGGTTATTAGTGAAATTGTGACCGATTTGTAAGACAATTATTTTAAGCTATAACTGATCTGGATTTAATTATTTGCTTCAAGTGAAAGCAGTAAAGTTGCTGTTCAATCACAATCAATGCAGTAGTTTCTCATTATTGATATCAGTAATTATATTCTGATGTGATCTCAAAAGTTGATTGATTGTCACTGCATTGTACTTATGTAGTGATGTTTAAATGCATCATTAGAAATTGGCTTGTTTCTTTGTACTCATTCCCGGGACCACCCATACGTAGAATGTATGCACACATGACTGTAAGTCGCTTTGGATAAAAGCGTCTGCTAAATGGCATTTATTATTATTATTATATTATTTAGATTTGAATGAATGACAAATGGTAGAATATTCTCCAAACGTTTTAAAAGCGAATGTTCTAATTTTCAATTGATGACCTGATTGATGCATTACTTCAGCTGTACTGAAACTAAATACTGTATGAAACACATTTGTGTTGGGCAACATCATGTACATAGATAGCCTAGTGTCTTTTGTGGAGAGGCGGTTGGAGTTAATTTTATGGGACTCCATTTGTGTGAGGAATGCTGTTTTTTCCATGTTACAGACCTGGGTCCCCCTGGGAAATTGACCGGCTAGCCGATATGGCACAGCCACACTGAAGGCAAATCATTTAATGGTTTTTACAATAATGCTTTATTTCAACGAGGCAAACATTTCCCATTTGTTCAAAATTTTGCTCCTTCATGTCTTCATATCAGTGAACCTGTTCTTTCTGCTTTCGACTCCTTTCGCTTACTGACTTTTCGCCAACACTTGTGACCATTGCCAAACAATGCTCTTGTGAAAATGCATGTCGTAGTAATGGCGGCTAAGGTGACTTTCATTCTCGTCTATCCATTTCCCACTGGCATGTAGGCTAGCCTATGTCTTCATGTAAAGTCTTCTTCCCACATTTATTTTCTTAAGAGAAGTTGGTCTTCCAGTAGATTAGCCTAAGCTTTTTTCATTTTCTCCTGGAACTTACTGTCTTCTTTGCATCCCCTTCTCTAGTGTTGTCTGATCTCTGTTCGCATTCCTGTTCTGCTTGCTTCTCATCATGTTTCTCAAGTTTTAATGTAACTCATTAGGTTGACTTATGCTTGAAATAATCCCCCTCAATGATCATGCCAGAGCAGCCATCCTGTGTGCTTCTTGTCTATTTAATTTAGAAACGTGTATATTAGATTGCTAGCTATTACTGTACAGTCAATGGCATTGCAAACTTAAATGGATCGATGGTGGCGGGGAATGTCTTTATTTGTAACATTTCCTTGTAAACACATTTTGATGTATGATTTTTAAGGTTTGACTAATGTTCAATTTCTTTTATCTTCAGGTGCTGCTGTGAATCTGACCTTGGTCACTCCTGAGAAGGCCATCAAACTAGCTGCAAATGACTTCTTCCGCCAGCATCTTAGCAAAAATGGGTAAATTACAGTTTGCATTTTGGACAGTGTAGCTAATAGATATATAATGAAGTGTCCAACTAGTCATTGAAGAGACCAATCCTATCCCATGGATGCTTTCTAACCTCTGACTCCTTGTTGCAGGAAAGGCTTGACAGTGTTTAAGGAGATGTTGGCAGGTTGTGGTGCAGGCATATGCCAAGTTGTCATTACGACTCCTATGGAAATGCTTAAGATTCAACTTCAGGACGCAGGGAGGCTAGGTAAGCAAGTACACCGTATTGATTGATGGAAGGTATGTTACATGTTATTCCTACAGTGGCAAATATATCTTGTGCAAGTAATATTCATGTATTTTTGTTCCTCCCAGCGGCTCAGCAGAGAATGCCAGCCATGAAGTCTCCTACTAAGCTGGCTGCCACTAGCACAGTGCTGAGCAGGTCCTACAACGTGGGGCCCAGTCCTGCTGCCAGGGCAGTGTCTGCTACCCAGATTGCCCGGGACCTTCTGCACACACAAGGCATCCAGGGCCTCTACAAAGGCCTCGGGGCCACCCTCATGAGGTAAGGGCTTCTTACACATTCATGTAAAGTCAAAGGCCTGAAATCATTTTTCATTGGTGCTGCTAGGCTAGAAAAATTGGAATCGCTTTAGAAAACAGATTTACAAACCAGTAAAATACTTCTTGTCTTTCAGAGATGTTCCCTTCTCCATGGTCTACTTCCCACTGTTTGCCCACCTTAACCGGCTGGGCCAGCCATCTCGAGATGAATCCGCACCCTTCTACTGGGCTTTCTTGTCTGGCTGTCTGGCTGGCTCCACTGCAGCTGTGGCAGTCAATCCTTGTGATGGTGAGTCTGGAATCTGTCTCCATTTGTGACGCACTTCTATTAAGCTAGCGGATGGGTATTTTTTCTTCTTTTTTTTCTGGTCTAACAAGTTCCCGTTCTTTATTTCAGTTGTAAAAACGAGATTGCAGTCTCTGAGCAAAGGGGCCAACGAGGAGAGCTACAATGGTGTGGTTGACTGCGTCAGGTAGAGAGTCACTCTTTAATCATGCTATTCCCTGACTTTGAACTCGTTGCAACTTTACAACCAGTGTGCTCTAAAAATTGATTTACACACATTCCTGAAATTCAAGCAGTGTTTTATTTCCTTTCTCTCCCTGCAGTAAGATCATGCGTAAGGAGGGTCCCTTTGCCTTTCTGAAGGGAGCAGGATGCAGGGCGCTGGTCATCGCTCCTCTCTTCGGCATTGCACAGGTCATGTACTTTATTGGCATCGGAGAGTTCATCCTGGACCAGTCACCTTTCAACTACTTGTCTGCATGAGACAAGACCAACACTACCTGGTTGTGCATGGGACTTTCTCACACGTTACATGAAGAAGTATCTCAGCAAAATACTGGCAGCTATATTCCGTCAGTATTTGGTACAGAAAAAATAAACTACGTAAGACTGAGGTGTCTGTCAGAGCTTTGGATCCTAGAAAAGAGAAAATAAAAAAAAACATTCTATAGTTCTTGACTTCCTGTATGGTCTAACAGCTGTACTGCACTTCCTCCAAGTATTTTCCTGGCTTATTTAATGGGCTGTGAACAACGATTGCACTTGAAGGTGTCAGTTTGCTGAACTGTGGACTGTGAAGTGCAGCAGTGGCACTGGCTGGGGAGTCTCCCTGGTTCCTCTCCCTCTGTGAGGGGCCATTTCAACACAAACAACAACTGTACGTTTTTTTCATCATTTTTTATTTTCTTTATCCATTGTTAATCTAAAAAAATATTTGATAATTTATGATTCCACTTTTGTGCTGTTGGTTGAATGCTATAGTGTGGTGTAAAGATGTGTATAGGTCACAGGAGGTTGGTGGCACCTTAATTGGGGAGGACGGGCTCGTGGTAATGGCTGGAGTGGTGTCATACACACTTGGTTTCCATGTGTTTAATTCCATTTGTTCCATTCCAGACATTATGAGCCGTCCTCCCCTCAGCCTCCATTTGTGAAGGTATTTCATAGCCTCTGTCATGTTTTTGCAGTCATGTGATTTCAAGCGATCAGTCTGACACAATTGAATTGTTAATTTAACTGGTCGATTGAGAAGGCTAAAGAAACACGTTAGAATTAGCTTTTTAAAGTTTTTTTCAAAAGAAATCTCTTCAACTCGCATTTCACTGAGGTTTAGTTTGAGACAGAGGGACCAAGCACCTAGGGGTTATTCCACAGCTAAACCTCATGGTTCGTTGCCACAGACACTCACATCTTAGTTTATTTTTTTACATTTTAAATACTTGACTCATTTATATTATGCATATTTATACATACATATACAGTAAGGTTGTGAAGTGGTCTGTTACTTCAGGGCTATAGACAAAAGTTCAATAATTTTAGTTTATGGCCATAATTTTGTTTATTTTATTAATGACATGCCCCTAAATGTAATGCACATGGTTTTGTATTTGCCTTAGCTGAGTGGATTGGCATTTTTCTCAGACTGACGGAGCCTGCCAAATAGCATCACCGACGCTATCTGCACCAGGTCATCTAACAAAGGAAATGATTGTTACATCACTTTATGTTGTATGTCTAATTTTGATTTGTATGTATTTAAGTGATGCCCAGGTTGACACACAACCTGCAGTCCTGACTGTTATATCCACGGGACAGGCAGGTTTAGGTTCATGCAATGTGTGGATGAAGGGCGGGTTGAATAAAGAGAACAATGTATTTTTTAAAAATCCATACATTTATACTTCTTGTGCAGTTCATCTAGTTTACATTGAGGTTTAACGCACTTGACTTAACACGCAGCGCCATAACGTTATGACACTCATTACCATGTCATAATATACATATGCACAAAAGTATGTGGACACCCCTTCAAATTAGTGGATCTGGCTATTTTGGCCACAGCTGTTGCTGACCGGTGTATAAAATCGAGCACGCAGCCATGCAATCTCCATAGACAAACATTGGCAGTAGAATGGCCTCACTGAAGAGCTCAGTGACTTTCAACGTGGCACCGTCATAGGATGCCTCCTTTCCAACAAGTCAGTTGGTCAAATGTCTGCCCTGCTAGAGCTTCACCGGTCAACTGTAAGTGCTGTTAGTGTGAAGTGGAAATGCCTAGGAGCAACAACGGCTCAGCCGTGAAGTGGTATGCCACACAAGCGCAGGACAGCGAAGGGCTGAAGCGCAAAAATTAATCTGTCCTCCGTTGCAACACTCACTACCAAGTTCCAAACTACTTCCGGAGCAACGTCAGCATAAGAACTGTTCGTTGGGAGCTTCATGAAATTTGTTTCCATGGCCGAGCAGCCGCACGCATGCCTAAGATTCCCATGCTCAATGCCAAGCGTTAGCTGGAGTGGTGTAAACTCGCCACCATTGGACTCTAGCAGTGGAAACCCGTTCTCTGGATTGATGAGTCACTTCACCATCTGGCAATCCGACGGTCTAATCTGGGTTTGGAGAACGCTACCTGCCCCAATGCAGTGCCAACTGTAAAGTTTGGTGTAGGAGGAATAATGGTCTGGGGCTGTTTTTCATAGATCGGGCTTGTCCCCTTAGTTCCAGTGAAGGGAAATCTGAATGCTACTGCATACAATTACATTCTAGACGATTCTCTGCTTCCAACTTTGTGGCAACATTTTGGGGAAGGCTCTTTCCTGTTTCAGCATGACAAGACCCCGTGCACAACGCAAGATCCATACAGAAGTGGTTTGTTGAGATCGGTGTGGAAGAACTTGACTGGCCTGCACAGAGCCCTGACCTCAACCCCATTGGGATGAATTGGAACGCCGACTGCAAGCCAGGCCTAATCTCCCAACATCAGTGCCCGACCACATTAATGCTCTTGTTACTGAATGGAAGCAAGTCCCTGCAGCAATGTTCCAACATCTAGTATAAAGCCTTCCCAGAAGAGTGGAGGCTGTTATAGCAGCAAAGGGGGGACCAACTCCATATTAAAACCCATATTTATTCAGATGTGTTTTTTCCCTGCCAAGAAGTTTCCTTTTGTTTGAAAGTTTGTTTCTTAAGTCCTTTGTTGTTGTGATGAATTATTTACAGTCATGTTTTTTTCATAATACAAGAATCATTATGACCATCATAATCATATAAACCAGACAGGCCTGTCATGTGCATGCCCTTATGTCAGTCATCAGTCAAAAAGAGGGTGTCTTGTCCTGCTCCTGAAATCTGTTCCTGCGTTCATCCCTGTCATCAGAAAGAGAGCATTGGGGTAGGTGCTAGTCTGGGTAGGTGCTAGTCTGACAGCAATGTGTGCCCAATTTCAGAAAATGTTATATAACATAAACATGCTGTTGAAGAGTAGGCTATGGTGTAATGGAATGTTTTGCGTTGTGTGGTAGGTTTTGACACACTTATGTAGGTGTCATAACCAGCCATAAAATAATGCAATATATGTCACAACAGGTTCAAATATATGTGTCATAACAAGTTTTGTCAGCTGTTATGACATATTATGACATGGTTATTATGACCGTTTCATAATGTGTTATGATGCTGGGTGTCCGGTAGTGTTACCGGTTTTTCATTATTTTTTACCTGGCATTAGTGCGTAAACCTAAGCTTTGGGGTCACCTGTATGTTAAAACTTAATTTGTCAATAAATAAATGTTCAAGCGAAAAATGGGAACTGTACAGTGCATTTTCTATATTTGCTGGTTGGGGTCGGGCATCAGATTTGACCATTATCACATATAGTCAGGCGGTTGCAGATGGGTGAACAATCAACTGACCCCCACATTCCTAATGTTTGTCAAATACAGCTAATAGCTTTCTGCTATTAACTAGGTTAAATAGTCTAATTTCTTTTAGCTTTCTCACGGGAGATCCATGAACATTTAAATAGGATAAAAACAGATCTCATTTTACCAAATGGACATGCTGATAAAATAAAAGCGTTCAATGTCTTTTTTGTTTGACATTATTAGCATACATAACCTGGATCTACAACCGTGTGGGCCAACTGTGTGCAAACAATATTAACACCCACTAGATTCATTCAAAAATATACACTAACTCACTGGAACAGTTCACACGTGTTCTCTGAGGCCTCGCCCAGGACACTGCAAAAAGGCTTGAACATCCAGACTTCAGGTTGGACATTAAAATAATGACAGTACAGTGCTTCATAAAATGTAGCTGCTTCCTGACACAGAATATTAATGACAAAAGTTCTTCAGAATGTTTGTCAAGTTGAAATCAGCTCTTTTCCAAAACAAGGTGCAGGGTCTGCTTGTAGCAGAGCAACACTATGCTGATGGGCCAAGCAAAGAAAAACAACATACAATTTGATAATAGAATATGCAGCTGTGGTAGGAATAGATTGCTTGGGCTTGTCTATACAAAGATACACATTTGAGACATTTAGTGAGTAATGATGCATACAGTAGGTATGATGCATGCAGTAGGTGCAAGTCCCAACAACAGTTATGTAAAACTCAATGACTGAAGTTAAGATTACTGACCTAAATACAACTTTACAAGCAGACAACGTACGACTACAGTAGCTCTGTACACAAAATTAACCCTTGAACTGAGGTTACAAGACATTGAATAAATAATGTTAAAAACAGCACACAAAGGAGTTTGTATACAGCAATGCTCCTCAGCCATCACGTTCCTGCGTCAAAGAGGAAGACAGTACATGAACATGGCAGTGTTAGAAGATGAGAACCATGGGGGATGTCTCAGAGTAGTGCCAGATGCTGAGCCACGTTGTGCTTGGAGAGGAGTGCAGTAAGAGGCCAGTTATTCAGGTCACCGAGATGCCAGAGGAGAGAGAGGGGTTCTGGTCTAACTGCCTCTGTCCAGGGGACGGGGAAATCCCTGTCAACATTTCAGTGTGTGATATCACACCCGTATCACTAAATTGGGACTTGAATGTTTGTGTTAAAAAGGGCTCCCCTGTCCTCCATCCCAGATGTGATGTACCCTCCTTGTTCAGGCATTGTGATTATAAAGGGCTGGTGAGTCGGTATTAAGCCTGCAGGGTGGGAGGGGTAAGGCTGTAGCTACTGGGTCTTTCTAGATCACCTCCCTGTTGTTCCGAATTGCACAGCAGAGGACCATACTGAAGATCATACCAATGACCTGAGGAGAGAACAAACAACTATATTAGTCGACTATAAGCTTGTAATACAGTTTTCTGCAGATTTTTGGTAATATTTTGTAAATAATGATATAATGAGTTACCATATGTAACATAATGTAATTTGTGCCTGAGTGTCAGTAAGACTCTTACCATTACACCTGCAACACCAATCCCCACATATCCGATAATGTAGAGCTTTTCATTGAAAAAGTCCGTTATTGCATTCAGACAGTTCTGGAAACACACATAGCATAATGTCACTTACAATACCTTTATTCACTTTTTCTTAATAAGAGAACATTAGGGTATCTTCATTAGCCTCTATAGAGCACACAATATCTCTGAAACCCATGATCTAAGCACAGCTATAGGTACTACTGTAATATAACTAGCCTATGAAACTAGATATTAATAATCTAATTTGAAATTAGGTAAAATAGATAACAGCTGGCCTAAAGTAATGGCTATCAGACAGTAAAGGAGACAAGAAGTGGAACTACGGTAAACCATGTTGTTTTCAATGGTGTTATACTGCCACCTAGAGGAATATATGATACTGCAGCAGGAGAGCACAAAGAAGAGTTGTTTGTACCTTTAGGTCTTCATCACCAGGAAGACACAGAGACGGGTTAGTCACGGAGTCCCCACAACAATTCAGCTACAAATGGAAATAAAACAGAATATAACAAATAAATATAGCATATCAAAACATAGAAATGGACGACATTGACAATGTGACATGATCAATAAGTACTTAATGAGAGCATAAAGAAAACAGTAGTTTAACTCACAACAGTGTGGTAAATTGCTGCTATTGCCGTCCGGTTGGCATTTTCAGAACCTTCTGAAATAGATTCACTGTAGAACTTTTGAATATCTTCAATGATCTAAAACATAGATTAAGGATGAATTAAAATTAGTCAGAGATTGCAGTATCAATAAATTGTCTTTCATTTAAGTTTAATATCAGAACATTGATTGGAGTGGATATACCTTGTCTTTGCTCATGAATCCAAACACACCTGCAGCAACCTCTGCACCAACGATTACAAGAAGACAGGCAAAGAACTGCAAAACAGAGAGGGCAGTGACATATTAAGCCAATAAGGCCTGAGGGGGTGTGGTATATCACCAATATACCACGACTAAGGGCTGTTCTAATGCACAATGCAATGCGGAGTGCCTGGATACAGCCCTTAGCCATGGTATATTGGCCATATACCACAAACGCCTGAGGAGCCTTATTGCTGTTATAAACTGGTTACCAACATAACGAAAGCAGTAGAAAGAAATGTTGTCATACCCATGGTATACCGTCTGATATAGCACGGCTGTCAGCCAATCAGCATTCAGGGCTCGAACCACCCAGTTCATTTTAATGCATAGCCTACCATACAGTATCCTGTACATATGGCCAGGAGTTTTCCCAGATCAGGACATATGGTTAGTAAAAACTCAGGGCCTGCTGACAGTATACTCATAAGAGAAGCCCACCAGGCACACACTGGTGGAACCAATATTGTTTTCACATCAGTTCAATGAAATGATGATGACCCAACGTGGAATAGACATTGCATTGACATCTGTGCCCAGTGGGAGGCTTGTGTTGACTCAAAATGGTTGGGTAGAGCTAAGATAAAATTGCATTCCACTGAACAGGTACCTAAGGTAAAACTCCCACCAATTACCCACCGACGCAAGGAGACACTGTGACTCCTTCACAGCTCCACAGCAACCAAAGAATCCCACCAGCGTCATTCCCCCACCTGCACCAATCAGTATGTACACGGCTGAGGAGAGATAGACAGAGAGTGAGTGGGGGGGTTCAGTGAATCAACAGATGGTGACAGCATTAACAAAGATTGTTGCACATGGACCAAACCATGCAGCAACACAATCTAGATAACTGCAAACTGAAGTGTAGGAATATCCCATATATAATACAGCTAACATGTTAACATTCTGAAGTGTTCGATGTGGAAAATACAGGAGCTGAAAGGAGATGCAAAATCCTGACAGTTGTGAAAAGTGACATTAAAACAAGGTACTTTTCCACTTCAAAGTGCTAATTGCACATTATTCAAAGTGCCTCTCGGTTGATTGAATATATTTTGCATACCCTGAATATCTTGGTGTTGCTAAGGTAATCCAACGCACATCTTTGCTGAACTTGCAGCAGTACATTTCTCTACAACGTCTCTCATCAACACAACACTCATTTTCAGAGGCATGTGGATGTCGTTAGCTGCTTCACCCCTGCTTGAGCAACATTACCCCTCTCAACACAAGGAGTAGGAAAGATAATCACCTCCCCTCACTACCAGCCCTGCGATATCCCCCCACTAAAAGCCCTGTGATGTCCCCCCTCACTATCAGCCCTGTGATGCCCCCCTCCCTCACTACCAGCCCTGTGATGTTCCCCCCACTAAAAGCCCTGTGATGTTCCCCCCTCACTATCAGCCCTGTGATGTCCCCCCACTAAAAGCCCTGTGATATCCCCCAACTAAAAGCCCTGTGATGTTCCCCCACTCACTATCAGCCCTGTGACGCCCCCTCCCTTACTACCAGCCCTATGATGTCCCCCTCCCTCACTACCAGCCCTGAGGCCCCCCCACACCCCTCACTAGAAGCCCTGTGGTGCCCTCCCACACCCCTCACTACCAGCCCTGAGGTCCCCCCCACACCCCTCACTACCAGCCCTGTGGTGCCCTCCCACACCCGTTACTACCAGCCCTGTGGTGCCCTCCCACACCCCTCACTACCAGCCCTGAGGTCCCCCCACACCCCTCACTACCAGCCCTGAGGTCCCCCCCCCCCACCCCTCACTACCAGCCCTGAGGTCCCCCCCCCACACCCCTCACTACCAGCCCCGTGGTGCCCCCCCACACCTCTCACTACCAGCCCTGTGGTGCCCTCCCACACCCCTCACTACCAGCCCTGAGGTTCCCCCTCCCCCACACCCCTCACTACCAGCCCTGTGGTGCCCTCCCACACCCCTTACTACCAGCCCTGAGGTCCCCCCTCACTACCAGCCCTGTGGTGCCCCCCACACCTCTCACTACCAGCCCTGTGGTGCCCTCCCACACCCCTCACTACCAGCCCTGTGGTGCCCTCCCACACCCCTTACTACCAGCCCTGTGGTGCCCTCCCACACCCCTCACTACCAGCCCTGAGGTCCCCCCCACACCCCTCACTACCAGCCCTGAGGTCCCCCCCCCACACCCCTCACTACCAGCCCTGAGGTCCCCCCACACCCCTCACTACCAGCCCTGTGGTGCCCCCCCACACCTCTCACTACCAGCCCTGTGGTGCCCTCCCACACCCCTCACTACCAGCCCTGAGGTTCCCCCCTCCCCCACACCCCTCACTACCAGCCCTGTGGTGCCCTCCCACACCCCTTACTACCAGCCCTGAGGTCCCCCCCCCTCACTACCAGCCCTGTGGTGCCCCCCACACCTCTCACTACCAGCCCTGTGGTGCCCTCCCACACCCCTCACTACCAGCCCTGAGGTCCCCCCACACCCCTCACTACCAGCCCTGTGGTGCCCCCCACACCCCTCACTACCAGCCCTGTGGTGCCTTTCCACACCCCTCACTACCAGCCCTGAGGTTCCCCCTCCCCCACACCCCTCACTACCAGCCCTGTGGTGCCCCCCCACACCCCTCACTACCAGCCCTGTGGTGCCCCCCCACACCCCTCACTACGAGCCCTGTGGTGCCCCCCACACCCCTCACTACCAGCCCTGTGGTGCCCCCCCACCCCTCACTACCTGCCCTGTGGTGCCCCCCCACACCCCTCACTACCAGCCCTGTGGTGCCCTCCCACACCCCTCACTACCAGCCCTGAGGTCCCCCCCACCCCTCACTACCAGCCCTGTGGTGCCCCCCACACCCCTCACTACCAGCCCTGTGGTGCCCTCCCACACCCCTCACTACCAGCCCTGAGGTCCCCCCCCCCACACCCCTCACTACCAGCCCGGTGGTGCCCCCCCGCACCCCTCACTACCAGCCCTGTGGTGCCCTCCCACACCCTCACTACCAGCCCTGAGGTTCCCCCCACACCCCCTCACTACTAGCCCTGAGGTTCCCCCATACCCATTACTACCAGCCCTGTGGTATCCCCACCACACCCCTCACTACCAGCCCTGTGGTGCCCTCCCACACCCCTCACTACCAGCCCTGAGGTTCCCCCCCCCACACCCCTCACTACTAGCCCTGAGGTTCCCCCCCATACCCATTACTACCAGCCCTGTGGTATCCCCACCACACCCCTCACTACCAGCCCTGTGGTGCCCTCCCATACTCCTAACTTCCAGCCCTGTGTTGCCTTCCTACACCTCTCATTACCAGCCCTGTGATAGGCTAGTAATGGTACACCAGGGCAGTCCCCATACTTCGTGTTCAGGGCTTAATCAATGACACAGGCAGGAACTGCTATTGCTGCCCAATTAAACCACATTGGGGCCGTGGTGCGCTAAGGTTGTTTTCATTGCTTAAGAACAATAGACAGGAGGTGTGGCGAAACAGTCCGCTGTGGCTGCCCTGTGGTTGGGGGAGGAAACTGGGAACAAGAGGGCTGGCTGAGCTCAAAGCTTATCTCCTGCTTAGCAATGGAAAACACCATGAGACAAGACAGGTGCCTTGCTTTACACAAACAAAGCTAGCGACGTTGATAAGAGAGGCCTTCCCAACACATGTACAGGACTCATCCTTATCGATATCTGCCATATCTAAGCATTTGCACTTCTGTGTTGGCCCAGCATTGGTGGAGGATAGCAATGGGCAATGCAAATCTTTGAGAGTTCAGTGTGCAAATCTACTGTGGCTGCTCCCCATAGGCTTGTCTCAGCTTACACAGACACAGAAGTGACAGAATGGAAAGTGAATCATCCGTAGAGAATGCTGCATATTGCCCCTCTATGTTATCTCTGTCTGTTCAGTCTGGTCTTGTCTCATCGGGACAGCTGCAATATGGCCTTTCTCTCTCCTATGGTTCTTATGCAGGCCAAGATAATATGTGTCCTGTGTTGCCAAGGCAATATGATAAAATAATGATCAACCGTAGTGATTTTTGTTGTTGCAACGTCTCCACATTAAATGTGAAATTAAATGGATAAGAACACATGGTTATGCATGTATTGTTGGCTACAGCCAATACACTCTTATAAGAAAATAAAGTGCTATCTAGAACCTAAAAGGGTTCTTCGGCTGTCTCCCTAAGAGAATGCTTTTTGGTTCCAGGTAGAAGCCAAAATGGTTCTGTTCTACCTGGAACCAAAAAGGGTGTTCCTATGGGGATAGCGGAAGAACCCTTTTGGAACTCTTTTTTTTCTAAGAGCATATTACCAAACTCAGAAGTCACCATGTTGGGTAAGAAGCTCTCTTTGTGCCACATGGTTTGGATGCCCAGGCAAGCGCTGGTATGACATTCGCATTGAAAGCCACAATTAACTTGATAGTGTTATCATAAACAGCTAGCTACATTGCATACATCATCCCAAAGCTTGGGCATCTATCCAGATCTTCTTTTACTGCATTTAACTAGTATTAAATCAAGAAGTTGACACCAGATGTCAATATCACACTGTGCAATGAATGACGCACTGTTTGATGATATCATGACTTTCTGGCTATTGGGATAGTGGCGGTCACTAGGAGACTGTAGCCTCAGAGCACCCTGAGGACAGCAGCCGACTGGGTGAAGGCATGGTGAAGAGCTGATGAAGTGAAGTCACCATTTGAGGTCATGCTCTAAGTGGGAGTAACAAGAATAGGCTGCATTCTACTAATTTCCATGGTGGAGACCCATTGAGAGAGATGCTATTGTATGGAACACTGAACTGAAGTGTACTTAATACTGAACGTTGAGAGGCATTGTGTGAAGGTTATTGTTATCGTTTTCATATAATTGGACGCTCAGGAAAATGCCCCTCCAAGCACTTTCTCTTCAAAGAGCTCATGTGGGAAATATGTTTGTTGTTGCAAGAATAAACCTGTGATTATGTCCTAAAAGGGGATGATGACCCACAGGCAATTGACTGCTGACTCTAATAGAATAAACCATCAAAAAGTTAAGATTCCTGTCATAGCATATACACTGAGTGACATAGACTGACCAGGTGAATCCAGGTAAAAGCTGATGTCACTTGTTAAATCCACTTCAATCAGTGTAGATGAAGGGTTGAAGACAGGTTAAAGAAGGATTTTTAAACATTGAGACATGGATTGTGTACACAACGTTCAAAAGTTTGGGGTCACTTAGAAATGTCATTTTTTGTCCATTAAAATAACATCAAATTGATCAGAAATACAGTGTAGACATTGTTAATGTTGTAAATTACTATTGTAGCTGGAAATGTGATGCTGGCCTTCTAGGCAGAGTTCCTCTGTCCAGTGTCTGTGTTCTTTTGCCCATCTTAATCTTTTCCCTTTATTGGCCAGTCTGAGATACAACTTTTTCTTTGCAACTCTGCCTAGAAGGCCAGCATCCCAGAGTCGCCTCTTCACTGTTGACATTGAGACTGGTGTTTTGAGCCTGTAATCGAACCCACAAATGTTGACGCTCCAGATACTCAACTAGTCTAAAGAAGGACAGTTTTATTGCTTCTTTAAATCAGCAAAACCGTTTTCAGCTGTGCTAATGTAATTGCAAAAGGGTTTTCTAATGATTAATTATCCTTTTCAAATTATAAACTTAGATTAGCTAACACAACGTGCCATTGGAAAACAAGAGTGATGGTTGCTCATAATGGGCCTCTGTACACCTATGTAGATATTCCATACAAAATCTGCCGTTTCCAGCTACAATAGTAATTTACAACATGAACAATGTCTCCACTGTATTTCTGATCAATTTGATGTTATTTTAATGGACAAAAAATAAATTTTCTTTAAAAACAAGGACATTTCTAAGTGACCCCAAACTTTTGAACGGTAGTGTACTGTATGTGTGCCATTCAGAGGGTGAATGGGCAAGACAAACGATTTAAGTGCCTTTGAACGGGGTATGTTAGTAGGTGCCAGGTGTACTGGTTTGAGTGTGTCAAGAATCACAACGCTGCTGGGTTTTTCACACAACAGTTTCCCATGTGTATCAAGAATGGCCCACCACCCAAAGGACATCCAGCCAACTTGACAACTGTGGGAAGCATTGGAGTCAACATGTGTTGTGAAACGCTTGACACCTTGTTGAGTCCATGCCGACGAACACAGGCTGTTCTGAGGGCAAAAGGGGGTGCAACTTTAGATCAGGAAGGTGTTCTTAATGTTTTATACACTCAGTGTATGTTCCTGTGAGATTAAAACAGGACCAGGTTGATGGGAAATGCTTCAACAAACACAAAGATAGCCACGCATTAAATACTGTACTTCAAACGTATTCCTACCCTAGTGAACATTGTAGGTAGCTGGGCTGTGTTCCGTACAAGGAAATGTAAGGACATTTTTTGAAAACCTTTTTTGAAACAGAGGAGATGTTAGCATTTTGCTATGGTTATGTTATGCCATACTAAACACGAGACTGGTAACTAATTCCAGTAGAACAGTTGGGAGGGTGTTCAGCTGATCTGGGCACCTGGTCTCACTGTGAACTGGACTCACCTATGAAGAAGGTCTCAGGCGCTTCCTCTCCAGTCAGGAGCTGGACTGTCTCTGGGTCAAACCTCAGCCATAATCCCACTGCCAACACAAATGAGCCACACAGCTGGGGTGCAGAAAAGGAGAGATCAAGCATAAACATACACCAATATTCACTGTATAACATTTAGTGGAAATAAATAAATACATGTATTCATTAATCATCAACATTGTTATACAGATATTCACTGTTTAACAATGCAACACATTGACAATCAATTAACCCATTTTGCACAATATTGTATACATTCCTTTTTTTAATGTCATCATGAACCATTAAACCTTTATTAGAGCATGATGTTGCATACTATAGATGAGATTCAGACTGACTGGTGTCTATTAATAATAACATTGTCTGGAGTTGACCTTGAGAACAGATCAGGACAGCACTGATCCCCATGACAGCCTTACCAGATACACGGTGGTATTCCATCCGTGTGCTGCCTGGCCTGACATAGAGGCTGAGCAGATACTCTTGGGCAGACGCTTCAATAAAACATTGTACTCAGAAAAAAAACAACTGTCAAAAATGGCTGTTTTCATTAAAAGGAACAGCCAGTAAGAAAATAATTGACTTCACAACTAACCACAGCCCTTGTGTGTCCTCTGTTTCCCATTAAAAATACATACACCATAACCAGTTGTTTTCAACTGTTACTGCATATAGTGGAAATGTAATGGTATTATGTTGTAATAAAAAAGTAACACATGCTAACTAGTCCGCTTTTAACCTCTGGGGCCTTTGGCCTTCAGAGCACCATGTAGAGGGGCAGCCAAAGCAGACACGGCCCCAAGACGCTGACCTAAGGTCAGTGTTACATTTTAAACCCCTAATGGGGATGCATAAGTAGAGGGATAGGCAGAGGGTAAACTAATCCTACATCTGTGCCTAGAGCTAAAACCTAGACAGGGCAGCCCGTGGTGTCTCAGCCTCAAGCTGTGTCCACTACCACGTCGTTCTCTTTGGCTTTCTCCTCACCACTATGACCCTGCCCTCATTGGCTTTCTCCTCACCACTATGACCCTGCCCTCTTTGGCTTTCTCCTCACCACTATGACCCTGCCCTCATTGGCTTTCTCCTCACCACTATGACCCTGCCCTCTTTGGCTTTCTCCTCACCACTATGACCCTGCCCTCATTGGCTTTCTCCTCACCACTATGACCCTGCCCTCATTGGCTTTCTCCTCACCACTATGACCCTGCCCTCATTGGCTTTCTCCTCACCACTATGACCCTGCCCTCTTTGGCTTTCTCCTCACCACTATGACCCTGCCCTCATTGGCTTTCTCCTCACCACTATGACCCTGCCCTCATTGGCTTTCTCCTCACCACTATGACCCTGCCCTCATTGGCTTTCTCCTCACCACTATGACCCTGCCCTCATTGGCTTTCTCCTCACCACTATGACCCTGCCCTCATTGGCTTTCTCCTCACCACTATGACCCTGCCCTCATTGGCTTTCTCCTCACCACTATGACCCTGCCCTCATTGGCTTTCTCCTCACCACTATGACCCTGCCCTCATTGGCTTTCTCCTCACCACTATGACCCTGCCCTCTTTGGCTTTCTCCTCACCACTATGACCCTGCCCTCATTGGCTTTCTCCTCACCACTATGACCCTGCCCTCATTGGCTTTCTCCTCACCACTATGACCCTGCCCTCATTGGCTTTCTCCTCACCACTATGACCCTGCCCTCATTGGCTTTCTCCTCACCACTATGACCCCGCCCTCATTGGCTTTCTCCTCACCACTATGACCCTGCCATCATTGGCTTTCTCCTCACCACTATGACCCTGCCCTCATTGGCTTTCTCCTCACCACTATGACCCTGCCCTCATTGGCTTTCTCCTCACCACTATGACCCTGCCCTCATTGGCTTTCTCCTCACCACTATGACCCTGCCCTCATTGGCTTTCTCCTCACCACTATGACCCTGCCCTCATTGGCTTTCTCCTCACCACTATGACCCTGCCCTCATTGGCTTTCTCCTCACCACTATGACCCTGCCCTCTTTGGCTTTCTCCTCACCACTATGACCCTGCCCTCTTTGGCTTTCTCCTCACCACTATGACCCTGCCCTCTTTGGCTTTCTCCTCACCACTATGACCCTGCCCTCTTTGGCTTTCTCCTCACCACTATGACCCCGCCCTCATTGGCTTTCTCCTCACCACTATGACCCTGCCCTCATTGGCTTTCTCCTCACCACTATGACCCTGCCCTCATTGGCTTTCTCCTCACCACTATGACCCCGCCCTCATTGGCTTTCTCCTCACCACTATGACCCTGCCCTCATTGGCTTTCTCCTCACCACTATGACCCTGCCCTCATTGGCTTTCTCCTCACCACTATGACCCTGCCCTCATTGGCTTTCTCCTCACCACTATGACCCCGCCCTCATTGGCTTTCTCCTCACCACTATGACCCTGCCATCATTGGCTTTCTCCTCACCACTATGACCCTGCCCTCATTGGCTTTCTCCTCACCACTATGACCCTGCCCTCATTGGCTTTCTCCTCACCACTATGACCCTGCCCTCATTGGCTTTCTCCTCACCACTATGACCCTGCCCTCATTGGCTTTCTCCTCACCACTATGACCCTGCCCTCATTGGCTTTCTCCTCACCACTATGACCCTGCCCTCATTGGCTTTCTCCTCACCACTATGACCCTGCCCTCATTGGCTTTCTCCTCACCACTATGACCCTGCCCTCATTGGCTTTCTCCTCACCACTATGACCCTGCCCTCTTTGGCTTTCTCCTCACCACTATGACCCTGCCCTCTTTGGCTTTCTCCTCACCACTATGACCCTGCCCTCTTTGGCTTTCTCCTCACCACTATGACCCTGCCCTCTTTGGCTTTCTCCTCACCACTATGACCCTGCCCTCTTTGGCTTTCTCCTCACCACTATGACCCCGCCCTCATTGGCTTTCTCCTCACCACTATGACCCCGCCCTCTTTGGCTCAGCTCACAACGCTGCTGCTTTTGTCTCATAACTGGGCACAAAGGGCTGTTGTCTGACGAAGTGACACCACTCTGGGGACGACCAATTGTCTTACCGTGGGCAGAGAGCTCTAGATCGTAAAGTTGAGAATAGAGATACTCTAATATCCATAATATTACGTATATCATCAAGAACAATGTATTTGTATTTCAGTTTCAGAAATGTGACACATTGGTCAAAAATTGTACTTTTAGAAAACAATATGAAAACAGGTTAAAAACTTAATATATGAACACATATCTTAGCAATGTGACAACAATTGTTAGATGTTATCTGATAGCATTGTTCCCCTATTCTTCGGGTAAAGGCCTAAAAGTCTATTAGCAAATTGGCATGGAAACCCGATGTTTCGGGCAGAAATGAGCGTTTCCTCTCATAACCTCTACAAGCCAGAATGTTGAATAAAATCATATTTTAACGTACTGTACAGGTTGTCCATACAGTTGGTCCTTTTGGCTGGTAAGAATGTGAGACAATATATCCTACGTTTTTTAAAGCGCTGGCAATGCGTTCAGATTTCTGTCACCTGCAGCATGTAAACACGTGCATGTACTCGGCAAGTATGCATGCATCTTGTTCATGTATTTTATCTTGCTTTGCTTTATCTTGGCCAGGTCGCAGTTGTAAATGAGAACATGTTCTCAGCTGGCCTACCTGTTTAAATAAAGGTGAAATTAAAAAATACAAATAATGCATTTTAAGAATTTATCTGCACTGTATGTTTGATAGCTAGCTAGCCAGCTTTATAGGAATGATTCCATAAATGTTTCAAATTCACTGCTAATAGTCTGAGTCGATATTCACCCACGCCCACAAATTGAGGGAAACAAACATTTTTTTCCCATTGACCCCCAGTGTAAAAGAGCCAACTTCATAGCTAATTTTCTGTTATACAGAAATAACAAAACGTGCCGAAAAGCTGTTGTTCCAGCAGGTCAAAAATCCCGACCTGCGGTTCACAATGCTCCTACATAGGGAAATAGGGCCTGCGGTTCACAATGCTCCTACATAGGGAAATAGGGCCTGCGGTTCACAATGCTCCTACATAGGGAAATAGGGCCTGCGGTTCACAATGCTCCTACAGGGAAATAGGGCCTGCGGTTCACAATGCTCCTACATAGGGAAATAGGACCTGCGGTTCACAATGCTCCTACATAGAGAGAAATAGGGCCTGCGGTTCACAATGCTCCTACATAGGGAAATAGGGCCTGCGGTTCACAATGCTCCTACATAGGGAAATAGGGCCTGCGGTTCACAATGCTCCTACATAGGGAAATAGGGCCTGCGGTTCACAATGCTCCTACAGGGAAATAGGGCCTGCGGTTCACAATGCTCCTACATAGGGAAATAGGGCCTGCGGTTCACAATGCTCCTACATAGGGAAATAGGACCTGCGGTTCACAATGCTCCTACATAGGGAAATAGGGCCTGCGGTTCACAATGCTCCTACAGGGAAATAGGGCCTGCGGTTCACAATGCTCCTACATAGGGAAATAGGGCCTGCGGTTCACAATGCTCCTACAGGGAAATAGGGCCTGCGGTTCACAATGCTCCTACATAGGGAAATAGGACCTGCGGTTCACAATGCTCCTACATAGGGAAATAGGACCTGCGGTTCACAATGCTCCTACATAGGGAAATAGGGCCTGCGGTTCACAATGCTTCTACAGGGAAATAGGGCCTGCGGTTCACAATGCTCCTACAGGGAAATAGGGCCTGCGGTTCACAATGCTCCTACAGGGAAATAGGACCTGCGGTTCACAATGCTCCTACATAGGGAAATAGGATCTGCGGTTCACAATGCTCCTACATAGGGAAATAGGGCCTGCGGTTCACAATGCTTCTACAGGGAAATAGGGCCTGCGGTTCACAATGCTCCTACAGGGAAATAGGGCCTGCGGTTCACAATGCTCCTACATAGGGAAATAGGGCCTGCGGTTCACAATGCTCCTACAGGGAAATAGGACCTGCGGTTCACAATGCTCCTACATAGGGAAATAGGACCTGCGGTTCACAATGCTCCTACATAGGGAAATAGGACCTGCGGTTCACAATGCTCCTACATAGGGAAATAGGGCCTGCGGTTCACAATGCTCCTACATAGGGAAATAGGGCCTGCGGTTCACAATGCTCCTACATAGGGAAATAGGGCCTGCGGTTCACAATGCTCCTACAGGGAAATAGGACCTGCGGTTCACAATGCTCCTACATAGGGAAATAGGGCCTGCGGTTCACAATGCTTCTACAGGGAAATAGGGCCTGCGGTTCACAATGCTCCTACAGGGAAATAGGGCCTGCGGTTCACAATGCTCCTACAGGGAAATAGGACCTGCGGTTCACAATGCTCCTACATAGGGAAATAGGGCCTGCGGTTCACAATGCTCCTACATAGGGAAATAGGGCCTGCGGTTCACAATGCTCCTACAGGGAAATAGGGCCTGCGGTTCACAATGCTCCTACAGGGAAATAGGGCCTGCGGTTCACAATGCTCCTACATAGGGAAATAGGACCTGCGGTTCACAATGCTCCTACATAGGGAAATAGGGCCTGCGGTTCACAATGCTCCTACAGGGAAATAGGGCCTGCGGTTCACAATGCTCCTACATAGGGAAATAGGGCCTGCGGTTCACAATGCTCCTACAGGGAAATAGGGCCTGCGGTTCACAATGCTCCTACATAGGGAAATAGGACCTGCGGTTCACAATGCTCCTACATAGGGAAATAGGACCTGCGGTTCACAATGCTCCTACATAGGGAAATAGGGCCTGCGGTTCACAATGCTCCTACAGGGAAATAGGGCCTGCGGTTCACAATGCTCCTACAGGGAAATAGGGCCTGCGGTTCACAATGCTCCTACATAGGGAAATAGGGCCTGCGGTTCACAATGCTCCTACATAGGGAAATAGGGCCTGCGGTTCACAATGCTCCTACAGGGAAATAGGGCCTGCGGTTCACAATGCTCCTACAGGGAAATAGGGCCTGCGGTTCACAATGCTCCTACATAGGGAAATAGGGCCTGCGGTTCACAATGCTCCTACATAGGGAAATAGGGCCTGCGGTTCACAATGCTCCTACATAGGGAAATAGGGCCTGCGGTTCACAATGCTCCTACATAGGGAAATAGGGCCTGCGAGAAGAGTCGTGGAGCTTCAGGCTATTCAGAGTGGGAAATGTGGTGACCCGGTGTCCAAGTAGGACACACGTAGCTATGAGTGTGGAAAACACTTAATGTTCCGGTCGGTAGCTAGCTAACACTCACTCACGTGGCTGCGAGCACCATCATGATAAGGGGCATGAGGGAAGCCCTATCGTATTACGTTTAGGTAGTGAGAACGCCTGAGAGCAGGCACTGTTGAATGTTATCTTTAGAAATGTTGGACTTTTCTTAAATGTAATTTTGTTATTGACTAAAAGAAGCAGAAAATAAAATTGTGTTTGAAAAAGGTCATGTGGTTGTTTCCCCACTGGCGGGTAGGGCCGCAACGTTCTAATACCGACTGGGACTACAGTGGTTCTTCCTTTAAAAGTTGTGTCGTACTGCAGCACAGCTTGCGGGCAGCTGCAGAATTCTATGGCATGTTATTTTAGTGTCAGCCATTGTTGCCATTAATGCCAGTTAGTGCTAGTTTAAACACCACAGAGGGCATCTTTGAGAAGCATTTGACTGTTTTTAATATTGCTGAACTAGAGAATTTAAAACCTTTGTTTTGTAAGATCTTAGTATATGGGATTGATTTTAAGAAGTTTATCCCAACATTCCATTAAAAAAATGCAGTCCATCCACAGCCATACACTGGCTGAAATCAGTTGATGATAGGACTTAGACAAGTTGTAAATGCAACAAGTACTGATATTGTATTATATAATAGCACTCACAGCTTTCCAATGAAACAAAACATGGAGACATGTATGGTCTGTTTACATATTTTAGGCTATCTATTGGAAAATTGGTATAAAACCTGTGGAAACTATTTTAATATTGTAGGTTGACAATAATTATATTACACAATCTCTATATCACGTGCCTTACTTTTATTTTCCTACATAAGAAAAATCAAGATTGTCTCTACTGCCATTCATTCCAATTAGACAGGTTTGGATGTCTCCCTGACCAATATGGCTGCCTTTTCCACACCATTCTGGAACTATGAGGTTTTATGGCATATCCCATCTAGTTATTTAATAGGATCTATATCATAGATAGCTATGTTGGAAATATAGAAACAAACTGCAGTTCTGCAACAAATTCATAGGCCTATGCTATGTTTGACTCACATCAGGGAATAACCGTTTCTACAGCAACATATTTTCTTTTTTTCAATTTTCTTGTCACTTTTTGACACACACACACACATATATATATATATATTAACTTTAGTTTATTTAGTAAATACTTTCTCAACTCTATTTCTTGAACGTCATTGTTGGTTAAGGGCTTGTTAAGTAAAGCATTTCACGGTAAAGTTTACACCTGTTGTATTCGACGCTTGTGACAAATACGATTTGATTTGAAAATGTAATTTGAACATACTTTTTGCAGACATAATAGTTGTTAACATAGTTAATTCACACATTTTGTTGACATTACATGAAATTCAGATGGTACAATGTGCCACATCATGGTTAAAGAAGGATGAGAATAGAAAGAGAGCGTGTGTACAGTACTTGTGTGTATGTGTGAGGAAGTCCTATCTCATCCGTCAGAATAAGACTACTATTGGTAACAACATATGTGGAAAAAAGAAACGAGTTATATTGATAAAAAAACAGATAACATTGCAGAGACAGATCTAAAACGAAATGAAGTTTCCCCCCAGACCTAGATAAGAATATAAATGAATCGGTTTCAACCAGCGTGAGAGATTCACTTGCTGCAAAATGCATCCGCAATCACGATCAATTATGCATACATGCAACCTTGTTTATGATTGAATAACTGTATATTAATGTATCAATAGTAGGACCAACACTTACCCATAATATGAAGTTGAAAACGAAAAGGAGATATTTCACGCATTTCATCCCACCTTGCACTTTACTCATGATTCCAGAGGCTTTTTTTAGTCCTAGATCCTAATACAAGATCAAGAAGAGAGTGAGACTTTGTTAAAAAATGTGGGTTGGAAATAACTGGACATCAACCATACAACCCGCGCTGCAGTCTCAAAATGATTGCAGGAGCCAAAGATTTTAAGGAAACCAAGATAGACCAGAACTTGTCATTTCCAATAACAACAAATGAGTCAGAGAGGGCAGAACAAGCAAGGAGCAGAGCCAAGCACGCGCTAGAAATACCCTATTGGCGCGTTCTAGTTAACATCTGCATATTTCCTTTACGGAACGCCTAAACAACTCGATTTTTACAAACTTTTGAAAATGGTAAAGCTACAAAACTTAGTCCGTCCCGTTCATAACAGATTCTAGTTTTGGGAACAGAAATTGTATTGACATTAAATGTTTAATTGATGAAAAGATTTGCAAAATGTCGGCCAAAATCCATATCGTTCCAACTTCTCCCACAGCCCGCCAGTATGCTTCCCCGCACTACCATATTTGGTAGTGAGTGGAACCGCACACCGGATGCTTCACATTTATACATCCAGTGAAATATCTGTCTCATTGTTATATCTGTAGAGGAATTTTACGCAAATTGTCGGACTGCCCATTTTCTGTCATTGACTCGTGAGTGTAGAGATGAATCAGATAGCTGGGTTAGTTGACAACGTTACGAAAAGGATATGGACACTTTAATGGGGTAATAATCTCTTGTTGCGATTATGGATGACCAGGTAGCTAGCTATCAACAATGACACGAAACTGCCATGTGGGGAATCGTAATTGACTCGTCTCAGCTAGTTTCATCTTGTTATTTATACAATGTCTTATTTTGAGGTGTTTTGACAGATATTTATGGCAAAAAAATCTGTAGCTAGCTACCAACAACTGCAAACTGTATTTGAGCGACAACAAGTGCTGATTGTGTAAATGTATATATGTTTCCAATAAACATTGGAGAAAAAATATAGTTTATAGTTTTTTTCACCATTCATTTTTCCATTAGGGATTTTAGAGCCACTTCAAACAAGGCTTGTGTTTCATGTAAGGCTTTCCCCGGCGTGACGTTTTGATAACTGTAAATCTCTCCTGGACAAGGTGACTTTTATCAATATATTCGGCTCTATTTACTCTAATTCGAAAATGCTAATTAGCATCAATGTAGACATGCAAGATCCCTGCATGGTTGCTGATAATGGGTCTCTGTACGCCTATGTAGATATTCCATACAAAATCTGCCGTTTCCAGCTACAATAGTCATTTACAACATTAACAATGTCTCCACTGTATTTCTGATCAATTTGATATGTTAATGGACAAAAAATTTGCTTTTCTTTCAAAAACAAGGACATTTCTAAGTGACCCCAAACTTTTGAACGGTACTGTCAGCTGAGCACTTGTTGGCTAAATATCAAAGTATGTTTATTATGGAAATAGTCCTGTGGGATCTTTGTTATGCCCAGAACACCATCACGACCACGCCTTGTATCACTCAGGATTCCACTATGACGTTGCTCATCAATCATTTCATGAGAAAAATATTTGTACACAAGTCTTGAAAAAGTTCAGATACATCAGATAACATTATATTGGTGGTATTGAATTTCCAGCAAATATATGTTTGTAAAATACACTATGCTTGCACATGATTCAGAGACGATAGTTGAAAAAAGCGAATATCATTGTTTCATTGAGCCAAATGAAAGGAATATTAGTTTGATTCATTTTACAGTTTTCTTTTCATTGTTAGAGTAGCAGAGCACCTTAAAAAAAACTTGTATTACTCTTGTCTATTGGCAGGGAAGGAGGTAGGGCATTAGTTGTGGCAGTGAAGGTCACAGCGATCTCTGCTCATTTTGTTTTGACTCAATTGGCTGTTTATTGGCTGAGGAGAGAAACAGCGACCTCTGCTGGTTTCGGTCTGAATGGCTTCTCTATCCAAATACATCCTGTGGATCAAACAACGTAAACATTTTATTTCTCTCTGGTAAAGGACATGACAATAACTGAAGCATTTATATTGGGTCATCAGCCTACATCAGGGTAAAATCACTGTTTTACTCAATGTTTTTGAATGAGTTTTTGTTTTGTTTCCCAGCTAGGAATAGTAAATCACTGGCAAGGAAATCATGGTTTAACATTACTACTCTTAGAGGAGTTTGTCGTTGTATTTTACATGTCCTTTCTCCATGACCAGAATGGTACTGCTGTCTAAGTATAGGCACTGTACCCCAAACGGACTGTTTTCTCCTGTCCTCTACCACCCGCCCTCTTTGGCTTGTCTCACAACGCCACTGCTTTTGTCTCTTAACTAGGCACAAAGGGCTGCTGTCTGACAGAGTGACACCACTCTGGGGATGACCAATTGTCTTAGAGGGCAGAGGGAGAGTTCTAGAGTTCTACACTCGGGAACAGAGCTAAAGTACTGTAACATCCATCACTTTTATATATATTGGTTTATGTTTTATTGTATAATCAAGAACAATGTGTTTCAGAAATTTGACACATTTGTAAACAATTATTAGAAAACTATTTGAAAACAGGTAAAAAACATGATATGAACATTTCTTAGCAATGTGACAACAATTGTTAGTAGACTGCTGACAGCCTTGTGCCCTTATTCTGTGGGTAAAAGGCCTAAATGTGTGCTGAGTCTGACAACATGTCTATAAGCAAATGTAACCTTGATATTACCGAGAATGAGCAGAGCCTATTCCCATCCATTCTAAAATAACAATAAACAGCTTTAAGATGTGGCCAAAACAGACCCCCCAAATCCCCCCCAGACAAAACTCAAGACACATTTCCAGAAAAAAAAGTCACATCGCATCACAATTCCAAATAGTTTGAGGGAGGGGGATTGGAAATGTAGTGGGACATCATAGCTACAGTACATGACCAAAAGTATGTGGACTGCTAGTCAAACATCTCATTCTAAAATCATAGGCATTTAATATTGAGTCGGTCCCCCCCTTTATGCTCTTCTGGGAATGCTTTCCACTAGATGTTGGAACGTTCCTTGGGCACTTGCTTCCATTTAGCCACAAGCATTAGTGAGGTCGGACACTGATTTTCTGTACCATTTCTGTATGGACCTGTATGCAGAGGGACATTGTCATGCTGAAACAGAAAAGGGCCCTTCCCAAACTGTTGCCACAAAGTTGGAAGCACAGAATTGTCTAGAATGTCATTGTATGCTGTAGCGTTAAGATTTCCCTTCACTGAAACTAAATGGCCTGAACCATGAAAAACAGCCCCAGACCGTTATTCCTCCTTCACCAAACTTTAGAGTTGGCACTATGCATTGGGGTAGGTAGCATTGTCCTGGCATCCGCCAAACCCAGATTAGTCCGTCAGACTGCTAGATGGTGAAGCGTGATTCATCACTCCAGAGAACGCATTTCCACTGCTCCAGAATCCAATGATGGTGAGCTTTACACCACTCCAGCTGACGCTTAGCATTGCGCATGTTGATCTTAGGCTTGTGTGCGGCTACTCGCCCATGGAATAATCTGTTTATTATGGAAATACTCCTGTGGGATCTTTGTTATGCCCAGAACACCATCATGACCACGCCTTGTAAGTCACACAGGATTCCACTATGTTGTACACAAGTTTGTTGACCAAGTTCTGATACATCGGACAGCGTTATATTGGTGGTATTGAATTTCCACTAAATATATGATTTTAAAACACAGTAGCCTATGCTAGCACTTGATTAGAGAAAATAGGTGAAAATGACATATAGTTTCACTCATCCAAATGAAGGTATTAACTTATTTTATTTATTTTTTACCTCTGATTTTCGTTTCATTGTTAGAATAGCAGAGGACCTTTTTAATCTCCTATTACTCTTTTCCATTGGCAGGGAAAGAGGTAGGGCAATAGTTGTGGCAGCGACGTTCACAGCGATCGACTCATTTTGTATTTTATTGGCTGAGGAAAGGTAAACAGCGACCTCTGCTGGCTCTCTTTCAGAATGGCTTTTCTATCCAAATACAGCCTGTGGATCAAACAACTTCAACATTTGATTTCTCTCTGGTAAAGGACATGACCAAGAACTGAAGCATTTATATTGGGTCATCAGTCTACATCAGGGTAAAATCACTGTTTCACATATGGTTTTGTTTTCCAGCTAGGAATAGTAAATGGTTATCAAGTGTAACTAGCTGGCAAATAAATCATGGCATAGAGATTGTTGGTTTAACATTACTACTCTGAGAGGAGCTTGTCTTTACCTGTCCTTTCTCCATGACCAGAATGGTACCATGTCTATGGCAGTATGAATGTGATTGGCGATGGTCAAGTTGTGATGTCTTTGAGCTGTAGAGAGATTGTTGATCATCATGACGAACACTAGAGGGCAGTATTGATCTGTGTCTTACGCTCCACTATTGAATGTTGGCAAACCTTGTTTCGGGGGTTTACTCTTCTTCAGCTTTAAAACATCCCTTAAAAGATCAGCCTTCTAAATATCAGAGTGAAATGGAAATGCAGTTGAGTGTGTCACTTAGGTTTGGTCAACAAAAACGCCACCTCTATTTCCTCTGGAATTGATCAGAACAGGCGCTCACTGAAAATGACAGAAACAGTTGTGTAACAGTAATGGGAGGAAAATTCTGGCCTGCTCTTACATTTCTGCCTTTAGGACTGAAAGTCTTCTGTTTAATGTTACTGTGACTTCTGTAAACTCTCAGACTGTAGATCAGTGTTATTCTGTCCTGGTCCCAGAGACCCACATGGTATGCATGTGTTTGTTTCAGCCAAGAATTACACTTGATTCAACTAATCAATGGCTTCATTATAAGTTGAATACATTGAACCAGTTGTTCTAGCACATGGGCTGGAACAAAAGTGCAATTTCAAGTTGAATTTTCCAACAGAAAGATTTGAAAATACATACAGATGTAGGATCTTAATCTATTCAGTCTTTTGTTGCTGAGAATTTTCCTGCACAGCAGGAAATGCAAACTTGTAGTTCATTTGAGGGTTAAAAAGGCTTCTAACATTTGGAATTTCCACTTGATTTGCCCTAATGAAAAATGTATCAACACCTGCAAAAATGTTCATTGTTTATAATCCACGTAACAATTTACATTTATTTTCCGTGTGTAGGAAACTTGCTCAAATGAAGATCCTACATCTGTATACATGCTGAAGTATCTTTTTTAAACTTAAATTTACAATACATACATTACAACAAGTCACACCATGTGGGTCTTTTTAGGTTTAGGGTTGAAGACAAGCGCTGTAGCTCCACAGATGTGACCTCATTACCCTGTGGTTACCCTGACCTGCTCATCCCTTGGGTCACAGCCAGGAGGTGGATGCATTGCTGGCTGTCCAGCTCAGTGTTTGGGCTGTGGAGATGCTCCATTCAGCCAGGAGGATATTCCAATCCCTTGATTTATCCCAGATGCAGCCAGGACTGCTGGACCACGTTAAAGGTGTCTGAGGGACAGTAGAGTTGTTTGGGTTGAGTTTCCCGAATGCATCGGTCTGTTTCAGTTATGGGTGAAATAAGACAAATCGATTGTCATGGCCATGGGAGAAATAAAAGTGCTACGGAGCTTTCGGGAAACTTTTCAATGATCATGAACATGGCACATCTTCTAAAATAAAAATTGAAATAGACCAAAAAGTGGAAAAACTGTGTTCTGGAGTAAATTTCCCGAAAGCCTCGTAGCCAACATGGCACTTTAGGTATTCTCTTCTCTTCAAGTCTCTCCATGACGCAAACGGACTGAGGCTTTCAGGAAAGTCAGCCCATGGAGAGAAATAAAGCATCACGTTAGCTACGAAGCTTTCGGGAAACCTACTCTAGGACACATTCTTTCCACAGGGACTTTTTATTTTAGATATGCCTGGTTCATCCAAGTTGAAATGGAGATTCTTGGGATTTATTTTTTTTCTTCCTGAAATAACAAAGTGAAATCTCAGCAGGCATGAGCCAAAGGCTGACCAAAGCACATCAAAATAATGCCATATGTTTCAATTCATCCACGTTCTCATGGAGCAGGATTTTGTGTCGTTTAGAAAACCTCTAAGTATAGCGACTTGTATTGACATGACAGTACTGTCTCCTAGCCTACCTATTATTTGTCCTTCTGTCGGTCTGACTGTTGCTCATTAGTCCATGTGACGGACACCACACCCACCACCCAGACAATAACGCCACACAGATGCAGTGCATGTACTGAGGTGTTTAATAAATAACAACAACAACAACTAATAAACAAATGGTTGGTTTATATACATGCAGTCCTCAATCAATAATTAACTGTGAGCTGAGGGCTGGGGTGGGGCAGAGAGTGTCAGAGTACTCCAGTGGGTGGGGGGGTTTGAA